>NC_084835.1:98090280-98397259 GCF_033115175.1 Lepus europaeus
GGCTGCCCCGGCGGCGCTCAGTCCGCGGCCGGCCCGCCTGGCGCCATCTTCCCGGGCTCGCCGGGAGTTTCTCCCTTTCCCCTTCCCCCGACCTGCCCAGCCGGCTTCCTGGAGGCGCCGCGGCCGGCTCGCTTGCGGCCGGCGCGACCTTTACTCCCGAGGTGGCGGCGGCGCCGCAGGAGTTGCGAGCGGGCGGGGCAGGAGGCCGCGGCGCCGCTCCCCGCTCAGGTATGGGGAGGAGGCACGGGCGGGCCGGAGCGCCGCGCGCGTCAGAGCGGGCGGCCCGTGCGCCGCGGTCGTCGCCGCCTTTGAGCCGGCCGGGCCCGGCAGCCCCCGCCGCCACGGGGTCCGCGGGGCCGGAGGCGGGGCGGGCGCGGCGCGGTGCTCCGGCAACCGGCGTGGCCCGCCCCCTGCTGGACGCGGGCGCTCGCGGGCGCAGGTGCGCACCGGGGCAGGCACCTGCCGCGCCTCGCTCCGCCGCCCCTGGGCAGGGCGAGCAGGTGGTGGCGCCGAGAAGCGGGGGAGGGGAAGGAGCCTGTACGCTCTTCTCTCGGTTTTACGCGGATACGCTCAAGATGCGACGTCCTCGTTAATAACCCAGTTACGCCGCAGCTCGCTACTAAGGTACCCAAGATCGAACTGAGCCCCCGACGGCCGCGGTGCGCCTGGCCCGTGGGCCCCGAGGACTGGCTTCTTTTCTGGGAGGTCTTCTGCCGCCCCCTGCCTCAGTTACGCGTGTGCCCTAGGCGCGTGGCACTTGGTAGCCTATAGCAACTTCCGTTGCTCTCCAACTTCTAGCAAGAAGTAGACATTTCAGCGCCCCCCCCCCCCAAAATAAAGAAGAAAGATACTTGGCAGGCGTCGGTGGAGGGAGAGCAGCCTCCGACCCTCCACTCAGGCATGGTTCTGAGAGTGGTCCTCACCCAGGAGAGCTTTCCGCCAACTGGGGCAGGTGTGCCGGCGCCTCCCCCCACCCCCACCCCAGGCGGTTCTTAAATGCATCTCATCTGAGAGAGACCTTCCCACGTGGAACGCGAGAGCCCCTTCTTAATTCACCTGCGCAGTACCTGCCATGGGTGCTCCTATAGTAAGAATCACATGGACACCTTCAAGGCTTAAAAAAAAAAAAAAAAAAAAAAAAAAAAGGAGCCCCATCCCCAGGAACTCTGGTTTCTCTGCGAAAGATGAAGGATGGAGAGGGGTGTCTCTGCCTTTAAGTCTAAAGCATGCCTCTTCCAGGGCTGACCTGTGCAGCGACCAAAGTTTGGGCAACTTTCAATGGATCTGGCAAGAGCAGAAAGCATATGGCTCAGACATTTTTCTCTCCCTCAAAACCCTTTTAGCATAGTTTGCCTCCCTGGGTTCCAGTAATCCCCCCACACCAGCCATCCGCATCACCTGGGAACATGCTGGAATTGCAGATCATGGGGCTTCCGCCCAAACCTGCTGAATCAGCACCTCCGGGGGAGGGGGCGGCCGTGGGGCCGGCCCGCAATGTCCCAGCCATCTTTCCAGGCTGTTGGCCCCTTTCTGAACACGGAAGCCTCCCTGCCTCCCTCTCGGCTCCTCCCTCTGCCAGGCCGCCTCCATGGCCCCATCACTCTGCCGGCACACCGTTCTCTCTACTGCATCTTGATTTTTTTTTTTTTTTCCTCTCCTTTCCTGCTTTGCTCTCCGCCCCAGCCCCTCCGTGGTGCACTGGCCCTCGGCATTTCTGCACATTGCCATCCATCTCTTTGGCAGAAGCGCTGCCCTGGGTAAAGGGGCCGGAGCACGCTCCGCTCCCAGGGGCTTCTGCTGGCAGCCAAGGGCCGAGCAGCTGCTTCACTCCCTCCTGCCTGGACTCCGCCCCAGCCCACGCTGTGGAAATTGCTTTCCTCCTGGGAAGCGTGGGGTGGCCTCGGGCTCTGTCCGCCGTGGTCCGCCGCCTCCGCCCCTGGCATCCATCACTACCTTCTCCCTTCTGTCCCAGCCTCTGTATGTTCTCCCGCAGCCCTGCCTCTTTTTCCTGGTACTTGAATAAAACTATGCCCTGTTTCCCAGAACTCCGCTTTCTTTGCATCCACGCCCCCTGTCGGTGTGCTGTGAGCTCTCAGATTTAATTCCAGCCTGACTCCAGACCCGCCTTTCCACCTGCCAGAGAGGCGATGCCAGCAATCCCTCAGGGGGCTCTGCCCGACCTGAAAGGACTTTGCTTCCATCTTTCGTCTCCACCTCCACCTGGTTTCCATCACACCTGGCACGAATCGAAAGCTGGATTCACATTGACCGAACTGAATCACCTCCCTGGGAGTAACTCTACCCTTGGCCAGAACTTTGTGAATGTCTAATCCCACAATCACATGGCGTCTCGCCCTCTTTTGAATAATAGCAAAGACATTTTAAAACCTACTCCATGCCAGGAAACGTGCCACGTGACTTACTTCCATGATCTTGTTGAAACTTCTGAGCAACCTGATAAAGGAAATGTGAACTATGAAGCCCATTTCACAGATGAGCAAAGAGAGGGCAGGGAGGAGAGGAGTGCTCCAGGGCAGAGGACGTGTCTTCAGTTAAAGTCTCCTTCCATAAGGTAAGCACTTGCTTCTCGTGTCCATGGCTCTTGAACTTCTATGTGTATCAGGATTGCGGGAACACCAGGGCATGCTCACTCTGACCCAGAGAGGTGGTCATGGTCTGCATGTTTAGTAAGTACCCCAGGTGGCAAAGGACCCACACTTTGAGAAACATTTCTTTGTGCTCCGTAGTCTCTCCGAGTGAAGAGGAGACATGTGTTGAGAAGGCTGGGGCCTCTGTCTAGACAGGTGGGGGTTTCTATCATACACAAGTGAGGAAGAACTGGAGCTGCCGGAGGACTGGCCTGTGCCTCTGAAAGCACTCCTTTGCCACATCTGTGTCACAGGTGTGTGAACCCACCTCTCTCCCCCTCACCACTAGGATCCCGAAGGCAGGGAGCATACCCAGCCTGCATTTGAATTCTCTGCATGTCCTAGAACTATGCTTTGCACAGAATAGATCTCAATAAATAGCAGCTGAGTTGAGGCAAATTTTGAGCCAGGTCATTAATTGGTGGGGTAGAAGAGAGAGAGAAGCAGCGGGTGGAAATAGCATAAGCAAAGGGGCAGGGTGGGCATTTGGCATAGTGGTTTGCACACAGCCCATACCACACCACCTGCTAACATGCACCTGCTAATGTGCGCCCTGGGAGGCAGCAGGTGATGCTCAAGTACTTGGGTACCCGCCACTTATGAGAGAGACCTGGATTGAGTTCCTGAGCTCCTAGCATCCAGCTGGGCCTTTCAAATAAATACATTTTTTAAGACTAGAGAAGGAATTCAATGAATAAGAAGCTGTCTTTACTGTCTGGTGCTTATGTGAAAGTGACTTATAAATTAATACTCAGTGACAGTTAAAATTATTTTCTTATATTCAGTCCCCCAAGGAGATTCATGTCTTCTCCCTTTCCTGTTTAAACTATGCACAAATCCATAAAAAGCTACACTAAGCACAACTGGGACCTACTGTCAATGTCCAGGCTGAAGGGCAGGCAGCAGGGGCAGTGCTGAGGACACAGGTTCACGTCCTCTGTGGCCGAGCGCTGGGCTGTCCTCCTCCCCAAGACCATAGCTGCTCATTCCTGCCCCCCCCACCTCCCCCTCCCACCTCACTGCATCCTACAATTAAAAGTCCAACCTCTGATGCACTTCAAATGCTTCTTTTGTATTTGTTTTTATTTATCTGAAAGGCAGAGAGAGACCAAGACCTCCTATCAGCAGGTTCACTCCCCAAATGCCCACACCCATAGGGGGCAGGTCATGCCTAAGCCAGGAGCCCAGAACTCCATCCAGGTCTGGCGTGTGGGTGGCAGAGCCCCCAGCGCTGCAGCCACCACCTCTCTCTCGCAGGGTGGCTCTCATACTTCGAAGTCTGCCTCTTCCAGATCACTGCTCTTGGATTATGTCAGGAATTCTGAGGTCTGCCCCGTGCCTTCGCCGGGGCATGGGGCTGAATAAAGTGAATTCTGGATCTGAATGAGAAGAAGTACAGCGTATTCACACAGCGACTCCCCAAAGTGGAAAGGGAACAACTGGGCAAAGAGCAGGGAGCAAATGGACTTGACCCGAAACTGGGCATGGACTCCCTGACCCAGGATCAACTGGGTGGAGGTCAGCTCGCCCATTGCCTGACGAGTGCGTGTTCATCTCCCCTGAGTTTCGGACCACAGGGAACGCAGACCCCAGTAGCCCGTGAGGCAGCCAGCCAGTGCTGTCCTTGAACGTGGAGGGCCTCTCATCTTCAGGGGCCCATGATATCATCCTCACCTGCAATTTATTATCTCTCTCCTTACAGATTTGAAGTACTAGGTTGAGACTTATGGATTATAACAGAGAAATAGAAGTGTAATTGAAAGTGTACCCTGTAACTGGAAAATGGGCAACGTGTTGAAATTGTTTTCCCAACAAGTGGTCATTAAGTTGCCGTGGCAGGCTCCCAGGGATCCTTATCTCCTAGTGCCCTGCTCCGTGCCATCTCTCCCCTCTGTGCACCGACCGGCTCTAGTGATTCGCCTAGAGCTGTAAAATACAGCAAATGTACTGGGATGTCATTTCCAAAACAAGTTTATTAACTTTTGCCTTGCAGGGACTCTCTGATGAGCTTGCTCTGTCCGTGTAGAGAGGCTCCTCTTGCAAGGAAAGTGAGGGTGGCCTCAGTGCAGACCTTAGGAGACTGCATTCCTTACCTGAGCCGGCTTGCAAGCAGAATTGTCCCTAGCTGAGCCCTCAGATGAGACCATAGCCCCAGCTGACACTTTGGTTGGCGCACCTGCTATGCCCTAACGCAGAAGACCCAGCCAAGCTGTGTCTAAGTTAAAGAGATCGTGAGGTGATCAGTGTGGGCTGTTTCAGAGGGCTGTTTGTTGTGCAGCACTAGAGGACAAAGGCCATCTAAGACAAACGCGTCCTGGGATGATCGGTGTCACCCAGCAACCTTTCTCCGCCCCACCCCCTATCTGGTCAGGTTGCTTTCCCCAGTGCTCCTGCGGGTGCACAGCCAGTCTTTTCAGAGTTGTTCTTCCATGCTCTGCCTTAAGGGAGTCGATTGCCGGATCCTAAAGATCCACATGCATTCCTTCCTGAACACAGCTTTGCCAAGACACAGCCTGCAGTTAGGGGAGACCCATGGTCAGGCCTCCATTCCCACATGCCCTTCCCCCACTTTGCAGAAGCCGTGCTGTGGGCGGAAGACGGGTGCTCTGCCTGCGCGGTTAGTGATTTGCCATTGAGAATGTGAGTGTCTCTGAAGAAGGGGCCACGCATTCCTCCACGGTCAGCTGGTTTGCAATTCTACGCTTTCGGCACAATCCAAGGAGGTCCTGATCCAGTGGTCAGCTGCCAGGTTATTAAAAATAATCTCTTGATGGATCACTCTGTGATTGTGGGCAACTCAGAAGGAATTCAAAGAATGGAAGGCCTCTGTCCTAACAAAGTTCCCTGTCTGTTTATTTAGGTAAGCTAGGTTTCTCAGTGTGTAGATCTATAAAAAATCAGAATAGATTTTTGAAGTTGAAGGATAATACTATTTGTGATAATTCAGTTTAGAATCATTTTAATATTTTTTTACCACTGGAAATTTTAAAAATATATTGACTTTTTAAAAAAGATTTATTTATTCACTTGAAAGTCAGAGTTACACAGAGAGAGAAGGCAAGGCAGAGAGAGAGAGAGGTCTTCTATCAGCTGGTTCACTCCCCAGATGGCCACAACAGCCGGAGCTGCGCCAATCCAAAGCCAGGAGCCAGGAGCTCCTTCCAGGTCTCCCACATGTGTGCAGGGGTCCAAGGACTTGGGCCATCCTCCACTGCTTTCCCAGGCCACAGCAGAGAGCTGAATCGGAAGAGGAGCAGCCGGGACTAGAACTGGCACCCATATGGGTTGTGGGCGCTTCCAGCCAGGGCTTTAACCCGCTGTGCCACAGCACTGGTCCCTACATTGTCTTTCAAAACTCCTTTGGACAGAATGGGAAGCAGGAAGCCTGATGCGATGCCTGTGGGCTGGAGGACAGCCGCTTCCACGGCTCACAGATTAGGACTTCGTCAGGGCAGGATGAAAGTGGTGTTCGCAGCCCTGGGGCCAGGGTGCTCTGCAGCCATATCTGAGTCTCTGTCCCGGGCAGTGCAGACACAGCTGTCACCTTTTCTAAGTCAGCACTCAGCCCGAGATGCCCTAAGTAGCGACTTCTGTTTCTGTGTGGATGGGGCGACCATGACACAGACCTGGACAGCACCACCATTCCACTGGTGGGGACAGGTGCTGAGGGTGGAGGCCATACCCTGGGAGGATGGCCGAGGACAATGGGGCTGTTTGGTTTGGGGACGGAGGATTGGTGAGAGAGGCTTTGGTCCCTGCTGGGCGTCCCGACTCTGCTGGGATGTGAGATTGACTTCTTGGGAAAAGTGTGCATCTGATGCCTCCCAGAACCTCCCAACTCTGTCCACAGAGGCTGTTCACAAAAGAGAAGGGCTACAGTGTCAATAATTGTAACAGACACTCCCTGTGGGCAGGGATGTATCTATCACGTGGAGAGAAGGGAGGAGAAAGATGAGGAGGCATGGAATTAGAAGAAGCACAGATAGCACTGCCTGTTTATGCCCACGGTCAACCCTCTCCCATCCCCCACCCCTGCCCCAAGGACAGAGCCTCTGGTCCTCCAGGAAACACTGCCCTCACCAGTGCCTGCTCTCCCATGAGCACTTGCCTTCCTGGGAATTGCAGAAATCCCGGAATCTCAACACCAGCACCATTGCGCCCTCTCGTGGGCATTTTTCCCCACCGCAAGTTTTATGTTTGCTTTTTCTCTCATTCGCTAATTTTCCATAACTCAACTTTATCTTTGAAAAGCCATAACAGGAAGGCTGTGTCAGTGCTTCCACTTTACAGATCAGAAAACTTGGGCTTGGAGAGGGAGGCGGGGTCTGCCTGCGGGCACACAGCAGGTTGGTGGTGGCCACTGCTGGGAAGAAGTAGGCAATGCCCCCCACATCCACCTTGCTCAGCAAGCTAACCCTTCAACCCACCACACCTGTCAAAACAGAAGCAATGACCCAGGATCCTGGCCACCTGGCTCCAGGTGAGCCGTCTCCTACCTGAGACAGAGGAAGGGGGCTCAGATCCACAGGCTCCCCGGGGCTGGGTCTCCAGCTTGTGCTGGTTGCATAACCTGTACATTAACAGAGCCTGTCTGAAACATGATGTCTGATTCCGAGTCCTACCCATCCTTTAGGGCAGGGAATCTCAGCGTTGGCTACACATCGGAATCACCTGGGAATTTACTGCAAAAAGCTTCATCCTCGGGACTCCTTCCAGCGGCTGCACTTAATTGTCTGCAGTGTGCGCTGTAAACACGTCCCAGGGGACCATAAGGCAGCTCCAAGGTCAAGAGCCTCTGCTGTGGGCCCCATTCCATGCCCCCACCTTCTCCGCAAAGCCTTCCCACCTCCCTGCCTGTCCCAAACCTGGGACTTAGAATGTCTGTAACATACTTTGAGATGCCTCAGTGCCCTCAGTTACTTTGAGCTTTCCGGGCTGTCCAGACAACATGTTCTCGAGAATGTGCGTTCCAGGGAGATCAGCCGGCACACCGGGAAAAGCCACATCAATCACCAAGTCTTGGCTAATAAGAATGCCAAAATGAATTCTCACTGGTGAAAGTGGCGACTTGTGGAATAACAGGAGGGTGTTAGAAGTTGCTCTCTGGTGGAAGCAGAAGTATTCAGGATTTCGGGATTGGCTAGGGACACTCCCTACCCTTCCCAGACCAGAATCCAGACAGCCCTGCAGCCTGCACCGCCAGGGAGGGCGCCCAGGGCTGGATCGCGCTGTGTTCAGCCGGTGGCTGGAGAGGGGTTTTGGTTGCATAATGGTGATTAGAAGCATGAAGTCCTGCCTCTGAAAGGGTGAGATGAATGGGTCTCTCTTGCTTGCTATTGAAGGCTTGTTTAACACGTGTCTCTATATGCGGCCGCATGTGACCTGGAACTGCTTTTTTATAAAATCATATGAGGCCGTCCAGTGGGGCTGGGGTCTGTGGCCCCTCGGACAGAGGTAGAATGTCCTTCACACGCGAGCTGTCAGCTGTGGCTGGAAAGCCTGACTCCAGGCCAGCTGGCATCTCCCCCACTAACAGCTTCATGTGCTGCGTGTGTGACCTCACTGCCTTGGATCACTCCTCCAGGGTGGCCGCAACCTTTCACCCAGAGCTGGTGGAGGAGTGGGCTGAGCCCCTAAAGAGATGGACAGTCTCTAGGAGACCCCAGCTATCTCCATGACCCCCCAAGCCAATCAATATACGTATGTGAAAACCCCTGTCCAATGGGCACCCCGGATAGAATGAACAGATGAACAGAGAGTAATGCCTTAAAAACCCAGGACCCTGGCCGGCGCCGTGGCTTAACAGGCTAATCCTCCGCCTTGCGGCACCGGCACTCCGGGTTCTAGTCCCGGTTGGGGCGCCGGATTCTATCCCGGTTGCCCCTCCTCCAGGCCAGCTCTCTGCTATGGCCCGGGAAGGCAGTGGAGGATGGCCCAAGTCCTTGGGCCCTGCACCCCATGGGAGACCAGGAGAAGCACCTGGCTCCTGGCTTTGGATCAGCACGATGCACCAGCCGCAGCAGCCATTAGAGGGTGAACCAACGGCAAAAAGGAAGACCTTTCTCTCTGTCTCTCTCTCTCTCACTGTCCACTCTGCCTGTCAAAAAAAAACAAAACAAAAAACCCGGGACCCTTCCTCAAAGCCCGCATCCCGCTCGGGCACTCAGCCTGCTCTCCTCTTGGACCAGACACTTTTTCTGTCGCTTGCCAGTCCAATAAATTTCTTTTCTGTCTAATAAAAGTTTCTGCCTCTTTGCAAATTGTCTTCCTGGCTTTTTATTTCTATACTAAGAAAAGAATCCACAAAACTCACTCTGGCAAGAAAGAACCCACAAAACTCACTCTGCTCTCTCCCCCTTGACCGGTAACATCAAGCTTCTTGGGACACTACTTATCTACCAAAACCTAAATTGGGGCTGGTGCTGTGATGTAGTGGGCTAAGCTGTCACCTGTAGTGCCAGCATCCTATATGGGTTCCTATGCCACTTCTTGCTAACACACCTGGGAAAGCAGCGGAAGGCGGCCCAAGTCCCTGGGCCTCTGCACCCATGTGGGAGACCTAGAAGAAGCTCCTGGCTTCAGCCTGGCCCAGCCCCAGCCGTTGCTGCCATTTGGGTAGCGAACCAGCAGCTGGAAGACCTCTCTCTCGCCTTTCAAATAAAGTCTTTAAACAAAAGAAGTCTTTAAGAAAAATCTGATTTCCTGTCTTTCCCTCCCACCCAACTACAAGATTAGCTCCATGAAAGCAGCGACTTTGTCTTGTCCACTGCTGAGCTCCCGGACTGTAGAAAAGTGGCATTCACGTGGGTGATGCCCCTCGGCGTGGGTGATGCCCCTCGGCGTGGGTGATGCCCCCTCAATGTGGGTGATGCCCCTCGGTGTGGGTGATGCCCCTCGGTGTGGGTGTTGCCCCTCAGTGTGGGTGATGCCCCTCAGTGTGGGTGATGCCCCTCAGCGTGGGTGATGCCCCCTCAATGTGGGTGATGCCCCTCGGTGTGGGTGATGCCCCTCAGTGTCAGCTGCCGAGAGCCTCTGCCTGTGCAGTCACAACCACTGAGGGCAGCCGCACAGGTGAGCTTTCCCTCGTGCAGCTGACTGCCCAGCTGCCCTTTGGGGGCTGGGCTTGGGGGCGGGGGTTCCCAAGGCTGAAAGCACCCGGGAGACAAGCCAGAGAGAACAATAAAGCAGAAAGAAGCCTCTCCGTCTTTGCAATTTTACCGATTTCGCAAGAGCGATTCACAGAGTGCAGTCAACTGCAGAAAAGACCTCGCGCATCCAAACTCTGCATAATTCAGATGAGCGGCTTTTAAACGCTCCAGCCTTGCAGAAAGCAGTCGTCTGCCGCAGCCTTGGAGCTTGCGCAGAGACACTGGGGCCGTGGCTCCGGCCTGTCATGGGCAATGATTCATTCTTTTTGGTACCGCTTTGTATTTCTAGGTCTCCATTATTAAAATATGAACATCCCTAAAGGGAAAGTGCATTAACAAAGCCTGGATCGGACTCACTGTTCTTCCCTGCTGTGACCCTCTACTCTTGTCCCCTGGCCTCTGAGCACCTGTTAGCCCCAAACTTCCCTCGCTGGCCTTGTCTGGCTTCTGGTGGTCTCCCTGCCTGGCCTGGTGTCCTGTGGTGCTCACCCCTCAAGTGGATTAAGGGCCTGCCTCACTCAGGATGACCTCATCCCAACCGTGCAGATCTGTGATGACCCCCATTTCCAAGTAAGGTCAGCTTATGAGGCACTGGGGGCTAAGGTACCTACATATCTTTCTGGGGAGACACAATTCAACCCGCACCAGGGGCCATCCAAGGATGTGCTGGCCAAGTGGACATCTTCCCTTCCTAGTGAAAGACATGGAGCTGCTATGGTTTGTATGACCCAAAGCCTTTCTTCCTTTCTTTACCCACTTATCCCACAAATAGTGGTAGAGGCAGGCATTTGGCAAACACAGGAGCCAAAAGAGTGATGGGCAGACCCCTCCCTAGGGAGCCCCCCGCTGGTGAGCAGAAGCAAAATTGGTCCCGGCAGTGAGAGGCATTCCCTTCCACCTAGGGCCCTCTAGAAGCGGCCGGCTGCTGGTGCCTGCAGTGGCTCTGGCATCCCTAGCCTGGGCAGCCTCGGAGTGTGAGGAGGCCCACGATTTAGGATTTCGTGTGCATGCGCCAGCTAGAAGCTCATACCCCAGTTCTACTACAACGTGTGTTACTCTGTAAATAAGGTTGCAAAACTCACGCTGAAGCTGGCTTTGGGTCCAAGCGCTTTGTCACTCCTGCTCACTCTGATCTTAGAGGTCATTCCGCTGGAGAAGTCGTTGTTGGGCTCCTGACTCCCCACTGCTCACCCCTCAGGGACCACCACACGCAAGCCCAGCCCCAGAGCCACAGCCAGCTTGAAGACCAAAGGCAGTAAGCTGTCCAGCCCGGGGCTGATGCCCGGCTTCCCTGGGACTCCGCTGGGATTCCAGGCACGGGGACCTGCTGCAGTCCTTACAGCCACGCCTCTGTCGTCCACTCATCTCATCCTCTTCTCTGGCCCACGAGCATCCTCATCTTTAGCCAATTCCCTGGGACCAGCCTGAGTCATCGCAGTTTTCCGTCAGTCTCTGATCCCATCGGTAAGGCCAGGGTTCATGACTTTGTCCCATTTTTGCAGTAGATTCCCTCTGATAACTGACTTGCCTCTCTGTTGCCTCTGGATTGCTGGTTCTGTGATTTGCTCATCTGTGGGGATGGGACCTTCCTGCTCTCCCCTGGGGCTGAGGGGAGGCGGGCAGTCCACTTGGCACTGGGATCAGGGTTCTATTCAGGGTCTTGCAGCACCGCCAAATTACTCTGGCAACATAAAACTCACCTTTGTTGCCACCAAAGTACTCACTTGCTTGTGCTAGGAGGAAAGAAGTGGGGTAACTTGTTTGCCAGAACATTCAGGATTGGGACTGTGGATGGCACAGCCAAGTTTTCCACCATAGCCTGAGATCTGTGTCAGACCTGGGAGACACACGCTGCCCCTATATGGCTGGGTTGTCATCACTGCTGGCTGGGTCTAGCAATGTTTCATGTCTTTTAATCCCTTCATGTGTGTTGAGAAATCTCTCCAGCTGTGCTGAGAAATACATGGGGCAGGTGTTCTGGCACAGCAGGTTAAGCCGCTATGTGGGATGCCTGCAACCCATATCAGAGTGCTGGTTCAAGTCCTGGCTACTCTGCTTCCAATCCAGCTCCCTGCCAATGTTTCTGGGAAGCAGCAGATGAAGCCTCAAGTGCTTGAGTTCCTGCCACCCACATGAGAGGCCCAGAGGGAGCTCCTGACTCCTGGCTTTGGCTTGGCCCAGCCCTGGCTGCTGCAGCCATGTAGAGAATGAACCAGTAGATGGAAGATCCCTATCTGTCTCTTTCACTACGCCTTTCAAATAGATAAACTTTTATTTTTTAAAAAAGAAAGCGATTCTGATATTAAACATATAATTGGAGGGGCTGATGCTGTGACATAGCAGGTAAAGCCACTGCCTGCGGTGCCAGCATCCCATATAGACTCCAATTTGGGTCCCAGATGCTCCACTTCTGATCCACCTTCCTGCTAATGGCCTGGAAAAAGCAGTGAAAAAATAGCCCAAGTTCTTGGAACTCTGCTACCCTCATGGGAGACCTGGTTGAAGTTCCTGACTCCTGTCTTTGGCCTGGCCCAGCCCTGACCATTGTGGCCATCTGGGGAGTGATCCAGCAGATGGAAAATTCCTTTCTCTGTCTTTCCCTGTCTCTCTGTGACTCTGACTTTTAAGTAAATAAATATATATATATATTTTTAGTAACTTGAAGAGTGAGAGAGTGAGCATTTGGCACAGCCATTAAGATGCTACTTGGGATGCCTGCATCTCATATGGGAGTGCCTGGGTTTGACTCCTGGCTCTGCTCCCAGTCACAGCTGCCTGCTAATGTCCACCTGGGGAAGCAGCAGGTGATGACTGATGATTCAAGGAGCTGGGGCCCTGTCACTCAAGTAGGGGGCATGGATCGAGTTCCAGGCTCCTGCTTTGGCCAAGCCCAACCTCGGCTATTGTGGGCATCTGGGGAGTGAATCAGTGATTAGAGGATCTCCTGTCCATCTGTCCATCTCTCTCTCTGTCTCTCTGCCTTTCAAATAATAAAAAGTTTAAAAGAAATATAAAAAGGAAAAGAAAGTGTAACTTGACACCGCATACAAGCAGGTGGAAAAAGCATGGCAGGGTCAAGTTTGTGCTGCAACAGAGGCCTGGAGCCATCGGGCAGCCCTTTCTCTTCCGAGGCTAATGGTTCAGTGGACTGGGACGTGGCTGCATGCTTGGCAAAAACCACCAGAGAGCAACAAGCACATTCCCTTTGACCTAGAAACTGCACATTTGAATTCACTTTCCTGACGTCCTCACACATGCATGTGTGACTTTGCTCACAGCTGCATGATATGAAACAACCAAAGGTTGCAAACCTCCTGAACGGTTCACCTGCGGGAGTCTCCTGCTGCACTAAGCCCCAGCGAGATCTGTCCACAGAGGTCTTGACACAAAGCTCGGTCACAGCCACACCAGGAGTGAGTTTGCCAGAACGTTTTTTCCGGTGAGGAATTGTGCACATGGGACTGGGACAGGCTGGGAGGGGTCAGACAGAGGAGAAGGAGAACTGGCTGTGGGTGGGCAGCTATGTGTCTTCTTTTTATTTATTTATTTATTTGAGAGGCAGAGTTACAGAGAGGTTTCCATTTGCTGGTTCACTCCCCAAATGGCTGCAACAGCCGGAGCTGGGCTGATCCGAAGCCAGGAGCCAGGAGCTTCTTTGGGTCTCCCAGGCAGGTGCAGGGGCCCAAGGACTTGGGCCTTCTTCTGGTACATTAGCTTTCCCAGGTGCATTAGCAGGGAGGTGGATTGGAAGTGGGACAGCTGGGACTCAAACTGGTGCCCATATGGGATGCCATCGGCACAGGTGGAGGCTTAACCTACTACGTCACTGTGCCAGCCCCTGCTACGTGTTCTTGTGGGAGAAAAACTACAAGAGCTCTGTGTTGGGGGTGGGACAGCAGGGACCCTGCACAGTGGGAAGCCAAGAGTTTAGGGTTCTTCCTGGCTGGAAAAGAGCCGAATATTATAAGAAGTGGGTATGGCAGGCTGAAGGCAGACACAGGAACCGACAGAGGCCAACCTGACACTTGCTTCCCCATTGTGACCTGGTGTGTGGATGACCCCTGCTGCAAGCAAGGGCAGTTCCTGGCCAAGCATCAACAAGAGGCTCCCGCTCCCTGACGGCACAGAGACGGACGCATTTGCAGGCCTCTTTGGGAAACCACAGCCGATCTGAGCCGTTTCCGCTCTTGCCTTTGGCTGCACATCAGTTTCTCCAGCCTGTGGCCCCGGACTAAGGACCTGATGGGCAGCATTCACCGTGAAACGATTCTTCACTCTGTGCAACTGCCCCGTGTCCTCTGCAGCCTCTCTTCCCCACGCCCTGATCGTCTGCACATCACTCGGAGCTGCCACCGGCCTCTCTCCCCCTGGCGGGTGCCAGACCCCAGGCTGCTTCACTGGGCTTCAGCAGGATTGTGCACTTGGGCCTTTAGAAACACAGCCAGCACGGCCACAGCTGGCCCCTGAGAGAGAGGATCTGAAAGACAGCTTCCTGCAGGGGCAGAGCAGGGGCCTCGGCTTCCAATACAGGGAGAGGCACATGCTTGCATGCACCTGTCTCTCTCCCTCTCCTTCTCCCCCTCCCCCTCCCTCTCCCTCTCCCTTTCCCTCTCCCTCTCTCTCACACACGCACACACGCACACACGCATACACACACAGGGCCAGCCAACCCCAGACAGAACATTCCATCAGGAAACAGTGCTACTGCTCCCACCCCACCTCACTGTGACTGTGGCTATGAACAGAGTTGAAGAATAAAACCCACAGCCCCAGCTCCTCCTCTAACTCCTCTTCTTCCATTCGGACCAGGGCCATCAGCATTTACTCAAAGCCTACTGTGTGCATGGTGTTCGTTTTGAGCACTTACCTACATTTTCACATGAGGATTCCCAACAAAATGGGGTTTTAATTTTTTGTTTTCACATTTTAAAATATTTTTTGAAAGGCAGAGTTATAAAGAGAGAGAGAGATTGAGGATTTTGCTTTTTCTCACTGTAAAAATGGGTCTTTTTTGGTCTGTCCCAACATACTGAGACCTCCTCCCAAGGAAAACATTCCAACTGAGTCAAGTTCACTTCTCACTGTGGCCTGCCCCCAACAGACTCAACTCCAAGTGCCATGTGAGGTCCACACAACTTAAAAGTCCAGTTTGGGGCTGGCACTGTGGCATAGAGGGTAAAGCTGCTGCCTGCAGTGCTGGCATCCCATATGGGCACCGGTCAAGACCTGGCTGCTCTACTTCCAATCCAGCACTCATGTAGGAAGACCTGGAGGAAGCTCCTGGCTCCTGGCTTCAGATCTGGGCAGCTCTGGCTGTTGCGGCCAATTGGGGAGTGAACCAGCAGATGGAAGACCTCTCTCTCTCTCTCTACCTCTCTCTCTCTGCCTCTCCTTCTCTATGTAACTCTGACTTTCAAATAAATAAATAAATATTAAAAAAAAAAAAAGTCCAGCTGGAAGCCTTCCCCAATGGCCCGAGCCGTAACACACTTCTCCCTTTTCCAAAACACCTGAGCAGCAGTGACGTGTCTCCAGAGTGTGACTTGGACTGTACCACCCTCCTCCGAGTCGCCAAATAAACATAAAACCTAAGCAACACCATGCGCTGCTATTCAAATGCAGGTCCAACACACCTCGTTCCAATCCTGTCTTCCCACCAGAGGCTTTCCTTAAACACAGGCTACACGCGGGAATTCTGGAGCCTTCTTAGTATGACAGTAAGTCTACTCCATACACTCAAGACGGCACTTGCCTATATGTTGCTTTGTATGTTGTCCTCAGTTATTTCTTGTCTCTAGGTCTGGATCTGCAACAAGACTATAAGTAACTGACCAGCCAAAATTCTGCCATTCTTAATCTGCAAAGGGCTTAATATAGCCACGAGAGCACTAGTTTCTGAACACTTTTGAGATGCCCTGAAATATAACACACTTTGTAAATTGGGCAGATTAATTGCAGTCATATTATTTGTGGTCATAATGCTGATACAATGAATAATTGTTAGTGTTCTTATCATTTATGCATTTGTCATTGATTTCTCCAGCCATTAAATGCAATTTATAAAAAGCCAATTAAGCTTTAAACTGCTGCTATTTCCAAGGTAACACTGTACTTTTTCATTACATCTTAGAACATTGTACTCAGCATATTTTGTAGGCTGATGGAGGAAGCCTTTCAAGACCGACTCTGGCATCTGTGACATGCATATCAATAAACACGCCTTATTTATTTCCAATCACACACCTCCCCAGTCTAGGGATGTCTATTCCCTGTTACGTTCAAATAGCAGTTGCAGTTGATTTACATTCTGGATAGCCAGTGTTTCTCATGGGCTTCCTCGAATTCACAGCTCGGGAGTGGCTTTAACTCCCGTGCAGCACAGGTTCACAATCCTTTTTTTTAGGATTTTATTTATATACTTAAGAGGTAGAGTTATAGACAGTGAGAAAGAAGAGACACAGAGAGAGGTCTTCCATCTGCTGGTTCACTCCCCAAATGGCCACTATGGCTGGAGCTGGGGCTATCTGAAGCCAGGAGCCAGGAGCTTCTTCCAGGTCTCCCACGTGGGAGATGGGAGTGGGACGGGCATGTGTGTAATGAGTAAGATGCTAATTGAGATACCTACATCTCATGCCCTGCTCCTGATTCCAGCTTCGTTAATGTGCACTCTGGGAGTCAACAGGTGATGGCCCAAGTGGTTGGGTCCCTGCCACTGACATGGAAGGCATGGATTGAGTTCCTGGCTCCTGGCTTCAACCTGACCCAAGCCCAGCTGTTTTGGCATTTGGGGAGTGAACCAGCGGATGGGAGAGTTCCTTCTCAATCTCAATCTCTCTCTCTCTCTCTCTCTCTCTCTGTCTCTCTGTCTCTTTCATCCCCCAACCCCCATGTGTACATCTCTCTCTTAATTTTAAAAATAATTAATTTGGGGGCCTGCTCTGTGGCATAGCGGGTAAAGCCGCCACCTCCAGTGCCGGCACCCCATATGGGTGCCGGTTTGAGTCCCAGTTGCTCTACTTCTGATCCAGCTCTCTGCTATGGCCTGGGAAAGCACTGGAAGATGACCCAAGTCCTTGGGGCCCTGCACCCGTGTGGGAAGACCCTGAGGAGACTCCTGGCTTCTGGCTCAGCTCCAGCCAATGTGGCCAGCTGGGGAGTGAACCAGAAGATGGATGACCTCTCTTTCTCTCTCTGCCTCTCCTTCTCTCTCTGTGTAACTCTGACTTTCAAATAAATAAATAAATCTTAAAAAAAAAAGTTAGCTGCCATTATCGATTTTTGATCTGAAACAGGGAAAAGTCAGGGTGATTATATGAACGTTGGCAGTATCAAAACAGGAGTCACTTATGACGAAACCAAACCACGTGGAGCTGGGAGGTCAGGAAGGGGAGGGGGTCCTTACTCAAAATTCGCCTGACAACAGGAACTACCACACAGGATTCCATCGAATTGCAACCTTGCAGAAGAGCTACCCTGCTCGGATATCTACCCAAGGGCATCCATCCACCCAGCAACTGCTCACTCACCTTAGACCACCTTGTTATTAATCCTTGTAGCCAATGATTATGCACAACAATTTACGTAAGCCTCCTCCTTTAAAAACCTGTGCCTTGTTTTGCCTCCCCGGGTGTGCCAATGGTTCCCCACTGCACTTGTCTTCTGGACCTGCAAATCCCCTGTCACTCACCCCTCAATAAACTCATTGCTTCTTTATAGTTTTTCTCCCCATTTGTCAGGTGGACAATAAGTGTACAAAGTAATTGGAATTCACCACCAGCAAAGTGTGGCCAGGTTCCCCTTGATAGCCAGCTGGAGTCACCAGCAGTATGCACACTGACAATTTCTGTGCACAGAGATCAAGTCCATAGAAATACTTTGCTCTCTGAAGTAGACCAAGCGTAGGCTCTCCCAGCCTGGTTTATGAAAGCACAACAAATGAGGCCCACCACGGACATGAAACTTGGGCCTCCATTTTATTTTCCTGACCCCAGAGGGCAGGCATCCAACTGTGCGATGTCCAAACGAAGGACAGCGCACTGACTCCAGAAGCGACGGCCCCATCACGTACGTTCTGCTCTTCTGCTCGGCTGAGCCCCTCCGGCTGCTTGCATTCCATTCCCAGCATCCAACACGGAGCTGGCAAAATGAGGTTTGGCCACTAGAGGGCAAGCTGATAACGGGGGTCTGGCCTTCACCTGGTGGGCAAGTGACAGGGGACAGCCCAGTGGCCTCCGAGCACTGGGTTCAGTCTGTAAGGCTCCAGGCTCAGCCATGACCCATGGCTCGTTAGTTCAGGAAGGTTGATTTTCCTTAACAGTGCACAAACCTGAAGTGCAGAACCAAAAGAATTTTCTCAAAGTAAACACACTGGATAGTCACCACCCAGATGAGTACCCAGAAGCCCTCCCGTGAGCACCCCCATCACCTTTTCCGTAAGGATCTCCACTTGCCCGAATGGCAGCTCCCAAAATCAGCTCTGTCTGCTTTCAAGATTTCCTAAGTGGAACCTCACAGCACAAGCCCTTCTGTTCTGAATCTGCTTGCTCACTACGTCTGCTGAATGTAGAAAATTCAGTCCTGCTCACTGTGTGCGGTTTTCTCCGTTCTACTAGGGTCGTATCCAGTGTAGGGCAATTACAAATAGCGCTTCTATGAATAATCTTGTAACTTACTACACAAGTGCATGCATTTCTGTTGGGCCCATACCTATGAGTGGGGGCAGGCATTGGGTGGCTAAACCACTGCCTGGGACCCCCACATTCCCTATCGGGGTGCCTCAGTGCAAGTGCCAGCTCCACTTTCCATTCCAGTTTCTTGCTGATGTACACCCTGGAGGCAGTAGGTGATGGCTCAAGTAATTGGATCCCTGCTACCCACCTGGGAGACCCAGACTGAATTCCTTGTTGCTGGCTTCCACTTGTATCAGCCTTGACTGTTACAGGTATTTGGGAAGTGAACCAGCAGATGGGGGAATCTATCTAGGTATCTATCTAACATCTATTTTCTATCATTATCTATTATCTATAGATATCACCTATCATCTAGATATATCTATCATCTATCTACGTATCTGCCTTTCAAATAAGTAAAATAATTTTCTCAAAGTAAACACACTGGATAGCCACCACCCAGATGAGCACTGGTTTACTCCCCAGATGGCTGCAATAGCCAGGGCTGGGCCAAGCCAAAGTCAGGAGCCAGGAGCTTCAACCGAGTCTCCCACGTGGGCGGTTCCCTTCACTGCTTTTTGGGTCTCCCACTTGGGCCATCCTCTGCTGCTTTCCTAGGCACATTAGCAGGGAATTGGACCTGAAGGGGAGCAGCTGGGACTCGAACCAGTGCCCATATGGGATGCCAGCACTGCAGTTGGCAGCTTTAACCCTCTATGCCACAGCGGCGGCCCCAAATTCTTTCATAGTCATGCAGTTTGATCAACAAAATCCAGAAAAGCAGCAGGTTTGTTTGAAGAAAGAAGTCATGTATCACAAATTACACAAACTCAAAGGAAAAAAAAAAAAAAGATCAGTTTATCCATGAGTTAAAAGGAACATACAAGCATACTGTAGTGACAAGTATTTTAAATGACACAAAATACACATTGACGGTTATGAAGCTATGGCGGGAGCTTACTGGCGCACGCCTTCCTCATGGGGTGCGTTTTCCGGGGCATCGCTCGATGCGTGGACAGGACCTCCTGGATCTTGTCCATGCAGGCCTTGTTTTCTGCGAGCCCCACTTCGAACTCTCGGCGTCTCTCTTCCTTCTCTGCTTCTCGGGCCTGCTGCTGGTAGGCTATTTGCATCTCAAGTTGCTTCCTGTACTCCTGGGCTTTCCCGTAGCGTCTAAAGTATCAGGGAGGCCAAAGTATAAAATTCTTAGAGGAAGCATTTGGCTTTATCTAGAGCATTATACTTAAATATCACTTGTGAAGCCAAAATGTGCAGTAAAGTAGGCTGAGTGTAGAAGAAACAGGTGAAAAACTCAAGAACAGGTTTCTCAGACAACAACCGTGAATACATGAGCCACATTTCTAATATCTAAGACACTTTTGTTTTGGATTTACAATGTAGATTTTTTATTGTGAGAAAAAAAACCACATAACATGAAATTGAACATCTTAGACAACACGTGTAAGGGTATAGTCAGGTAGTTGAGTATTTTCACATTGTCGTGAGAGATTTCCAGAACCTTTGCATCCCACACATCTGAAATTCTATATCCACTAAACAACAACTTCCTTTTCCTTCCTTGCCCCGCCCCTGTAACCACCATTCCACTTCGTGTTTCTATGAACTGGATTACTTGAGGTGCGTCACAAAGGTGGAATCACAGAGTATTTCTCTTTCTGCGACTTATTTGCCCAGAAAAACATCCTCAAGATTCATATACATTGGAGCATACGACAGGAATTGCTTCCTTTTTTTCTGAATGACATTTCATTTATCCATTCATTCATCGGAGGGCGTCTGGGCTATGTCTACCTCTTGAACATTGTGCATCATGCTGCTGTGAGCATGTATGTGCAAACACCTTGTTGAGACTTTGCTTATAATACTTTCGGAAATATACCCAGAAGTGGGAGTTCTATTTTTAATTTAAAAAATAAATTTAGATGTATTTCTTATTTCTTATTATTTGAAAGGGGGGGGGAGAGAGAAACCATACAGCCACTGGTCCACTGTCCAATGGCAGCTGGTCAGAAGATGGTGTGGGACTCATGACTGGCATTTGAGTGTGGCAAGTCTTGTGGCACCAAGCCCTTGATCTGCGGGGTCTGTGTTAACTCTGGATAGCGAGTCACAAGTGAACAGCTGGACACGTAATTGTTGTTTGGGGAATCCGGTGATTGTTTTTTTTTGGTGTCAGAAAACAGCCCTTTTCTGAGAAGTAGCGGTGATGGTCTGGATGTCCCTGTAGGCTCACCACAGTGCCACCTCCCTCCCCTAACTCCCCTGCACCATGGCCCTCCATTCCCCTGCCACAAGGTGGCGCTTCTCCCTCCATCCACTTGAATCTGCCAGAAGCTGTGACCACTTTTATAAATATGGCAGAAGTGAAGCTAGGACAGCCTTGCGTGTAACCTCTACCAGGCCAGGCAACTTCCTTTCCCTGCCCCTGGGGTCAGTCCTGGGAGAGCCCAGTGGCAGTGTGGAGAGGCCACATACAAGCGTGCCAGTTGACACCACCAAATGAAATACCTGTGTCGCGACACATGTAGGGATGAGAGCACTTCAAAAAGTTTGTGGAACACATAATTTTAAAAAGGCCATGAGTTTTTAAATGATATTAATTTCCCATGAGCTTCATGAAGATCCCAGTTGAGCACATCGATCCCAGGCGAGTCTTCGGGTGAACATTACCTCAGTCATGGAGCGGGAAGTGCCCAGTTAAACCCGGTCAACCCACAGAGCCCTAAGAGACAGCCATTCATTGCTTCTGGGTGTTTCATTATGGAACTAAACCCTTCTGCCCAACAGTTTTTCTTGTCTCTCAGTTAAGTCCGAAGTTGGCCAGGGGAGAGGGGTGGTATTTACTGGGTCTCCCTCACATTTTCAAAAGCAAGCCACCACGACCTCCAGGGGCACGGGCTGCAGCAGCAAGTCAGTGGGGCAGGCCAGCACTGTTAGTAGTGCCTCCAGACTGGCAATGGTCTCGACTCACACATCACATTCTCTCTAGAGAGAAAAGATCTTTGTCTGTTTGCACCGAGTGGGAGTGTGCCAGGGGAAGGGCCCTGGGAGTGAGGGAGGGTAGCCAGCTGTCAGGGCAGCCATGTCTTCTTCCTCACACCCCGAGCTGGGGACCATGGCCATCCCAGGGGGAAGCCCCCTGCAGGAGGCCTCTGCCTGACAGTGGTGACCAGGACACAGGCTGTCCCCAGCAAGAGCCTCACCAGACAGGGGCGGGGAAACTCCCCAAAGCATCCAGAACATTTCAGTCTTCCAGGCCAGTGAGGCTGGAAAAATCCTCCAGGGCACATGTGCCTAGATCAGCCAGTTCTGCTAATCTAACTAATTAGGCCACCTCTGTGGAGGGAAAAGCTTGGGTTTTTTTGTTGTTGTTGTTGTTGTTGTTGTTGTTGTTTTTTTAGGATTTAGGATTGGTGCCTGGTTTTTAAAAATGATTTCATCAAGTCAGAGAGCTCATGTGTACAATCACAAGGTATACGACAGCAACGGACACACAGCTGGTGCCTATTTATACACAAAATTTTGTAAACAGCTTTGAGCTTCTACAAGGACAAATGCATTTAAACTAACGTTCACGGTCACGCATGTGTGTTGGCACTGTCCTCTCGCTCTGTTAAAAATGTTTTTCAGGTAGCAAATGATAGTCAAGAAAGGAATCCCACCTTGAAAACCTCTCCTTCTCGTCACAGTTCAGCTCTCTAAGCCCTGCGTTTATCCGCTCCCGCTCCACAGCCAGCTCTTCCTGCTCCTTCGCTTTCCGCTGCACTGAAGAAGCCCACAGAACAACAAACGTTAGTTACCAAGTGACTTTTCCAGAACAACTGCTCACAACGTTCTGGGCACACAGCCTTGCTGTCTTTGGAGAGGGAGAGCTGAGAATTCCTGGGTCCCAGGCGTGGATGGACAAAGAGGAAGCAGTGATCTCTGTGGAGCAAGGCGAGGCCGACACGCACATGGGCTGGATTCGCAGGCTCCGCTCATTTTCCACTGGAAGTCTACGCACAGCCCTTTTCACACCAGATTCCCCACGGGAAAGCACTTCTCACTGTTCTTGAGGACTAACAGTTCTTTTGCTATTCATATTAATAAGAGAATTTATTATAAAATAAATCTTTTTAAAAGTACATAAAGCTGTAAATAAGAATCTCAAGGGGAAAAAGACAAAGAAAACAGTTCACAAAAGAATAACTCTAACTGGCCAGCACACATCTGAACTGTACATATCTTTGATTCCCAAATCTATTTCAGAAACTTATGTGGCACAACCCGATATGAGCCAATGGCAGTGATAAGGTCCACGTCGTGCTGACACTACGTGTCGCCTAATAGTACGGTGCAACCCAGGCCAGGGATTTCCAGGAGCCAAGGCCACCCTCAGCACAGATTCACTTTCAGAGATCTTAAAACTGTTGCAAGCATAGCTTAAGCTTCCTCTATGAAAGAAACACCTAGGAACTGGCCTGGACTGAACACCTGTGTGAAGACGGGGAAGACTGCCCAGACTGTGAGAGCAGTCTCCAGCCGGGTGAGATGCTGAGCTGGCCACAGGGAAAACCTGGAAACAGGATGTAACCTGAGGCAGGGGACACAGAGGCCATGACCAGGAGCGAGGCCTCTGAGCTGCCCTTGAGGAGTTTCTAGGACCACAAGCGGCCCAGGCAGAGCGAACCACCCGGGCAAAGGTGAGGAGGGATGGAGACGCCCCTGGCAGAAAAGAGGGCCAGGTACCAGGAAGGAGGGGCGATGTGCGCCCCACTCCCCACTGTCCCAGAGAATCCAATAGCATGCTGCGCCTTTCATGAACCCTGACAATGCCTCTGCCACGACTGCTCAGGCTCTGCCAGGACCAGGACTCCTCACATGTCTGTGTTTTATATAAACAATTAGGTAAGATCCGCCACAGCGAGGCTCTCACCTGGATCCTTTTGGCATCCCCTGTGGTATTCCACACACTTAACAGGCATGTTGATCATGACTTAAGCTGAGTTAGGACAAGCTGTAATAGAACTGCAAATCCCGCGCTTACACTTTTCTAGAACTTGGAGTTCCCGTGTACACATGACCTCCGCCATGAGCTGCTTCCTCGCCTCCTTTTCGAGTCTCAGCTCCTTGTCCTTCTTGGCCAACTTTTTTTCCTTCTCTTCCTCTATTATTCTGTCCAGCTCTTTCTCCTGAGCTACTTCTTCTTCACGGCACTGGGCGATGTACTGAAGATACAGCTTCTGTTCTCTGGCTGTGTCTTTCTACGGAACATAAACATTGATTCACGATGTGTGGCAACAACATTAAGGATGAGCTTCTTAAACCACAGCCCCAACCTATTAGAGCTCCACACTGCAGCATTCATCCAATACTAAGGCTGGGGCTTACTTAGGAATACCCTAGGGGCTGGTGCTGTGGCGCAGCGGGTAAAGCTACCACCGGCAGTGTCAGCATCCCATATGGGCACCGGTTAGAGATCCGGCTGCTCCACTTCTGATCCAGCTCTCTGCTGTGGCCTGGGAAAGCAGTAGAAGATGGCCCAAGTCCTTGGACCCCCGCACCCGTGTGGGAGACCCGGAAGAAGCTCCTGGCTCCTGGCTTTGGATTGGTGCAGCTCCGGACATTGGGGAGTGAACCAGCGGATGGAAGACCTCTCTCTCTGCCTCTCCTTCTATGTGTAGCTCTGACTTTCAAATAAATAAATACATACGTACATACATACATACCCCAGCTGGTGGCGGGTGGGGGTCCACCCGAAGCAAGAGCCGCCATCAGCTGACCGTCACTGAAGCCAGATCTCACACATGGAGCTTTATGCACTATTCTTGGCCTCCGTTTGAAATCTCGGAAGACATATCTTTGACTAAGTTAATTCAAACTCTTTCCCAAAGTGCTTCTCAGAGTAGCTGTCCCATAATTTTCTATGGTATATCTTTACTTTCATTTAGAGAAGTTCAGATAAATGAAATACGAACCTTACCAAACTCAGTCGCTACTACAGTTACAACATCGTCTTTCTGACTGCCAGTTGCCTGGTTCTTTATCACAGCAGTTCTCAAGCTTAGCTAGGCTTTGGAATCACCTACGCAATTTTTTAAAAAGTATTGAGGGCTGAGTCTTTCCCCTAGAAGTCCTGTTTAATGGACAGCTTTTTAAGTCCCCCAGGTGACTGCAATGTGCAGCTAAGCTCGGGAGCTGCTGTTTCACAAAGCAGGCATTTTTAGTTGGTTATTGCCAAATAGCAGTAATGATCCAACAGCAAAGAGCTCTCCTAACACTCAGGTTGCGGCTGTCGTTAAATACCATTTTACAGTAACAGGAAACAAGAATTCTTCAGAAAATGACAGATTCCAAGACTGGGGCAGAAACTGAACAAGATGGACCCTGGGATATCTTATTGTTCCAAAATGATCAAAAACAGCTAGGTGGTATCAAAAGGGAGTAACCGGCAACTTAGAGGGACCCCCACTAACCTACAATGCGGCAACTTCAGCACCAGAAAGATGTAAGTAATCCACTAAAAACTATTTAGAAACCCATAAACGAGTTTATCCATGTTGCAGGATGCAAGATCAATATACAAAAATCCACTCCATTTCTATTCTGTAATAATGAGCAATCTGAAAATTTAATTAAGTATGCTATTTGCAATTTCATATTTAGGAATAAGTTTAACAGAAGAAATGTAAAACATATACCCTGAACACTAAGAAACATTATTGAAAGAAATAAAAGACAACTAATTGGAAAGACACTATCATTAAAATGGCCATACAACCCAAATTGACCTATGGGTTCAACATGATTTCTATGAAAATTTCAATTGGTTTCTTAGCAAAAATTGACAAGCCGATCCTAAATCCACATGGAAATGCAAGGGAGACAGAAGACCAGAACAATCAGACACTGGACAAAGTTGGAGGATTCATGCTTCATGATTTCAAACTTACTACAAAGTTACAATAACCAAGACACATAGGTATGAGATACTGGCATAAATCTAGAGCTATAGATTGACAGAACAGAACTAAGAATCTAGAAGCAAACGTTCACTTTACTGTAACTGATTTTCAACAAAGATGCCAAGACATTTTAATAGGGGAAGAATAGTGTTGTCAACAAATTGCTAGGACAGCTGGGTGTCACACAGAGAATAATGAAGCTGGATTCTTATACCATATACAAAACTTAAAATGGATCACAGGTCAAACTGTAAAAGTGAAAACTATGAAACTCTAAGAAGAAAACAAAAGTACACTTTTATGACCTTGGAGTAGGCAGTGCTTCAGATCATCAGAAACACAAACAATGAAAGAAAGGACAGGGGGTGGGTGTTTGTAGTTTAGATGCCAAGGAAGACACCCACGTCCTGCGCAGCAGTTCCTGGATCCGATGCCCGCCTCTGCCTGCTGGTGCAGCCTCCTGCTAATGCAGGCACTAAAGCAGTGGTAGTCACTCAAGTGGCTGGGTTTCTGCCACACACACAGGACACGTGGATTGAGTTCCTGGCTCCTGGTTTGGGGTTTGGACCAACCACAGCTGGCACAGGCATTTGGGGAGCAATGGGATCTCTCTCTGTTGCTCTTCCTCTGTCCCTCTGCTTCATAAATAAATGAATAAATAAATAAGTTTTTACAAAGACAAATTGGACTTCATCAAAAGTTAAAACGTTTGTGATTCAAAGGATACCATCCAAGAAAGTAAAAAGAGGGGCACCAGTTCTGTCCCGGCTGCTCCTCTTCCAGTCCAGCTCTCTGCTGTGGCCCGGGAAGGCAGTGTAGGATGGCCCAAGTGCTTGGGCCCTGCACCCGCATGGGAGACCAGGAGAAGCACCTGGCTCCTGGCTTCGAATCAGCACAGTGCGCCGGCCGTGGTAGCCATTTGGGGGGTGAACCAATGGAAGGAAGACCTTTCTCTCTGTCTCTCTCTCTCACTGTCTAAACTCTGCCTGTCAAGAAGAAAAAAAAAAGAAAGAAAGAAAGTAAAAAGACAACTCACACAATGAAAGAAAATGCTTGCAAATAATTTACCAGATAAGGGACATATATCTAGAACATATGAAAGACCCTCACAACGTAGTCATAAAAAGACAAGTGACTTTAAAAATTGGGCTAAAGACTAACTAGACCTCTCCAAGAAGTCTTCTAATAGATTTTGCAAAGAAGTTATGCCAACGGCCCAAAAGCACCAGATAAGAGGCTCAAAATCATGAGTCATTTGGCAAATGCAAATTAAAACCATAATGAGATGGCTCTTCAGAACACTAGGATCGCTGAAACTGAAGACAAACAACAAGTGTTGATGAGTATGTGAAGAGAGTGAAACTGTCACACCGCACTGGCAGGGGTGTAAAATGCTACAGCCATTGTGGAAAACAGCTTAGCAGTTTCTTAAAAGCCCAAACGACGAACTGCCTTATGACCCAGTCATTCTACTACTAGATATAGGCTCAAGAGAAATGAAGAGACATTCACATAAAAATTCATGCATGAATATTCATAGTAGCATTATCCATCGTAGCTAAAAAGCAGAAACAACCCAACTGTGGACCAGCTGACATAGAGATAAACAAACTGCCGTGTATCCACTCAACGGAATATCAAAATAGGCACTCATAGAAAGCAACGAAGTAGTGATGCACACTCTGACATGGGTTAACCCTGAAAATGATGCTGGGTGGAAGAAGTCAGCCAAAAGGCCACACGGTCTGTGATTGCATCCAAACCAAAGTCCGGAGCAGGGAAATCTCCAGGGACGGAAAGTGGATGAGTGGCTGTTGAGGACGGGGGCGGGGTGGGTAAGAAGTGTGATGTTGCACTTATCTGTGACTATACCAGAAACCGTCCCATCGTGCACTTTCAGGGGCCAGGCTGTGTATTATGTGAACTGTATACCAATGAAGGTGTTCAAAAATAAAATGATTCAACTGAGAACAAAAAACAGCAAATAAATAAATAAATAAATAAATAAATCCAATAGGCAAGTTAATTAGAAAATGGGCAACAGAGGTAAAGAGATATTTCACTTTACAGCAAAGAGGTATTTCAGCAAACACATGAAAAGCTGTTCAGCATCGCTGACCACCAGGAAAATATGCATTTAAACCACAGTGGGTATCATCACACGTCTGTCAGAACGGCTGGATTCAAAGCAGTGGCAACACCAGATGCTGGTGAGGATACGGAGAAACAGGATTGCTCACGCTGGCAGGTGGAAGTCGGATGGAGAAGCTCTATACCATGAATTTTACTCGGAAATAGACAAGTATTAATCTATTGGTAGATACAAAAATTTGAATACATCTCCAGAAAGCTTTACTGAATGAAAAACATCTCCCAAGGTATCTCCACTTAGATACCATCCTTGAAATAACAAAATCATAAAAAACAGAAAACAGAGTATTGGCTGCCAGAGGTTAAGGAGGGGGTGGGGCAAGAGGGGAGTCCCTGGCTATGAAGGGGGAACAGGAGAGGAGATCCTTGTGGTGATGGAATGGCTCTTGTCTCGACAGTATCAATGCCAGTATCCTGACTGGGGCCTTGTTCTGCAGCTCTGCGAGCTCTCACCACTGGGGGACACGGAGAAAGGACCCAGGGGTCTCTCTGTAGCGCTTCTTAAGGAAGGAGGCAGAGGGAGGGGGGAGGAAGGGGAAGAAGTGTCGTCATATTAGAACGTAGCGATGAACTACATGAAGTCTGTTCTCTTTACATTACTAAAAAATCTTCATGTGAATCTAAAACTATCTCAAAATAAAGAGTTCAATGAAAACACAAAACACCTGTAGGAAATACACAACCCTCTTAAAAGTTCAGTGTGAATTCCAAAGGTACAAGTAACCAAATAAATACCGAATACCTTTATCTACTCTTCTGGCCCAACAAAATTTTACATAGCCTTTAAGGCCCAACTCCAATGCCACTTTCTCTGGGGCATCATGCTGATTCCAGTTCTCATGCTCACTGGCATCAGAGCCATCTGGGCGAGCTGGGTGAAACACACAATTTTGACTTGGAAAATCTGACTCTGAAACATGTGGATTTGTTTCTTTTGTTTTTTCTTTTCCTTTTTATTTTTTAGTATTTATTTGAAATTCAAATTTATAGAGCGAGGGGGAGAGACAGAGAGAGAGAGAAGTCTTCCATCTGCTGGTTCACTCCCCAGATGGCCACAATGGCCAGGGCTGGGCCAGGCTGAAGCCAGGGGCTTCATCCAGGTTTCCTACGTGGGTGGGAGGGGCCCAAGTATGTGTGCCATCTTCCGCTGCTTTTCCTAGGCCATGTGCGGAGAGCTGGGTCGGAAGAGCAGCAGCCTAGGGCATGGACTTGAGCCTGAAAAAGGCGCAGCTCCGTGCTGCAACACAACGCACCCGCCCACGTTGCGTTCGTGCTGTCTGTGGATTCTGCGTGTCACACTGTGGCCATCTTCCACAAGGCCCGGGATGCAACAAGAGGGCCGCACCCAGCACAGCAGGCGGGCACCAAATCAATGGCTTACTTTGTTCTGCTTCTTCTTGTCTTCCTCTTCCTGTAAGTCTTGAAGGGCTCTCTGTACCAGCTTCCTGTCCAAGTCCTGCTCCTCTCTGTATTCCTGCTGAATGTACTCTATCCTCTCTTCCAGCGCTTTTTGCAAAATGGCCTTTGTCTCCTGTTTCTTCTTCTGTTTCTTCAGCTTGTCCTGTTCATTCTCGAGTTTAACCTGTGCTCTCTCCTGGTCCTAAGGCAGAACAATAATGAAGATAAAGACTCAGCAGAGTTGGGACACAATAAATGAATTTATGCGTTTTGGTTAAGAGACGAGAATGCTTTTTTTTTGGACAGGCAGAGTTAGTGAGAGAGAGAGAGAGACAGAAAGGTCTTCTTTCTGTTGGTTCACCCCCCAAAATGGCCACTACAGCTGGTGCACTGCGCCGATCCGAAGCCAGGAGCCAGGTGCTTCCGCCTGGTCTCCCATGTGGGTGCAAGGCCCAAGGACTTGGGCCATCCTCCACTGCCTTCCCAGGCCACAGCAGAGCTGTCCTGGAAGAGGGGCAACCGGGACAGAACCGGCGCCCCAAATGGGACTAGAACCTGGGGTGCCGGCGCCACAGGCAGAGGATTAGCCTAGTGAGCCACAGTGCCGGCCGAGAATGCTTCTTGAACATGCACACGCACTCACACTCTCCCAGGTTTTGGCTAAAAGAAATACAACCTGCCTCTTGTTGTTGCTGGATCAGCAATAAAGCCGTAGGACAGTTACTCTGTGTGTGTGTGTGTGTGTGTGTGATGATCAAGTCACAAACAGTTGAGGAGTACAAAAACCACAGGAAAGAACGAAGAGAAGTCGCACTTAACCCCTCCCCCCACCCAGCACCACTCTCACACTCTGGTTATCAGCCTTGTAGACGTCACTCTGGGCACATCTGCACGTCTGGGTCTGGCCGCAGTAGCAAGCAGCCCAGAGTGAAGGGCGCGGCCGGAGGCCTGCAAGGCGCCCGGCACCCTCGGAGCCCACCACCCGGCCCGGCCCGGCCCGGCCCGGCCCGGGGGAAGCCCCACCACGAGGCGCGCCTCCTCCTCCTTCAGCAGCTGCGCCGCCTGCCTCTGCGCCCGGATGCCCGTGACCTGGGCGTGGAGCCCCAGGCGCAAGTTGTCCGCCAGCGCTCTCTGCCTCCGGGCCTCCTGGGCTTCTCGCTGCTCCTTGGCTAAGCGGTCTTGCTCCCAGAGCTTCGAGAACATCTGCTCCTCCACCAGCCGCTGCCGCTTCAGCTCCTCGTTAAAGGCCAGCTGCGCCCTCCGCTCCTCGCACACCTGCTTCTGGTGGTCGCAGACCAGTTCGGCTCGGAGCTCGTCACAGCACTGCCTACAAGGGAAGAGCCGCCTTCCATGAGGCACGCATCGGCCCGGCCACACGGAGCGGGGAGAAAAGCCGAAGCCCCGGGCGTCGGCCATCCCGGCAGAGGAAGCGCGCGAAGGAGCAGGCAGGGCGCAGGCGCCCGGATGTCACCGCCAAAACCCAGGCCGGGGAGCCGCCTCCCGCCCTTTCCTGTGAGGCCCGGATGGAGCAGCCGCCCGTCTGCGCAGGTTTCCTGTCAGCGTCCGGGTGAGGATCAGCTAACTGGATGTGAATGCTGGGAGCGACCAAGGGGCGCGGTAAAGAAATCATGACCAACGTCATCACCGCAGGGGAAAGACAAGAGCCACGGGGCGGCAGTTCTCCTGAGTGGATTAAGGCTCTGCGTGCGCGTCCAAGGAAGGACCTGCACGTGGGCTTCGTGCACCGTGGCGCAGCCTCGCCGCCGCTCCTGCATTCCCAGCGGGGCACCCGTGAGCCTCAGGGACTCCTGCCCGGCTGCGGAAACAGCCCTGCAGCTGCTGCCCGCCTCTCCCTCCGCCCTCCCACGGCCAGCTGATGCTGCCATTCAACAACAGGCCCCTTCGCCAGGGGTTCACACCCCAGCCTTTCGGCCTCAGCAATTCACATTTTTTGGAAGTTCTGCAGCGAACTCAATTTTTCAAGGATTCTGAGTCCCGACACTGTGCACCCTACAATTACTCAGGGGTATTTCCCAAACTCCAGCCCTTCTTTCCCCTCTTTCCTTCCCAAGGCCAGGGAAGTCGGTCAGGTATTTAGGGGGCACCCAGCCAGCTGTGCTCTGTTTAGTGCGCCCCAGGAGGCTGTGGCTAGACAGCAAGTTTGGGAACATTTGGTTGAAGGCAATGTTTATACACATCGGGTCCTCCTGGTTTTACTTTTTATTTTTCAAATATTTGTTTATTTGAAAGGCAGAGTTACAGGGAGAGCCACAGAGAGAGATCGCCTGGTTTTTAACTCAAATGCTAACATGGGGAAGCTGAAGTCTGGGAATGGGCTCAATAAAGCACTTGTGAGGATACCTGAATTGCTAAGACTCAAAGAACGGATGAGGTCGACACTCACACTGACACCGGTTATGGACTGTTGGGGCTGACGGCCATCTGATGAAGCTAAGTCTCGCTTCCCTGACTACACTGGGATCACCCTAAGGTAAGTCCTAAGGGACTCAGGAGCGTATTTCTTCATGACGCCCCATACTCCCCCATGCAGTGCCCAGAAGTGATGGTGGCTCAGTGGATACAGAACCATGCTCATTTAGCAACAAGTGATAACCAGCAGTTATCCAGACTCTGTGGAGGCCTCAGCAAGATAATAGGAGCCAAAATTGTTAGGGTACCAAAAACACCAAAACCCAAACCAAAGAGCACTTTAATATTGAATACTGAATCCATCTGTCCCAAATTCAGCAGTGGATTCTGGCAGAACTGGCCAGCATAATCCATTCCAGACCTTCCCGATCCTGTGAGCCATACTCCAGCAAGGTTACTCCATTACTGAAAACCTAAAGCCCAAGCACAGCAAGATGACTTGGGGTATTTTGTCTTTTAAAAAATAATTTCCCCTAATTTCAAAATGAATATATGTTCATTACAGAATACACTGGAAGATCAAAAGAGTGTGGAGACACTAAGACATAACCCTGGGGCTGGTATTGTGGCATAGCAGGTTACGATGCCACCTGTGATGCTGGTATTCTATATATAGGTGCCAGTCAGACTGCTGGCTGCTCCACTTCCAATCCAGCTCCCTGCTACTGCACCTGGTCCAATTACACCCAAACGAAGCTCTTGGTCCTGGCTTCTGGTTGGCCGAGTCCTCACCATTGTGACCATTTGGGGAGTGACCCAGTAGATGGAAGACCTCTCCCTATGACTCTGCCATTCAAACAAATAAATAAATCTCTAAACAAAACAAAAAACAAAACAAACCCTAGTCCCACTAACAAGAAATAGCCACTATTAGCATGTTAGCGTGCTCCCTTTGTGTGCACACATGTGCAGTCTTAGAATTGGGGTCTCAGTCTTTGTGTGATTCACCTACTTTGGAATATTTCCTCACAAAGTGTTAAGAGCAATTGCCATCTTCAAAACTTTATCATCATTTAATAAACTGTAATAAACGCTAGGGCTTATGAACACATACTTCTGACATTGAGTATCAGTAATGTTTCAAAGAACATTCTTTCTGCTTATCTCTGATGCTTTTCTTCAGGTAATTCCCTTCCTTAATATAAAATCAAAGGGGGCACAGCGCTGTGGCATAGCAGGTAAAGCCACTGCCTGCAGTGCTGGCATCCCATATGGGCGCTGGTTCAAGTCCTGGCTGCTCCACTTCTTATCTGGCTCTCTGCTATGGCCTGGGAAAGCAGTAGAAGATGGCCCAAGCCCTTGGGCCCCTGTATTCACAGGAGACCCAGAAGGAGCTCCTGGCTCCTGGCTTCAGATCGGCGCAGCTCTGGCCTTGTGGCCAACTGGGCAGTGAATCCGGGGATGGACGACCTCTCTCTCTCTCTACCTCTCTTCTCTGTGTAACTCTGACTTTCAAATAAGTTAATAAATCTTTAAAAAATCAAATCAAATCAAAGAGACAGACAGTTGATGACACCTATTGCCACAAAAAGGCTGAATTAACAGCCTGTGAAGGTGCCCAGACCAAGTTCATCTTAGAATCAGTAACTCTTCAAACTTTATGCATTCCTTCCAATAAAAAAACTCTAATCACCAACAAGTGCAATTATTTATAAATTATATTAATTCACCTATGTAAATTCACTCTGTAAATCATTAAATATGAAAAAAATAAAGAGAGATGAGATAAAACGTGAGCATCAACTACCTTCTCCCGACACCTAATGATCCACCTGGTCACCCAACTCCGGAAGCCCCGGTTTAAGGATGCTTCTTCTATCTACAGACGGATGTCTCCGGTGTTTTAGTGATGACACTCATCGAGAACAGGAAACGTGGGAACTGGGAGTGCTTTATCTTACTGGGTCCTCACAAGGTCTTACACTTTAGATGGGCAGTAAGCATCGTCCCCATCTTAGAGGTGAAGCAGGGAGCCCACGTGCCTTCCCGAGCCCCAGGGCCAGTGGTCGGGATGTTATTAGCCACAGTCACCTCGTGCTCATCACCTAGCAGGCGCGATTATTCCACACACTTCACCACGTATCAGCTCCTGCCATCCGCCCAAAAATCAGAGCGGCAATGCATTACCACAAGTTCACTTAAAAAAAAAAAAAAGATGTATTTATTTGAAAGGCAGAGTTAGAGAGAGAGAGAGAGAGAGAGAGAGAGAGAGAGAGAGGGAGAGAAAGATCTTCCATCTATTGGTTCACTCCCTGAATGGCCACAATGGCTGGAGCTGGGCCGGTCCAAAGCCAGGAGCCAGGAGTTTCATATGGGTCTCCCACGTGGGTGGCAGGGACCCAAGTACTTGGACCCATCCTCTGCTGCTTTCAAAAGGTACATCAGCAGGGAGCTGGATAGGAAGTGGAGCAGCCAGGACTGAAACCAGTGCCCATATCGGATGCCGGCGTCACAGGCAGTGGCTTTACCCACTATGCCACAATGCCAGCCCACAAGTTCACATTTATAATAATTATTATTATGCTCAGGTTACAGATGAGCAAACAAAAGCACAGCACTGTCACACTTCCTGCCCATGTTCACACATTTCCTACATGGCCTGCCTGACACATTTCCACGCACCTGGGTTTGCTGCTTTCTCACGCCGGTTGCTCTCTGGTTTCTGACTCACTCTGACTGTGAGCGCTGTGCAAAGAGAACTCTTGTACCCCTGGGTCCCTGCAGATTTTAACTCAGGGTTTACCTTTACTCTTGGACCAGCATCCATCAGACACACTCTGCCTGCCACACATGGTGACCTCATGACTGAAGTGACATCATTTTTTGTTAAGGCATTCAACCCACTATTCTATCACAGAGCCCAGCACAAATTAGGGGCTCTAAAGATACTTGTTGAATAAATGCATGAGGCTAGCAGCTGTGTTCTAAACACTTCCAAGAAATGAACTGTAGGCCTCCCTCTGGAAAGGTGGGCGTGGTGGTGCTGCGGGTTAAGCCAGGGGCTGCAGTGTCTGCACCCACAGCAGGGAGCCTAGCTCGAGTCCCAGCTACTCCACGCCTCTGATCCAGCTTCCCGCTGTGCTTGGGAAGCAAGGGATGATGGAAATATTTGGATTCCTGCCATCCACATGGGAGATTACGATAGAATTCCTGGCTGTGACCTGGCCCATCTGGGGAGCAGACAAGTGGATGGGAGATCTCTCTCTCTCTCTCTGTTTCTGTCTCTTACTCTCTGCCACTCTGCCTTCAAATAAAAAATAAAATAAAATAAAAATCCCTCTGAAGATAAACATCATAACCAGTTACTCTAAAATTAAAAGATGAGGCAGATAATTTGGGACTTTCTGTGGGCTGTATCGTGTGATCATCACTGCACTGAGCAGATGCGAGTGCAACAAGGGGGCAAGACGAAACCAATCTGAGAAAAAAGAGAAAAAAATTTATTTATTTATTTATTTATTTATTTATTTGAGAGGTACACTTACAGACAGAGAGAAAGGTCTTCCATCCTCTGGTTCACTCTCCAAATGGCTGCAATGGCCAAAACTAGTAGAAGATGGCCCAAGTCTTTGGGACTCTGCACTTGCCCGGGAGACCCAGAAGAAGCTCCTGGCTCCTGGCTTTGGATTGGCGCAGCTCCAACTGTTGCAGCCAATTGGGGAGCGAACCAGCAAGTGAAAGATCTCTCTCTCTCTCCCTCTCTCTCTCTCTCTGTAACTCTACCTTTCAAATAAGTAGATAAGTCTTTAAACAAACAACAACAACAACAACAAAAAAAAACCAAGAAACCTCTGCCAAGGTCTTGATGGTGCAAAACAATAGAGCCTTGGGATCACCCTTGCGGACTTCCTTCCACACTTCCCTCCGTAAGTACACCGTCCCAGCTAAAAGCAGCACAGACTCCGGGTATCCTAGATGGAACAGCCAGATGAAAAGGGGTACGGGGCACCCACAAGATGAGCATGAGTACAGCGAGGATCCGTGGGTCTGCTTGGGAAGTGGATCAGAAGTGCAGGCGATCAGACCCCGAGGATCAGGACACAAGGAAAGGAAGCTGACAATACAGATCAGTGAACCCAGCACACAGCCTGCACAGGTGGAGACCACCTGTCTCGGGACTTCCATGTCAACCGGGAGGCACAGTTCTCAGCCAGACTCAGCCTGTATTAGTCACTCATCCAGAATACAACTACCAAGACTTGAAGGTGCGACTTTGAGGTGAACCCTGCAAAGACCATGGTGTGCTGTAAACCAGCATTCCTACATCTTTGCCAATATGCCAACTTCAGATTCTGTGTGTATTTCTGACTTCATTACCTGAATTGCTGGTCTAGTTTTTCAGCCACAAAATCCTGTCTCTCTTTTTCTTTCTTCTCTTTTAACAACCTGGTCTTCTCTCTCATTCTATCTTTTTTCTCCTCAATGGTTTCTTCTTTCATTTGCATTTCAGCAAAATATTCATTTTCTTCCGCTGCTAAAAGTTCGCGTAGCCTGGAACAAAAAAAAACTTAAAACCATCATGGCACATGCACCATTTTATTGATTTTTATTTATTATGTTCAATTGCAGAATTACTTATCCAATCAAAAACTTTATGAGAATGAAAAGATCATTGCAGTCTCCTTTCAAATGAGGCCAGTTGCCACTTACAGCAATACAGAGACTGATCTGTGCTATATTGTGTTTGATCACATAGCAGTAAGGCACATCTTTAACAAAACAAGCAAAATCAACATTTTAATTAAAAGTAATGAAATATAACAAAGCTTTCCTTCAAAACATAGGTTATCACAAGTAAAATTATTAACAAGCAATAGGCATCGATTTGAATACGATTATTTCAGCCACAATCCTTACTATACTTGATTTAACAACAACAACAAAAATACTTGAAAGGCAAAATGACAGAGAGAGAAAGAAAGGTTTTTCCAAAAGCCTGCAACAGCCAAGGTTGGGCCAGACAGAAACTGGGAGCCCAGAACTCCATCTGGGTGCCCTACACAGATGGCAGGGACCCAGGTACTTGGGCCATCACTTGCTGCCACTCAGGGTGTGCCTTGGCGGGAAGCTGGATTGAAAGCAGAGTGGGGACTCAAATTCAGGCCCTCTGATATGGGTGTGGGTGTCTTAACCCCTGCCCCTGAACTTGACGTTGGACCGGCCAGTCCCAGATTGCGGTTGTAAGAAGGCTTTGCCGCCTGCAGCATTAGGTTGGGGGCCTTACTTATTTCGCCTCTCTTCAGTGTTGAGGATGAACCCCTGCATGGCATCCTTGACTCTCGCCTGCACCAGGCTATCCCAAAACCTGCGGTCATGGTGCTGCTCCCATTCAACTTTCAAGCGATCCCGATCTTTTGACCTGATGGAAGCCAGAACAGCATGATGCTCCTGATGGCTCCGCTGTATTCTTTCCAGACGCTGCTCTGCCACTCGGCCTTTCGGAGGCTTGGCTCTCTGGCAACCAAAGCAAACTGTCACTCAGGATAAGCCAAACATCAACAGCATATTTCCAACCAATTATACCTCCACCAATGCCCATACAAAAAAAAAAAATCCATAAAAACTGGGTATAAAAAACTAACAACACCTCCTGTTGCAATTGAAATCAGTTTAGGCACCTAAGGACTAACTTTGTTTGATTCTCTGAATGTATACCTAAGATATCATCAAATCAGTCTCAGATGGAGATGCTTTTCAACTCAGGTTGCAGTTACATTCCCAATAAATCCATCGTAAATTGGAAATTTGATAAATCAAAAATGTATGACGGGGGCCGGCCCTGTGGTGTAGCAGGTAAAGCCGCCACCTGCAGTGCCAGCATCCCATATGGGTGCCGGTTCCAGTCCTGGCTGCTCCACTTCTGATCCAACTCTCTGCTATGGCCTGGGAAAGCAGTAGAAGATGGCCCAAGTGCTTGGGCCCCTGCACCCACTTGGGAGACCTGGAGGAAGCTCCTGGCTCCTGGCTTCGGATGGGCACAGCCCTGGCCATTGCAGCCACTTGGGGGGTGAACCAGCAGATGGAAGACCTCTCTCTCTCTCTCTGCCTCTGCCTCTCTGTAACTCTGCCTTTCAAATAAATCAATGAATCTTAAAAAAAAAAAAAATGCATGACTGCACCTAAGGAACCAAACATCATGGCTTAGAAACCAGCACACTGCAGGGCAGCTCCCTGCCACAACCCCACAGCACCAGAAGACTGGACCACGTATCGCTGTCTGGAAGAAGACCAAAATTCAAAACTGAAAGCACGGCTTCTACGGAATGTGCATTACTTTTACACCACTGTCAGGTCAAGAAATCCCAAGTCAGACCAGTTAAATCGGGGACCATCTGTGTTTCCAAAGTGCTGTTAGAGTAAAAGTAGATGGAATTACAAAGGTAAAAATCTGAACATGACTAGAGATTGATTACCTAGTCAAACCCAGAGATGCTGAATGGTGTGGCACCTAGGGCAGATCTGGATAGAACAAGAATTAGAGGCCTTTGAATTGCTGGCCTTATCTTTTTTTCTTTTTTTTAAGATTTACTTATTTGAAAGGCCGAGTTACAGAGAGGTGGGGGGGGGGTATCATCCATCTGCTGGTTCACTCCCCAAATAGCCGCCACAGTCGGAGCCAGGTCGATCTGAAGCCAGGAGCCTGGAGATTCTTCCAGGTCTCCCACATGGGTGCAGGGACCCAAGCACTTGGGCCATCTTCCACTGCTTTCCCAGGCACATTAGCAGAGAGCTGGATTGGAAGTGGAGCAGCTGGGTCTTTTTTTTTTTTTTTTTTTTTTTTTTTTGACAGGCAGAGTGGACAGTGAGAGAGAGAGACAGAGAGAAAGGTCTTCCTTTTGCCGTTGGTTCACCCTCCAGTGGCCGCCGCGGTAGCGCGCTGCGGCCGGCGCACCGCGCTGTTCCGATGGCAGGAGCCAGGTGCTTCTCCTGGTCTCCCATGGGGTGCAGGGCCCAAGCACTTGGGCCATCCTCCACTGCACTCCCTGGCCACAGCAGAGAGCTGGCCTGGAAGAGGGGCAACCGGGACAGGATCGGTTCCCCGACCGGGACTAGAACCTGGTGTGCCGGCGCCGCAAGGCGGAGGATTAGCCTGTTGAGCCACGGCGCCGGCCTAGCAGCTGGGTCTTGAACTGGTGCCCATACAGGATGCTGGCACTGTAGGCAGCAGCTTTACTCGCTATGCCGCAGCGTCAACCCCGACCTTAACCTTGCCACCCACTATCTCACATTGTTTCTCAAGGGTAGACTCCGTAGTTATCAAAATACTTTCTTTTTTAAAAAAAAATTTTTTTTTTTTGACAGGCAGAGTGGATAGTGAGAGAGAGAGACAGAGAGAAAGGTCTTCCATTTCCTGTTGGTTCACCTCTCAATGGCTGCTGCGGCTGGCGCCCTGCGGCCGGCGCACCACGCTGATCCGAAGCCAGGAGCCAGGTGCTTCTCCTGGTCTCCCTTGCGGGTGCAGGGCCCAAGCACTTGGGCCATCCTCCACTGCACTCCCGGGCCACAGCAGAGAGCTGGCCTGGAAGAGGAGCAACCAGGACAGAATCCGGCGCCCCAACCGGGACTAGAACCCGGGGTGCCAGTGCCGCAGGCGGAGAACTAGCCTATTGAGCCGCGGTGCCGGCCTCAAAATACTTTCAATTAAAAGTTTTATATATATATATATATATATATATATACACACATATATGTATATACGTGTATATATATATATATATATTGAGAGAGAGAGAGAGAGAGAGGAGAGGAGAGGAGAGGAGAGGAGAGGGAGGAAGGCATACAGGAAGTTAGTTTCTGGGTGGGCTTGGTGCAATTTCTGCACCCCTTGAGCCACCATGAAATCCAAGTGCAGAGCTTTGTGGTTCCAGCAACCATTTTGCCAAGTCCTCCTTGGGTAGCGGTGCAACACTTAACAAATTCACTCAGGAGACAGAGATCCCAATCTGATAACCTACACCAAAACCACCACTGTCAGGATTACAAGCATTCAAGGTTTAGGTGTTTGTTGGACAGCATCCGGGGAAAGACAACCAACATCTGAACATGGCTTGCTGAACAAAACTCAGGGGTTGGGGTAACGTGTAGGTACCTAGATGTAGCTGAATGAGATAAGGCAGGTGTGAAGGTAGAGGGGAATAAGATGACAGTGTTGATAGTTACGGTGGGTAATCCATTATTAGAATTATTTGGAGCCTAGAGACTGTTAAAGAGTACTGTTGTCTGACATTTATGGCATTTATGAAAGCACCGTCTGTGACAACACAGCAGGCTCAGGGCTGCACCTTTGGCAGAATACACAACAGGAACTCAGGCTCCCAGGGGACCCATGGGCTGGGACAGGAAGCAAGCATCAGGGTCATGGAGAAACAATTGCCTCCAGTCGTCAGGACAGGAACCAGGCTGAGCATTGCGGCTGGAGAGGAAGAGTGACGAGGGGTGGTGACAAACAGCATGGCCAAGAAGCTCTGGAAGGCTTGGGGCACTCCAGGCAGGACTCTGGTCTTGGGAGGCCCTGGTCTCAGGATGGATAGGGTACAACCTGTAGTTCTCCAACAAGGTGATGCCAATCCTGGTGGTCTGGCATTGCTTAAAACCTGCACTGTGCAATAGAAATACAGTGCAAAATGCATACACAATTTAAAATGCTTCGTAGTTGCATTAAAAAAATTAAAAAAACAGGGAAAATGAATTTTAACAGTATCTTTTATTTAACCAATATACCCAAAGTAATATATTAACAGGTGACTATGCGCATTTCAAGTGTTCAATAGCTGTTGGCTATCATATTGAACATCGCACATCTAACCTAGGTTAAAGGCAGGACACAGGATGTACTAACATGTGTTTTCAAGACCACTGCTATAATAGCCCAAATTCTATTTTCTAGGATTCCAGCTTACAGTTGAACATCTCAAAGAACAACGCCTCACGCCCTAGGTTTCATTCTCTCCCCTCACTAAATGTGTGAACAAGTTACAAATCTCGGAGTCGCAGCTTTCAAGCTGTCCGAGGAGCAAGCTAAATGTCCTTGTACTGGGCCTCATCAAACAGCAGCTCCTCTGGCTTCTCCCTTACCTCAAACGTTACATTTAGTTTATTGCTTTTTCCTGGGGATTGTTTAGGGCCCAATTGAATTTGATTCTTCCCCTAACAGCCCTGCCACCTAAAGCATCTACATTTCTTATCACACAGACACCTGAGAAGTAGCAGGTGCACCAACCCTGGCCTCTTCCTTCTAATCTGGCTATGGGCACCAAGGAGTCAATAGGCCTAGTTTCTCTGCTTTGTTGTTCTGTTTGCCTCCTATTCCTTACTGGTCCCCAACACAAGTAGCAGCACCCAACAAACCCAGCCACTGAGCCCTGTGCTTGGATACAGAACCCAGGATAGATCACTTCTGTCCCGCATTAAGTCTGCAATCATCACCTTGAATCCTACAACCTAAAGAAAACTTGTCCACTGCTTTCAACTCCAGATCCTGCTCACCCTGGGCTTAAAGAGGGAGCACGTCGTACCTTGACTAAAATTCTCAGTGCACTGTGGAGCATGGAACTGATTGCCCCATCTTTCTTCCAGAGAGTGTCCGCCCAGCTCACCCCGGCTAACCACGTGTGTGAGCCGCGAACGGCTTCTTGCATAAGCAAGCTATTTCTGCACTCAGAGCTGGGAAGGAAGGGCAGCCCTCCCAGGTCACTACATCCACCCCTGCGTCTCCCACAGTGCTGTGCACACACCCAGGGTTGAGCACTAACTCTGTAACTGCCTGCAGGAATAAGGGAATCGCGTGCGTGGACCCGCAGTGGCTGGGGTCTCGGCAGCAGCCACCACAGCCTGCGGCCAGCAGCTCTCCTCCTGGTCTCACAGTCGCCGGTGGAGTTGACCCGGGAGCGGCTCCAAACCCCCCACAACCCCTCCACGTCCTAGTTTCCCAGGGGCACAACCCAGCCCAAGATCATCAGCCAGCTGACCCCGGGCCAGCTCAGGCCCCAGCCCTGGGCCCCTTCTGCCACACCCACTCCCCATTACAAGGCGACAGGAAACCGCGGAGATCCAAATACTGATTTTCCAAATGCAGACCAAACGTGGCCGGCGTGGGGGCGGACACGGGCCGCGCACCAGACCCCACCCCACCCCGCCCGCGCTTACCACGACCACCACTCTGGGAGTGGGGCCCCTGACCTCCCGCTGCACCGTGCCAAACCGCTGGCTGTACATGGCCGCGTCCCCTCAGGGTGCGGGCAGCGCGGCGACCCGGTTGCCATGGTGCGCGTCGCGGGGCGCCGGGCGGAAGTCGGCCCCGTCGCCATGGGGGCCACGGTCGCCGCGCTCGCGACCTGCTCGGGCGGCCCGGAGGCGGCGTCTGCGCCGGCCCGCGCCGGCCGCGCCCCCGGCCTTCGCCGTTTCAGCCCCGAGCCCGTCCGGAAGCACCGCACAGGCGCGGGCGCTGACGGGAAGGCCTCGACAGCGTCCCTCGGGCGGCAAGAATCACCACAGGCCAGCCTCGTATCGCGTCGTTTTTACCAATGGCAAGATGCTTTCACACATACAGCCTTCGAGACTCAGCAAGTGTCTTGGAGGGTTGGCAGCACAGCAGGAGCCGTCTTCACCTGACACCCAGCGCGACTGTGGCTCGGGGAGCCTAAGTGCCTCGTTGAACGCCCGGCCGCCCGCCGCGTGTGGACAACGCCCGGCACCCGGGGCGGGGGCCGCGGCGCTGCAGCCCGAGGGGCGCGGCGGGCACCGTCTCCAGTCCGGGGTGGTGGGTTCCTGAGAATCAGGACCGCAGGCGCTACAAATGAGGGAACCTAACACGGGCCCTCGCACAGGCCGAGACCCCAGTCCACTGCCAGTCAAGGGCAAGGTAGCCGATGCCTAGGAGCCGACTCGGAACGACTCCGGGGCTCCCACGCTACAATGGGGCGCGCAGGGCCCTGCCCTCGCACCCCTTCGTCTTCGCCACCCACCCGCTTCGGGGTTTGAGGGCCGTGCGTTTCTACATGTGGATTCCGTTTTGTGTTGCTCAGCTCTTCCGCCACAAAATAACCTTTCTTCTCTTCCAGCCATCTCTCAATGCTGCTCCCGGCGCCTTCTGTCCTCTCCTATAACGCTTCTTCTTTGACTTGCAGTTCGGTAAAATACTCATTTTCGTTTACTGCTAAGAGTTTGCGTAGCCTGAAACAAGACAGACAGACATTAGAGGTGCTCGCCACTCCCTGGGCCGCGCCCCGCGGCCGGGGCTCCTGACCCGGGCGGGACGCCCCCACCCCGCCCCCGCGGGGAGCCCCGGGCCCGGGCTGGGGCCCGCCGAAGCTCGCGGTGTGCAGCCCGGAGGGTCCCGTCGGAACGCGTTCTCGGAGATGAGGCCTGCCGACGCCTGGCGACACCCAGCAGTCTCGGACGTCGCAGCGTCGGTCCCGGCCCCGTCCTGCAGCTCTGGCTTGGCCGTGCCCGTTTTGCGTCCCTCTGCAGATGGCCTCCCTCGGGGCCCAGCACCAGGGCCGGTCTCGGTGCCGGCGGAGGCCACGCCCCGCAGCGGCAGGGCCAGGGGTAACGGGCCGCTGTCTCCCGGGCCCCGCTGGGACCGCCGCGGCCAGGAAGCGCGGGCGATCCCGCCCCGGCGCCCCCTGGAGGGCACATCCGGAGACAGAGGCCGGGCCGGGCCGGTCAGGGAGAGCCCCAGCCTTCAGCCACCCGCCCCCAGAGCCTGCGGTAGTGATCGCCCAAGGTCCTCGACATAACCGCCACCTACTATCCCCGCTCCCCAGAGCCGTCAACAATTACCACCACCAAGACGCTCCCAAAAGAAACACTAAGAATAAAAATCAGTAAATGTGACAATAAAAATCATTTAAAAATAATTTTAGAATAAGATAGCTTAACGATAGAAACTACGTCCAATTCCTGTTGTGCCCCAACAAGGTTCATACAAGTGCTGTCTTCCCATTTCCTGAACTACTTCCAGCATTAAAATCCATGATAAACTTGGAAATCCAGTCACCATTTATAATACACACTGAAGCATTTAATAAAATTGCATGGACCTTTTTTTTTTTTTCATTTCTGTATCCCAGTATTAAGTACAGTGCCTCCCATGGGCGAGGTTGTGAATACTTGAATGAATGACGCAAAGACAGCCGAGGCCAGCAAGTGTGTTCTGGGTGGGCTTGACAGAATTTCTGTACTTGCTGGCGTCACCATGGAATCCATGGGCTTCAGCTTTGCATTGCTGTAGTTCTATCAAGGTATCCTCAGGTGAGTAGGGAGGCCCTTGGGAGGTGATTCACGGCAGAGTGGCTCTGTGTCACCTTGGCTAGGCTATGTTTCCCAGAACTCCCTTCCCTGTATGCTTCCGGTTAGGATGGGCCACAGAGACTCAGACCTGGAGGACAGAAGTGGAGCAGCAGCACACTCTTTACACGTGGAGTGGGTGCAGGGGCACCCCGCGCTGTCGCAGTTCACGCAGGCTGGCATGTATCTGCTGGCTCACCTCGTGGACGTGGGGCAGCGGCCAGGCCTGCAGCCAGGCCCGCAGCTGCTCCACCTTGCCTGGGCTCTTCCTCCAGCTTCTCTAGAGTTCCTGGGCCGGGTGCATATTTAACTCTGTGAAAAAGGGCACCGGCTTCTTCTGCAGGGCACCCACATCATCGAAGCTGAAGGTGGCGAGAGACTGCTAAGGGGTCCGGGCCATCTTCGAGGGTCCCAGCTCGTGCTCGTGGGCGCCAGTGTGTCCTCGGTCTCCCACACTTTACATCCATCTTCCCTTCCCGACTGCCTGCCCTGCAGACTTCAAGCCCCAGCATTAGACGCATGACACAGCCTCATGGAGACTGCTACACCAGTTCTTAGGTGAGGCCAAAGCCCTGTGATAAACCCTCTGCAAACGAAGTAACACCTCATCTTTACCTGAGTGCTTCCGCTCTTCTCATTGAACCCTAATATCCATGGCGAGCACTCTGAACTCAGGAGCCAGAATGCCACATCAAATACATCTTGCCTTGAACATGACCAAACTGGTCAGAATACTAGGGTCGGGTGGTTGGATTCTCAAGAGGAAACAGCAGTATCAGATTACCCAGTCTGGACTAGGACTGATCTAACCAGGGTGGGGCAGAGGGCTGTATCTTCTGCATTAGAATTGGGAAACTGTTCATTTACATCCGAATTAAGTGACACGGCTGGGACAAGGGTAAGGCTAGAGATGGGATACAAAATTTAGGGAGGTGCTCACTTGGTCCTCATCTTGTAAAGCTGGCCAAGTAACAAAAGACAGCTCTACCAATTTTTTTGGCATTTTATGAATGAAGACTTGGAGAGGGAGGTAGGGCTGAGCCAAGACGAACCCTTGGGCAATGTGTGAAACAGGAATTCAGTCTCTTGGTAGACACTCAGGCTGGGGCAGAAAATGGATGTTGTCAGGATAGATGGGCCAGGCTGGTAGCTTTAGCTGCAAAAGCTGCTCTGGCCGAGGAGGGAGGAAGAGTCACAGTAACAGCGAAGTGGGGAGCAGCGGGTAGCAAGGGTGACCCCTGAGGGTTTGAGGAATCCTGTGAGGCTCTGACACCACGGTGACCCTGGCTGCATGGAGTCACGGAACTCCCTAAGCCACGCCGGAGGCAGGAGTGGGAAGGACCTAGGACCGCACTTGTAGTACTGGAGTGTGTGTTTTCTATGTCTCTAAGACTCCTGCTCCTGTACGAATTGACATTATTGCACACAGAACGGCAGTTTACGGTTCAGTAGCTTAACAGAGGCCTTCCCAGCCCGGTTTTCATTCTAGGCTCTACCAGCATCAGCTGTTTGACACTGGACACATTCATTCCGTTGAGTTTCAGTATTCCATCTACAAAGACGGACAAACCAATGTCTTCTTAAAGACTGTTTGAGGAATGAGTAAACTGGGTCCACGGGCGGAATTCACCAGACAGCTGCTCCTGGCCTTGCCCCGTTCACTCACGTTCCATTTTCAATTGCTGTCTCCCTGAGGACATGTTTAGAGACACTGCCAGGTCTCACCCAGGAACCATGTTAAATTATTTAGGAAGGCGGCGTGTTTAGATTGTCCCGTGGTGGCTTTAATTTTAAACCCCCTTCCCCACCTCAGCTCCTCGGTTCCTGATCACTCTCAGGCTTTGGGGAGGAGCAGGTGCACCACCTTTAACCCACCGCTTACTTCCTCTGTCAGCTGGAAGAGGCCAGACTAGGCCTGCTTCTCTGGGTAAGTGGTAGGTTTTTCCTCCTAAGGTTGAGTGACACACAAGCCCTGGCAGCCAGTCTACCATCCAGCCCCTAGGTCAGGGTTGTTGCTCAAAAAGCCGGTCTGTAAGTATCACCTTGAATCCTACAGTCTGCAGAAGCCTCCAGTCTACTGCTTTCTAGCTCCAGGTTTTTTAAGGCCCTTGGACCTAGGGAAGAGGGAGGTCTGTATGTTGAAAGAGGTTGGCTCTGTGGAAGGCGGAGCATCACAAACCATTTCTACTATTCTGCACCCTCCATCCATTCCCCCGAAATCATCCCTTCTCTTATTCTTCTCAAAAACACCATCACAGACAGCACAGCCCCGTGACTGCTAACATGTAATGACTGTTCACGCAGGGACACTTTCCAGTTAGATTCTACGCTCCTTGAAGGTAGGGTCCTGTGTCTTCTGAGGGGTAACCCTTACAGGGCTCATTTTCTTCACTGCTCTCTTGCACTGCTGTGCAGAAGCAGGAGCTCAATCGGTGCCTCTGTAATCGCCCAGGTACGGCTAAGGGATTTCTGCCTTACTGGAACTGGTTTGCAGGAACAAAGGAATGCAAGTGCTTAGGCCTGGGTCTGGGGGGCGGGGGGTCTGGAGATATTTCTGTAGGACACAGCATTCCCCTATCCTCTTCCCACCATCCAGGTCCTCACAGGCACTTACCCCTCACCCTATTAACAGGCCTACTGGGACAGATCTGCATAGCAGCTACAACAGTTAATAACCTCAACATGCTCAGGAGAGGCTGCAGGCCCCAGCCTAAGCCCCTCCACAGAGGCTGCTCCAAGAGGTGAGGACAAACTAGCGATTACACAGTTGTGCGCAGATTCAGTTCACAGGGCCAGCCCAGCACCATTTCTGTGACCCACACTCTATCATTTGGTGACAGGCAGCCAGCCATCTCTTAGAGACTAAAGGCCTTAAAGACCCCACCTGATGATACTCTGAATAAGAATTCATGTGTCAAATATGACCCTTGCAAGATTTTCCTGGGAGATGGAAACTAGACCCTCCTTCTCTTTCTTGTTCTTCCAAATTTCATCACAGGGACATCAAATCCTCTCCCCATACCCCCAAAGGAGAGTCCTGACTTGGACACTTTGGGCTGGGTCTCAGGGAAAATCTCTAGGGGCCTACAAACAACCCCCCCCCTTCACTGTGTGTGATCAGCATGGTGGACATGGGGCCTCTACCTCCCACTGCACCACACCAAAACTGCTGGCTGGTCTTTCAAAACTCAGGGCCCGCCCCATCCCCACCCCTCACTGTTTGGGGCACACCTTGGTAACCAGACAGCTGTGTCTCGGAAGCGGGTTCCACCCAGGCTGAAAATCTCCGTGATCTAGGGAAGAATTAACATCATGGGTCAACATGGCTACAGGGCCTAGGGCAGAATCAGGTCAGGGCAGGGCATCCCCTAGCACTGACCACGGGCGTGCCAGCCCCTCCTGCCTCCTCCTCTGGGGCCGACTTAGAGGCACAGTCATCCTTGTTTTCCTCCTCCTTGTCCTCCTCAGGGTCAGGTGGCTCTTGCTTCACAGGTGGCAGGCCTGCGTCTACTGCCTGGGAGAAGTGGGAATGGGCAGCAGTTAGAAGGGCAGGGTCAGCCCAAGAGAAGTCTCCATCAGCCAACCTGTCACTGTGCTGAAAAATCCCACTTTCCAACAGCTCAGCACAGAAATGTCACCTCTCTGCCTACAAACCTTTCCCATCCCATCTGTCACTGCTCTCCACTTTCCTGTTAGTAGGGCAGCAAAGCAGACAGTTAAGTTGCCTGTGGAGGGGTGGTGTCTGCGAGGCAGGCAGGGTAATCCTGCGGCAAGGCTGCGAACAGCACGCACACCTGTCTCTCAGCTCAAAGAACCATCATGGCTCTCCATCACTCTGCTTACAGACCACCCCGCCATGGCACGCAGGGCCCCCATCACTGCCCCACCTTGCTAGGGCAGCCAGGCTGCATTATGGGAGAAGTCACAACAGCTGTGCCCGGTGTCCACTCTTCCTGGGCATCCACCTTCTCTTGCTTCACCTGGGGTAAGGCCACAGCCCAACTCAGGCCAGAGCACTGGGCCTCCTGCAGGAGGGAGGATGGCAGCAGACTCGGTCTCAGCTCCCTGGCACGAGAGAGGGTGGAGCTGGGAAGGGCAGGATAAGGTGGGGCCCTCACCTGCAACACAGCTTCTGTGGAAGCTGTAGCAGGGCCCGGCACCTGCACAGGACTGCTCGCGCCCTCCCGTAAAAACACAAGGTCGGTGCCAGGTGGGGGCAGCACGAAGCCACCACCTGCTTCCTGCTTCATTGGGGCCTGGACATGGTCTGAACGAACTGTGTGCGTCGGCAAAGGGTGCTTCTGGATGGGGCCCAGGCGAGGCCGTCGAGCAGTGCCAGGTCTCTTCCGTCGGGGGTGAAGTGGGGGTGATCCTGCCCCATCCTCAGACCCTGACCCAGTGCTGGGCAGCAGCCGCTTCTGTAATGAAAGATGGCACACTATGGCAATTGGCGGCACGAGTGACCACACCCCATTGCACTGCTCAGTGCGCGTATCTCCTGTTGGTCCCAGCGCAGGATGTGTGTATGTGAGTCCTGCACCAATGAGCCTGCTGGTCTCCTCTTAGCAATGCCAGCGCCACCTAGGCTCACTCACCCCAGCACAGTGTCTGCCGATCTCGAGTCAAAGCCACTGAGCAACCCACCCCCCCAGCATGCCCACCACGCCCAGGCCCAACCCAGTCTGTGCTCTGATCCCTCCTGCCCCACCCACCATAGCAAACTGCAGGCACTGGCGCCAACGACACTTCTGGCGCTTCTGGTTGCTGCCTCCAAATTTGGGCTTGTCACAGCAGAAGTCACAGAGGCCACAGTCCACCCGTCGCAGGCAGGCTTCACAGGCCCCACACTTTCGGTTCTGCCGGCGGTTGGCGCAGGGCTAATGGGGAGAAACAGGTGGTCCTGTCTCCAGGCCCAGGAGAGGCCATCCTCAGCAGTACCTAGTGCACTGCTGCTCCTGGTGTGCCTGGGGGGGCGAGCAGCACACCAGACTCTGTTGACTCTCCACTCCCAACGTGTCAGCTGACCTTTGAGACCACCGGGACTGTAGCTGCTCCTTCAGTGTCAGAGGCCCTCACCTGCTACCTGGAGTTTTGATCCCCACCTCAAGCAGGAGTTTGTGATTCTACTATCTCCCATCACCACGCTGATCCTGCCTGTCCCTCCTACATAAAACCCCCAGCCAATGGACCAGCCACTCCTCTACAGACCTGTCGTCTGCTGGTCCCACAGTAGTCACCACAGTGCTGCCTCTCCGAACATCAGGCATTGTCACTGCACCTGCTGGTCCACACTCACCCTCGCCCCATGACCTGCTCACCCAACCCTAGTACTGTGCCTGTGCTTTGCTGCCCCCATCAGACCAAGAAAGAGTCCTGAGGAGTCTAGACTTATCCAGGTAGGGTGGGGCCACTCACTAGCTCGTCCTCCTCTACACAGTAATAGATGAGCTCGGCAGGTGGCGAGGGGACCAGGACTCTGGGGTGCTGCAGAGGCAAACGGGGTTGGGTCAGGGCAGGTACCGGATAAGGTTAGGGTTGTGCCTTCCCCCGCCCACTGGGGCCTCACCAGCTCTGTGGGTTCTGGAGGCTGCGACGGGAGAAGGGGAGGCAGTGGCTGGGTCCGGGAGTGCTTCCGGGGAGCTGCCTTAGAGTCACGGCCTCCCCTGCGGCGGCCACGTTTACCCTAGGAGAAAGTCAAAAAGCTGGTTGGGCCTTGATGACACCAGGCAGACACCAGGCTGCCTGGGGGTGCAGAAAGCATGCACAGGATAGGCAGGCAGAGATCGGAGCGCAGAACTCACAGGAGGGGGGGCGACAGTCAGGGGAGGGCGTCGCTGACATCGCTGATGGTGACGACGGAGGCGGTGAGCAAGGTGCTGGCAGACAGAGGCAAGTAGGTGGGACCAGGACGTGAGCGTGGGGTGGAATAGAAAAGAAGACATGAGGTGGGCAAGGCTAGGCTGAGAAAAAGCAGAGCAGCAGTGGCAACTGTAACAGCAGAGTTCTGACCCAGCCCCGGCCCCCCGCCCAGCGCGGGCCCCTCTAGCCCGACTCACCCGTAGGCAGCGCCGCTGGATACACCGCCACTGGCGCCTGAGACCAGGACGGGGAGGACGAAGGCAGACCCGGCAGCAGCCACAGTCTTCTTGGGTTTGACAGCCCCGGCACACTCCACACCCTTGGCTCTGTGGGGGTCCAGAGGCGTGCCGCATGGGGTCAGGGCCATGAGGGGCAGGGGCTGGGGTGAGCCTTGGGCCCACCCCACCTGCCCGACTCACCCTCTTCACAATCCGGAGGCAGCGTCTCCGCTCACACTTGCAGTACAGCCCCGAGGCCACGTCCTGGGGCAGCTGCAGGAGGCAGGTGGAGCAGGCCCCGCAGTCTTCAGTTACCTGGCAGGCTGCACACTCCCCGCAGCCCACACGCTGCCAGGAACGGGTGGGGCAAGGTCACAGGCCCAGGCAGGGTGGCTCCAGGAGCACTGCCCATCCTGTGTCTGCTGACCCAACATCGGCTTCCATCACCACGTCTGCTAGTCCGTTAGCCTCGTCACCGTACGTGATCAGTACTGAGCCGCCAACAGAGGCCAATGACCACGTCCACCGGTCTCCCATCAACTTCAGCCCCGTCTACAGACACCCCGGTAACAGCCGTTCCTGCGTCTGCTGACCACGGCTAGCTCCCTATGGCACCCTGGGGGCCCATCGCCAGTCTGTCAGAACTGCAGGCAGCCCCAGCACAGCCTGCCCCCACTGCAGAGTTGTGAGGAGGAAGCAGCTGCACTTACCTTAAACATCCTCTGCTCCCGGTTGAAGGCGATTCTCTGTGCTGAGAAAAGGAGAGGTGTGGAAATGCAGCCATGGACCCCTCACCTCACCTGCCACCTTCTCCCCCCATTCAACCTCCACCCAGGCCTGATACGTCCAACGCTCAACCCATAGCCATGCCAGCAGCCTTGGTCTTAACATCGACCAGCAAACCTCCAGCCCAGCCTGACCCCGGGCCGGCTCTAGCGCCCACCACCCCATCCCCTAGAAGCCACTCACCTCGGCAGTCCTTGCATAACGTCTTGAGCCGCTGCCTTCGGGAGCCATCCCCTGAGAAACGAATTCCACAATTCTCACAGCACCTGTGATGGGAAAAATGGGTGTGGGGCCCTGAGAGTACCCCCAGTCACAACCCTCATCCGTTTGGCTCACCTCGGGCCAACACTCACCCAGGGGCAGGGAATGCAGCAGGGGGTGCATCAGTGGCCGCTCTGGGCTCCTCCCTGGGGACCTCTTTCCTGACCTCACCCTTCTGTGGCCTAACTTCACGTTTCCGAGCCTTGGCTGGTTTTGACGCCTTCTTTCGCTTCTTGCTGGGTGTGGGCAAAGAAGTGGCCTGGAGATGAGTGTAAGGGCAGGAGGAACGTGTGTAAGTGCATAGGTGTTAGACGGCACAGATACCTCGGCCCAGGCACCCCCTCTCATACAGTACCTTGGGGGCTGGATAGCACAAGACACCTTGTTTGAAGTCAAAGAGGGTGAGGTCGCACGCAGGGCCCAGGTATCTGGTCAGCTCAACTTTGCTTCGGATCCTATCTCCTGTAGGGCTAGAGAGAGGCCAGGAGGAGCCAATGTAATTCCACCCATATCTCTCATGAGACCCGTTCAGGCCCTACCCCAACCAACCCTCAGTGGCAAGATCATACACTATGACTATAAATATCAGCATGTATGTAATAAACATTAATAAGTAATACAGTCATGAGACACAGGACAACAGGCAACAGACTGTGCACACAGTGGTGGCCCCATGAAGATAATGACGTCACAGTGACGTCACAGCGTACTGCATGACATCACAGCATAAGGCACTAGTCATGTTTGTGGTAGATTCTGGTGTAAACAAATCTACTGCACTGTCATTAAAAGTACAAGAACAGGGGCCGGCGCTGTGGCATAGCGGATAAAGCCGCCTGCATGGCAGGCATCCCACATGGGCGCCAATTCAAGTTCTGGCTGCTCCACTTCCGATCCAGCTCTCTGCTATGGCCTGAGAAAGCAGTGGAAGATGGCCCAAGTCCTTGGGCCCCTGTAACCATGTGAGAAGACCTGGAGGAAGCTCCTGGCTCCTGGCTTCGGATCGGCCCAGCTCCAGCCATTGCGGCCAATTGGGGAGTGAACCCGTGGATGGAAGACCTCTCTCTCTGTAACTCTGCCTTTCAAATAAATAAATAAATCTTAAAAAATAAGAACAATTATGTACAGTATGTAATACTTGATAACAATAACAAACAACTGTTACTACTTTAAATATTTACCATTTTTTGTCAAATTGTTTTAAATGTACTGCTTCTACTTATTACAAATAAAACTTCTACTATGAAACAGTATGCCATGTTCTGCCAGCGGCAGCCTCAGGTATCTCATGTTTACTGCATCTCTATTTTTTTTAAAGATTTATTTATTTACTTGAAAGTCAGAGTTTATAGAGAGAAAGAGAGAGAGATCTTCCATGCACTGGTTTACACCCTAAATGGACAGGGCTGGGCCAGACCAAAGCCGGGGCCAGGAGCTTCTTTTGGGTCTCCTACACGGGTCCAGGGGCCCAAACACTGGGGTCATCTTCCACTGCTTTCCCAGGCACACTGGCAGGGAACTGGACTGGAAGTGGAGCATCCAGGAATTGAACTGGTGCACATGTGGGCCGCTGGCATTGCAGGCAGCAACTTTACCTGCTACACCGTAACGCCAGCCCCTACTGCTGGCTGCTTCATTTTCTCTTGATTTCAATTTTGTGCTGTTTTGTCCATCATGGCCCTAGACACAATTAGGCTATACCACATACACAGTCAAGCACTACATAAAGATGTTTCGAGCCACAACAGACTGAATATATGCTGGGGGTCCCCTAAGACTGCCCACCAAGGAATGTGACGGCTGTCTGAGTTTATGTGATTACATGCCACAACGCTTGCACAATGATTAAATCACCTGTTAATGTGTTTTTCAAAAATATCCCGGTTAACCAACACGTGGCTATAACATAGCCTAAGTGTGTAGTTGTAGTTGGCCACATCACATACATTTGTTTAAGTATACTCTATGGTTGCACACAAAGTGTCCAAGTTGTTAAGCAATGCATGACTGTATGAACATAAACAGGACATGAACCTCTGAAGAGACTTCAGAAAGCTTACAGATAAAGAAAATCAGGAGATAGGTTTATTTTGATGCAGCAAATTTTGAAATTCATGCACACAGGAGTCTTCAAAAAGTACATGGAAAATGTATATCACAAGACAACTACGCAGATTTCAAATGTTTGCACCAAAATAAATTTGACCTTTTAATTCCATTTTCCACAAGTTTTTTGAAGTACCCTCATATTTATACCACACGATGCTAGTGACACTGAAAATACTTATAAGTAAAAACATAATTACGTTAAATAACATGTAAATACGTAAGCATCAAGTACCAAACACATAACCTACCAAAGAAAATTTATGACAAAAATGTTTTAAAAAATGTAAATAAGTACAACTACAAACAAAATCATGTGTCAGTACTGAACGTTGGAAGACAATGCCCCGCAAGTGTCCGCATTTCTGTGCACCCTGCTTAATGGGCCTTTGTAATCAGCTATCATTTCAAGAATGTTTATAAAGCAAACAACCTTGGGAGATAAGAGATAGGGGTCCTTTCCAGCGCACAGGAAAAGCAACTTAGTGACCTAACATTAGAAAGGTTTTCATTCCCTAAGCTCAGGGCTCTTTCCTATCATGCCACCCACTCCATGTGTAGGTGCTATTTAGCCCTCCTCATAGGTCCCCGTGGGAACTGGGGTTCAGGAAAGTGACACAAAAGTGATGATATTCCGTATCCTGCTATTACTGTAATAAACTTTCATCTCTGTCCCAGGAGTCGCTTGCCTCCTACGAGCATCCACAGAACTGTAACAAGTTCACTCGTGTTCTTGTCCTCATTAAGGTAAAATCTCAGATCCTTACAGTTCCTCACAACTGCACTTAACAGTACTGAACGCTTTATACAAGCATAGAAATATGTAGATAAGCAGTGCCTAAATATAGATGAAGAGCGATTGTATTTCTTCTATTATACTTCTCTAAGAACATAACAGCTTAGATACAACAAGAAATCCAGATGAGCACAGGAAATTCAATCACTGTGTCACTGACACATCCTAAAACGCCTAACTGTTGTTTACCACCTATATTTACGCACTGACGGTCAATTCTCATTACTCCGGTAGCTATGTTCTAGAAAGTACATATGAAACCACTGCTTCTAGGGAAACACAAGGTTGCATGGTCGCATTTTCATCAATTAGTCAAAACAGAACCTTATTTCACGTGCTGTATTTAAATATACCATACTGAACAGCTATCTGTTACAAATGATTAGCTGCACAGTCTCTGAATGATTCATTTACAAGGGCTTTGAAGAACATTTGTTATACAGGTTTGCAAACGTTCTCATAAAGTCAGCCAGCCGCACTGGCACTGAAATCCACTCTTTCGTGTCACTCTCTTCCTATATAACACTTTGCAAGTATTTTAAAAATTCTTTCTCAGACTTCTGATCTGCAGAACTTGCATCGCATGCAAGCTTAACATTTTTCACGTCGTATCAGCTTTTGAAATGTGCAAGCCAGCCAGTGCTAGCAGAGATGGGTTTAATATTTTCCTAAAACAGGGTAACATGACTTTGGCTCTCCTCAGAATACTGGCCACTAGGCTTTATCAGTCATCGTTTTGTGGATCCGCGAATTTAGCTGCCTTCCCGTCTTTTCCATAACCTCATCAAGTGCTACAGATTTTTCTGTTGCTGTACTCTCTGAAGCAGCTTCACTCACACATTAGCAAGTTTCCTCTTCTTTCTCTGGGTGTACCACATTTTGGACTCCTAACATTGAACTCCACAGCCAAAGGCGCTGCAACTCCTGCCGGCAAGCAGCTTATTTAACCCACTGTTATCTCTCTAAGGCACATCACAGTCTTCTTACACTCAGAACACACTTCTTAGACTTCGGCACACTTGGGGGCCATTTTAAATCACCAGCCCAGAAATGCAAAAAATGTGGCAGGAAGTCGACTGGGCAAGGACGCTTGTCTACAGTCCAACAGGTAAAACACAAAGGCCTTGTTCAACCTCAGCTAGGAACACATGCATCAAGCGACCAATTTTTCACTGCTCTGTATGGTCACAGATAGCCACGAAAGCACCTTGAGTATTGACTTCAGTTACAAATAAATTTTATTAAGCAGGTGAATTTGCAAATGTGGAATCTGCCAGTGCCTAACCACACCCTACCCCGAAGCAGGCTCAGCCCCACGCCTGACTCTGTGCACAGCACTCTGCCAGTACCTCTGGTAATAGATGTCTGAGCGCCCGCAGGTGGCCCCTGACTTGCGAAAGACTTCACGGCGCTTCCAGCCAGGGCCCAGGGCTGGGCAATCCCGCCAGTCCTCAGCCATGGAGGCCTCGGAGAGCAGCAGCAGCCTGCGAAGTTGGAGAAAGGAGGACACGAGAGAGACTGAGGCCTGGGCCGCACCAAGCACTGGGATGCACAGGGAGATCGTCTTTGGAAGCACGCCTCCATTCCCACCTTCCTCTCCCCTGCCCCGGCTCAGAGCGCCTCTCGCCTCCCCCTCTGTCGCCAGCCTGCCGCCGACGCTCCCCGTTCTCAGCGTGCTTTCCCTCCCCATCCTCTGTAGACAGAGTCCGTCCGTCATTTCTCTCCCTGCCAACCCAAGAACCTCAGTCTTCCCCCTGTGGCAACGGTCCTCGGCACAGGACACCCTGTCTCTCGCCTAAGGGCCCTATCCCCCTTTGTCACCTAGGACGCACTGTCCACCCGCAGCCCGAGAACGCATTCCTCCCATCCTCCGACACCCAGCTTCTCCGGTTCTCAGTCCCCTAGCCCGGATCTCATCACCCCGTCTTCTTCACCCAGGAGTTCCCGAAGTCTCTCCTCCAGTGGGTTAGCCGTCCCAGCCTTCTCTGACGCCCTCCTACCCGGCGACCCCACTATGTTGACCTCGACTTCCCCTGCCCCCCCCCCCCACCGGGAGAGCCCCCCGCTCCTCCAGATCCTCCACCCGCCTCCTCATTCTTCCCATTCATCAGCCCAAGAGCTCCCCGGCACCTTCCTTGCCCTCTTTCTCGGCGTTCTGGACCACAGTTCCTCCCTGCTGCCCACGCCTGCCCCTCCACCCTCCCATCCTGCAAGCCCCTCGGCAGACCGAGACCCCGACTTCTGCCCTAGCATCCCGAACGCCTCCCCGCCGCAGCGCCCCACCCTGCCACCCCACCTGCCGGTGCTCTGACCCGCTCTTTCTCCTCGCCCTCCCAAGCCCCCGTCCCAGCCTCCCTCCCGCCCTGCGTTCTGCACCCCCATTTCTCTCTCCTTAACCCGCGGCCCCGCCATCTCCCCTTGGCGTTCTGCCGCCCCCACGCCTCTCGGTCCCCGTCCCGGGATTCTGACACTTCCCCTGTCAGTGCTCCGAGCCCCAGTCCTTCCTGACCTCTGCCGAAATGCCCCGTCCCTCCCTTCCCATATTCGACGCCGCCATTCCGCCCCTCGGCGGGCCCAGGGCCCTTTGCTCCCCGTCAGCGTTCTGAGCGTCAATGCCTCCCCATTCTCCGCCCGAGCGCTCTCCACCGCCACCCCCACGGCTGTCTCACCAGCTTGGCACCGGGCCGGGAGCTTCCGCCGCTCTAGGCCCGCGGGCCCATGGCGCGGAACCAGCCTGCGCTCCCGCCTAGTCCTACTCTTCCTCCTCTGCAGCCGCCTCCTCCGGAGCTGTAGCTGTCGCCTCCGCGGCCGTTCGTTGTTCCCGGAACCGGAAATCCGCTGCCTGCCTCTCGGGCCACGCCTCCGACAGGACACCTGCGCGCTACTGCCCGGATGGCCACTGCCCTCCGAGCGAGGCTCCCGCGCCTGCGTGCTGACGTCCACAGCAGCGCGCGCCCCTGGCACGGAGCGGGCGGCGCCTGCGTGCTGACGTCCCACGGCCACTCGCCTCCCCGTCGCGCACCCGAGCGCCTGCGCGCCTCGCTCCCCCGGGCGGCTCGTCCTGCCCGTGGCCATCTAGTTTGCGCCTGCGCTCGCCGGGGCCAGTCCGAGCCTGAGGGGGCGTGGACGGCGAAGTTGGCCTGGGATCTCCATTTCCTCCGCTGTCCACTGGGAGTCACCGGCAAGAGGGGGAAGCTGGGGCTCCCCCAGGGCGCACAGACCTCCCAACTCCTGGGGAGTGGGCGGTGCCGCGGGGCAGGTAGCCGGGGTGTGGGGGGCGTGGCGGCCCCGCCCCAGGCGAGCCCTGCGCTGACCGCTGACCGCGGAGAGGCGGCGGGGGGCTCCTGATCACTTTCCAGGAGCGGGTCGGCGGGTGCAGAGGGGCCGCGTGTCCGCCGCTGCACGCACCGCTGGTCCGGACATAGCCACACTGTGCCGCCACTGGGCGCCCCGGCCCCGGGGACTGCGTGCGGAGCCTGCACAGTGTGCACACATCAAGCTTCTTGCTTCAAAATTTTATTAACAAAACCGCGGGAGGCAAGGGTGAGCAGACTTCACAGTCCCACCCAGCACAAGAGCGGAGACAGACAGACGGACACAGACAGTCTGAGACCCCCTGGTAGGGGCAGATGGGCACTCAGGTGCTGGCTGGGCACAGGGAGAAACTCGGGGGCAACTGAAGAAACTGACGAAGGAGGAACGAACAAACGGAGGAGCAGGCCGCCCGGGCGGGCCTGGGCCGGTGCGCTCAGCGGTCAGCGCTGGAGCGCAGGTCGGTGGTGAGCGGGTCGTGCTGGATTGTCTGGTGCAGCATCAAGGCCAGCAGCCCTGCGCGGTTTGTCATGGCTGTGCGCACGTTGCGCTCCTGCTCAAACAGCTCGTCCAACTTGTACCACTGCCGAAGGAGCACAGGGAGCCGTGAGAAGTCACAGGAGCCTACAGGCCCGCGGCCACAGCTAGCACGCAACCTACCACGCGCACGCGCTCCAAGTCCACCTCGGCTCGCCGCAGCTTCTCCCAGCAGTAATGACGATTGCACTGGCGCTTGGGCAGGCGGCAGAAGTCACCTGTGAGCTCAAAGACATCCCGCACTAGAGGACACCCGCACACCTCGTCGGCTGGCACCTGCAGGGACACCAGGGAGGGGATGCAGAGGTGGTGAGGGAGCCCAGGAGCGGGGTGTACTCCTGGGGGAGGAATGGAGTGGCCAGGTAGGAAACTGGAAAAGGACAGGAGCTGAGGGAGGAAGGACAGAACAGGGGAGGGGAGGCAGGTGGGGGCTGAGGAGATGCTCACTTTGGGGTCCCGCGAGTGCTCAGGACACAGCACCTGGAGCCGCTTACAGTATGTTTTGCTCTGAGGGTTGTATACGTCACAGAAGAGGCGTGTGGCCCTGGGGGTTGGAATCGACAGGGTAACGGCCAGAAAGGAGGACCGAGGCCCCCTTATCCTTTACCGCGCCCGTGGCCTGCCCAGCTCCACACAGCACCCTCCACTCACCCTTCAATGCGTGTGGGGTACATGGACCCGAAGGACGTCTGGCTTTCATACTGGAGGGATGAGCACAAAGGAGGGAACTGGATGTGCGCTGCACGCCCGCCCAAGACGCCACCCAGACAACACGGCCGTGCCTCGAGGCTCACTGGGCTCCCACACCATCCGCCCCCTCAGGCTGACACCCCGACCTTGGCATAGCAGCGCTCCATGTGGCGCAAGGCAACTCGTGGGTTGATGGGATGCCCGCAGGAAACGCAGAAGATCTGCAGATCTGTGTCGTCGCTGTCATTCTCATTGCTCTGCATGGGGTGGGAGGAACTGTGAGGTCAGGTGGGGCCAGGTGGGGCCAGGCGCCGGGCCCCGCGCTCCTGGGCTCGTGTGCTCACCTCTTCATCCTCACGCACAGCCTGCTGCTTGGCGCGCAGAATGATGGCCTCGAGCTCGTGGAAGCGGCGCTCCATCTCCTGGAGGCGGGTGCGCGCGCTCTGCTGCTCCCGGCGGATGCGCTCCAGCAGCTTCTTGCCGTGCTCCTCGGCGATGCAGGGGCTCTGCTGCCACTGCTGGATGCGCTGCGGGAGGATCTCGTAGATGCGGCTGCAGAGAGGCAGTGAGTGCGCTGCAGGCAGGGACGCTGCCGGCCACGAGACAAGGACGACCACTGGATGGCCGACTAAATGGGGCAGGCGGGTAGGTGGGCGCTGGGCTCGCTGAATGGTGGGTGGGTGGGTGCCTGGCAGACAGAGGACTCAGGTCACGCCCTAGCCTGTACCCCTGCCTCTGCTGAACCTCCCGGGAAGACTTACTTGGCTGCCAGCTTCATGCCGCAGTCATCTGAGCAATACTTGGAGCCGGGCTGGGCAGCGCGCACACAGCCAGGCCCCAGGCACTGTGGCAGTGATGCAGGGTCCTTGGCGTCAGCCCTCTCTGGGTGTTTCCATTTGTCCTTGTGCTTCTGCTTCTGCCGGTGCCGCTTGTATCTCTCTTCCTTCTGTGGGCGAGACAGGTGAGGTCAGGACGGAGTCACAGGCAGCCCCAGGCCCTGGTCTCCATCCGTTCCACCCTCTCTGGCTCTTGCCCCAGTCAGCCCTTGACCGCTGCCTCTCTTCCCCACCCCACCTCCGCGTTCCCACACCACTTTAACCTCTCCGTCACCTTCTTCTCAGACTTCTTCTCCCGGCGCTTCACGTGCTTCACTTTCACGGCTCTCTTCCGCAACGCAGGGTCCAGAAATGGGGACTCTTCCGTGTCACTCATCCAAGGCTGCAAGCAGGGCACGAGGTGACCAGCCGGCCTGCTCATGACAACCCACCTGCTCACTGCCCGCGTCAGCCTTCCATCTCTGCCTTCTCTCAGCACGGACACTCTGCTTCCGTAACTTCTACCCTCCCACCTCGGAACGCCCTGCCTGCTCACCAGGCCGTGGTCATCAAAGGCCCCTGCACAGAAGTCCTGGTAGAGGTCAGGATCCAGTGGCAGGTCCTCATCGGACAGTGGCTCTGGCGTGGCTGTAGCCTCGGGTGGCTCCTTGACTGCTGATGATGCCACTGCCCCCTCATCTTCCCGGATCCGCCCCAGCTTCTGTGATGGCTGTGGCTGCTGCTGGGTAGGCAGTGGCCGGCGGGGCCTTGGCAGGGACTCTGAGGGCGTCACCGGCGAGAGCTGCGGGGCAGAATCTCAGGACTGGCCCTGACCGCCCTGCCCGCATGCCCCGCCCTGCCCTGGGGGGCTGGACTCACCGAGGAAGGGAAGTACTTGTACGATTCCTGTGCCGGCAGGAGGAAGGCCCAGGTCAGCCCCAGGTGGATGGAGGGTGGCCCTACCCTAGCCCCACCCACCTAGTCTTGACTTGCCTCCCCAGACACACCTGCCCCCTTACCCCTCACCAGGTCATGCTCATCCCTGCCTGATCTTCCCTGATGAGCCTGAGTCTGGAACACGTGGCCCTGTCCCGTCCCCCCAGGACTGGGAGTTCTGCCAGCTAGTATACCTAGCCATGCCCCAGTCATCTGGACATGCCAGGCCTGCCTCTCACCTATCTGGGTAAATCAGCGGTCCTTCACCCACTCCCCTCCCACACAGTGCCTAGCCTCAGCACCCCTTTCTGGACCCATTAGCCCCATCCCCCACCTGACCCTGCCCAGCTCTGCCCATGCTCACCCGGGCCCGCAGCTGGCACTGGCGTAGCCGACACTTCTGCCGGATCTTGTTGGGGCCCCCAAACTTCTTCATGTCCCGGCAGAAGTCACAGTGGCCACAGTCCTCAGTGCGCCGGCAGGCCTCACACTCACCACACATGCGGGCTGACCGTTTGATCTGCTGCTGCTGCTGGTGATGCTAGGGTAAGGCACCCAGAACAAAAATCAGGAACCTAGGCAGGGCCCAAGATGGCAACACTTTGCCCATCCCAACCACTACAACTACTCACCTGGCTGGGTATGACCATCAAGGGCTGTGGAGAGGATTTGTGGGGCGAAGCAGAGCCCCGAGCAAGCATGGCCCCAACCCCTGTTCCTGACCCTGCCCGGCGCTGCAGGTCCGGATCCGGGATAGGCCTCTTGCGCCCGCCACCCTCATCCCGGGGCTCACTGCCGTCCCGCTCACTGCCGTCCCGCTCCCGAGACTTCTTATGCCGATAGCGAATCTCCAACTTCGGGTCTTTCTCTGTGGGCCAAAGCAGGGGGCCAGAGTGGGTTGGCACTGGGGGACCTGCGTGGTCCCAGAACCTCTGTTTTCAGTCTTCTCTCCCTTACTGTCCCACCCATCTGCTCCACAGCAAAACTGCCCCTTCCACTAGGATCCTCTCTTACCAGTTCAGTAGAGCCCCCATTCCAGCTCACCACAGACCAACAATCACAAGACCTGTCCTGCCATTATGGCACCCCTCACCCTTGAAGCACCAGCTGCGCTCCCTCTCCGTCCCACTCCACTCACCTCGGCAGTCCCGACAGTACCACTCCCGGATGGCCTTGGCCATCTTCTCAGTGATCCGAATGCAGTCCCCATGGAACCACTCATTGCAGTTGTCACACCCGCTGTAGAGGATGGGTGGGTGGTAGAGAGGTGAGGTGCATGCCTCATCAACCTGCCCCAGCCCTGCCAGGTGGCCGCCGGCCCGCCTCCCTCTCCACGCTCACATCATGAAGCAGTTGATGTCCGGCTTGCGGCAGATGCAGTAGATGGGTGCGTTCTCCCCATTCTCCGACTTGCTGTCCTCCCCGGCATCTGGAGGCTCTGGGTCTGAACCATCTCCCTCCTGTGGGATACCCCCATTATGACGTCCCACCAAGGCCCCCACTGTCACCCCAATACCACATTACTCTGCTTCATACCACGTTACATTCACCCCAAACCATGTTACTCTCAACCACTCTGCTCCAGATCTCTCAGCATCACTTAACAGACCTCCGGTTATCCCACCCGTACTTCTGTAACAGGTCATGGTGAATGCCCCCTCACTCAACCCAGATACCCGTAACAGCTGATGACAAAAGCTCCCTTGGTCATCATGGATACCCCACTGCCCCATCTGCACCCACATAATAGTTCATGGCAAATACCCTATCACTCATCCCCACGGACACCTCACTTACAACCCACTCTCATACCAGCTCATGGCAGACACCCTATCCCCATGCCATGGACAGACGCTCTACTGGCCCACCCACACTCCTCCAACAGCTCATGGTAAATGCCTGTTGCTCACTCAAGAACACCCCATTACCCTATCCACGCTCCCAAAACTACTCACGGCAGACACCCCAGGGACACCGCTGCTCCACCCACACTCCATAATGGCTCATGGCCCCACTGCCCCACCTACAGTCCCATAGGCTCATGCAGATGCCCCATCTCCCCACTTCCATAACTATTCATGGGAGACCCCCTCACTGCTCCAACCACCATCCCAGAACTGCTCATGTCTGATGCCCCATTGCTCACCACCAGGAGCATCCCACTGCCCTGTTGACACTCCCATGCTGGCTCACCACCACGGGCTCCTCACTGCCTGGTTCATACCCTCGTGTCCGTCACTCACCGCCATGGGCACCCCACTGCCTGGTTCACACCCCTATGCCCATCACTCATCATCATGGGTACCTCACTGCCCGGTTCACACCCCCGTGCCCATCACTCACTGCACGGGCACCCCACTGCCCGGTTCACACCCCCATGCCCCTCACTCACTGCACGGGCACCCCACTGCCCCGTTCACACCCCCCTGCCCACTCACTGCCATGGGCACCTCAATGCCCCATTCACACCCCTGTGCCAAATCACCGCCACGGGCACCTCACTGCCCCATTCACACCCCCGTGCCCCTCACTCACTGCCATGGGCAACCCCCTGCCCACTCACCACCATGGACCCCTCACTGCCTGGTTCACATCCTCGGGCCTGTCACTCACAGCACAGGCCCCTCACTGCCCGGTTCACACCCCCGTGTCCGTCACTACACGGGCTCCTCACTGCCTGGTTCACACCCTCATGCCCATCACTCACCACACGGGGTCCTCACTGCCCGGTTCACACCCTCATGCCCGTCACTCACCACATGGGGTCCTCACTGCCCGGTTCACACCCCCAGGCCCATCATTCACCGCACGGGCACCCCACTGCCCGGTTCACACCCTCGTGCCCGTTACTCACCGCACGGGCCCCACTGCCCGGTTCATACCCCATGTCCGTCACTCACTGCACAAGCACCCCACTGCCCGGTTCACACCCCCGTGTCCCTCACCGCACGGGCGCCCCACTGCCCGATTCACACCCCCGTGTCCCTCACCACACGGGCCCCTCACTGCCCGGTTCACACCCCCATGCCCCTCACTCACTGCACGGGCACCCCACTGCCCCGTTCACACCCCCCTGCCCACTCACTGCCATGGGCACCTCAATGCCCCATTCACACCCCTGTGCCAAATCACCGCCACGGGCACCTCACTGCCCCATTCACACCCCCGTGCCCCTCACTCACTGCCATGGGCAACCCCCTGCCTACTCACCACCATGGACCCCTCACTGCCTGGTTCACATCCTCGGGCCTGTCACTCACAGCACAGGCCCCTCACTGCCCGGTTCACACCCCCGTGTCCGTCACTACACGGGCTCCTCACTGCCTGGTTCACACCCTCATGCCCATCACTCACCACACGGGGTCCTCACTGCCCGGTTCACACCCTCATGCCCGTCACTCACCACATGGGGTCCTCACTGCCCGGTTCACACCCCCAGGCCCATCATTCACCGCACGGGCACCCCACTGCCCGGTTCACACCCTCGTGCCCGTTACTCACCGCACGGGCCCCACTGCCCGGTTCATACCCCATGTCCGTCACTCACTGCACAAGCACCCCACTGCCCGGTTCACACCCCCGTGTCCCTCACCGCACGGGCGCCCCACTGCCCGATTCACACCCCCGTGTCCCTCACCACACGGGCCCCTCACTGCCCGGTTCACACCCCCAGGCCCATCACCACACGGGCCCCTCACTGCCCGGTTCACACCCCCGTGTCCCTCACCGCACGGGCCCCTCACTGCCCGGTTCACACCCCCGTGTCCCTCACCACACGGGCCCCTCACTGCACGATTCACACCCCCGTGTCCCTCACCACTCGGGCGCCCCACTGCCCGGTTCACACCCCCAGGCCCGTCACCACACAGGCCCCTCACTGCACGATTCACACCCCCGTGTCCCTCACCACTCGGGCGCCCCACTGCTCGGTTCACGCCCTCTGCCCGTCACTCACCACTCGGGCGCCCCACTGCCCGGTTCACACCCCCAGGCCCGTCACCACACGGGCCCCTCACTGCCCGGTTCACACCCCCGTGTCCCTCACCACACGGGCCCCTCACTGCCCGGTTCACACCCCCGTGTCCCTCACCACACGGGCCCCTCACTGCACGATTCACACCCCCGTGTCCCTCACCACTCGGGCGCCCCACTGCCCAGTTCACACCCCCGTGTCCCTCACCACACGGGCCCCTCACTGCATGATTCACACCCCCGTGTCCCTCACCACTCGGGCGCCCCACTGCCCGGTTCACGCCCTCTGCCCGTCACTCACCGCACGGGCCCCTCACTGCCCGGTTCACACCCCCGTGTCCGTCACCACACGGGCCCCTCACTGCCCGGTTCACACCCCCGTGTCCCTCACCACACGGGCCCCTCACTGCCCGGTTCACACCCCCGTGTCCCTCACCGCACGGGCCCCTCACTGCCCGGTTCACGCCCTCTGCCCGTCACCACACGGGCCCCTCACTGCCCGGTTCACGCCCTCTGCCCGTCACCACACGGGCCCCTCACTGCCCGGTTCACGCCCCCGTGTCCCTCACCACACGGGCCCCTCACTGCCCGGTTCACACCCCCGTGTCCCTCACCGCACGGGCGCCCCACTGCCCGGTTCACACCCCCGTGTCCCTCACCGCACGGGCGCCCCACTGCCCGGTTCACACCCCCGTGTCCGTCACCACACGGGCCCCTCACTGCCCGGTTCACGCCCTCTGCCCGTCACCACACGGGCCCCTCACTGCCCGGTTCACACCCCCGTGTCCCTCACCGCACGGGCGCCCCACTGCCCGGTTCACACCCCGCGGGCTCCGGCCCCCTCGGCTCCCCGCAGGGCGCCGTCAGCGCCCGCCCGCAGACGCGAGCCGGCCGGGTCTCCAGGAATCCCTGACACTTCGTCAGCGCTCCCGAGGAACCCCTCACCCCTGTCCCCTCTGCTCCGCGCACCCCAAGCGCAGTTTCCTCGGAACCGCTCTGAGTCCCACTGAACTTCCAGCCCGGGCCCCCGGAACAGCTCCTCACAGAACCCCGGGCGCTGCCGCGAGCCCCGCAGGGTTCCGCCCGGCGACCCCCGTGGAAGCGCTCCGCAGACCCCCGCCGTGCTGCCCACAGACTCGCCCCGGCTCACCACAGACCCCTACGCCCGGCCGACCGGCCCCGCCGCGACCGACCCCAGCGACCTCCAGGCCGAACCCCTCCCCAGACCCCGGACTCACCATGTCTCCGCTGCCGGCGCAAGCCCTCGCGACCCCCGCCAGCGACCCCGAACCCACACAGACTACTCCGCGGCGCCCGAGGCCGTTGAAAGGCTCCCACAACTACTTCCGCTTCTGGCCGCGCCTCCCGGGCAGCGTACTCCCGCTGCGCATGCCCCGTGAATCGGCTTCGCGGGTGGGCAAGTAGTGCGCCCCTTAGAGCCCCGAGAATCCCTCAGGTGCCGCCATCTTGACTATCGAGTACGTAAGGTGCCAGTGTCCATTCGCGGGTAGGAAACATGGCAGCGCCCATATTGCGGCTTTGCCAAGGGCGCCGCCACCTTGTCGGTCGAGTTCGTACGGTGGCCGCTAGTGCGCGCTTCGGAGCTGAATCTAATTCCGTAAGGCGGCCGCGTCCGTACGTTCCCAGGCAACAAATGGCGACGAGCTGATCGCCGCCGCTCCAAGGGCGCCGCCATGTTGGCGGTTGGTTCCGTACACCGCACACCCCCGTACATTGCCTGTCCAGCCGAGAGGTTCACAGGCACAGCTGAGGCTCCTGAAAGGCGGCCGGGGGAAACTATGATTCATTTCCCCATTCAATCACTTTCTCCTTCCGCACGCACCACCGCGGCGGTGCAGCTAAGCTGTGTGCCTTGCAAAGAAAACTTTGGATAGGAGGTTTGTGTCCGAATTCACCTGCCACCACTCTTGGGAACTGGGAACATGTACGCCTCCTCCTTGCCTTTTCTCAGAGAAGCTAGACCTGGGCACAGTTCCACTTTTATTTATTTCATTATTTTTACAAGAAAGTTTAAGCTGATTACAACTTAACGTTGTTTTGTTTATTTATTTTTAGTTGAACAATGATTTCGTTGCTTGAGTACATGGACAAATTTAACGCCACTAGGGCAGAGGCTGTAGATGACATATTTCCAATTGAGGGGCGAGACACGCTCGGCTTTGTAGTATCAAACCCAAAATGATGACCCAAATGTCGGTGAATTCGGCTATCAGAATCGGGCAGAATTTAGCATCCTTTTCCTTTCTCTTCCTCGCAAGGTGCTTTCAAACAGCAATTAATTTCTTAATTAGACGATAGAGACCCTCAGGAAGAACGCTGGACTTCAGAATCCTCCAGATTGTATTGCCTGTCACCAAACGCACTTACGCGACGCCGCGGGAGTCCCTCGGATCTGTGAGGGGGTCAGGCCCTTCTTGGACAGGTTGTAAATCTGCTCCTTCAGGCCCTCGACTGTGGCTTCAGCCCCACGGCGTCGCTGCGGCCCTAGGGCAAAGCCCACGGGGACAGAGCCTTCCCGGGAGTGTGCTTGCGACCGGAGATGGCCACGGCCGGCAGCAGAAAAGAACAAATTCTGTTTTAGTTCTGTAAGCTGCAAAGCAATCTAGTCTAACAGCATAGCGCAGTGTAAGTATTCGTTTTGTTAAACATTTCCAAATGTTCTAGATAAAGTTATGATGAACAGTCTGTGAAAATAAAAGGAAAAATCATAATGAAAACAACATTGAACGTTTTCCAGGTGGAGTTGGGAGCCAGTAGAGCGGGACTTACACACCCTTCCAGCTGCTTCCAGGGAACATGAATTTTGCTTGTCCTTACGGTTTGGCTGCAGGCATTTGGAGCAAACAATTACATTTTGTCTTGAGACTCAAGATGCACACCAAGAAGTTGGGGGATCTTGTTATATGGACATTTTTACTTACCATATGCATTTTCTTCTGTATTTTCCACTGGTCAGATGACCCCTAACACACAGCCATTGTTGTCAATTCCAACAAAAGTTTCCCACAAAATAATTTCTACTGCTTTGTATCAATACTGCTCGTATAAGGTCCCATCTTTCCTGCCATCTTCAGAACACGCTTTGGAGTTATCTGAATCTGTCTCCTGGATTGCATTTTCTAAGACTTCAAATAAAGTCCTTTTTACTTCTGCAGGTTTAGATCAGCAAGTCTTCCACATAGATCATTCTCATCTCCAGCTGACATGGCTGCAGCCAATTTGGTTATAACCACCACCATGCCTTCCGAGTGACCAGAGCTGTCATCCCAACGCCTAATATGGTAAGCAAAGTTGTTGAGAAAATTTTCAGCTCTTATCTGATGACCCAATGTCTCTGATCTGACACCTGGAATGTCTCATAAATGTTAATAATCCTTGAGAAAGTCCAGGAACACGCCAGCTGGCCACAGGCTACCTTTGTCTATCAACATGGTAAAATCCAGCCCCAGGCTCAGCCCCAGCTCTTGTGGGCGTTTGGGTTTGTGGATTTCTACCTCCAGATCATGTGGCTCTTGGTCCTAGAAAAGACTAAGGTTGCCACACACAAAGTAAAACATTATAAAACCCTCTGGTACTGATTTGGGTCCATGATAGCACTTTTTTTCCCCCTGATTATCCCTGTGTTCTTATCCAGCTGCAGCCTTAAGAGACACTAGGACACTCCTGTAATTCTGTTCATCTGCGGTGGTTTCAGAAATGAGCAAGTGTTTCCCCAGTGAGATTATGAACAACCGTAAGGTTAAGACTCCAGCATTTCTTGAAAGGTAAACCACACAAGGCTAATTGAAACACGACTATTTCCTGCCGTGCTGCGAACACAGAGTGGCTTATTCTTAACCATCTATGTGCAAAAGGAGATTTTGAATGACCTGTTGGGGTTGCTTTGAAGGGACAACAGAATAGAAGTGCTCGGGCCATGAGTCTACATTGCCTTGATCTGGGGTGCAGTGGAAGCACCGGTCTGTGGGAGGCTTGTAAGGCTTGCATGCCTACGTGCTGGAGTAAAGGTTGTTTATGCGATCTCCCAGCAGTCTTAGATAAGTGTCTCTGCGAAGGCACTGATGTTTAACAAGGCCAGTTTCTGCGTAAGGCTTGTTTATTCTGAAGCTCCCTGCTTTTATGGGTTTATTGTACTGCTCTTTCGCTATGTTTAGACTTAAGATAATGTTTAACTATGTACTGGGACAGGGGATGGGTATATAAGCAGTGGAAGAAATGTGTTTAGTGCCTCTCCGCCTACATCTGTATTGACAACCGAGTGGCGTCTCAATAAACCGTGATCGAAGAAGGATCTTCGTGCCTTTAATTCTGTGCCTTGCCGGTCAAGGCTCGCCGCAGCTGGTGCCGAAACCCGGGAACTCGAACCAGACGCGTAACATTGCACGACTGGAGAGGTAAGATCCAGAACTTCACATGGGAGACGGGTCGACGTCGAGGAAGGGTATGTTAGAAGAATTTCTCCTGGTTATTATCATTTTTGCCTTCTCTCTTATTATTGTTTTGATACTCGCTGTTATAGTTCTAAAGTTGTGTGCGGCCCAGAGTAAAAGGAAACAGTGCCTTTTAGAATCATAGATATGGGTACTACCAATAGTCATGAAAGTGAAAATTTCGTGGATCCCATACAAGCATTGTTAAAAAAAAAGGGGATTAAAAGTTTCCACAAAAACAATAAAGACGATTTTAGAAGATATAGACAGGAAAGCCCCTTGGTTTGTTTACACTGGAGATATTAATTTAAAATGTTGGGAAAAATTAGGAAAGGATTTGGAGCAGGCTAAAAAAAGGGGTCGCTTAGGGCAGGAACCTTTCCGTTTTGGAAATTGGTACATTCCTGCTTACAAACTGGTAAAAATGTGGAAATTATCAAACAAGGGAGAAGAGCACTAGCTGACCAGCAGGATAGTTGGTCGGAACAAAGTATTACTGAGGAGAGGGAACATACCAAAAGAAAAGGCAAGGTAAAAGATGAGAGATCTCGCAAGGAAATGAAGAAATTTTTGAGCTCAGAAAAAGAAAAACCTTCAGCACCTTTGTACCCCGCCTTAAGTGAGTTTGAGGATCTTAGATTGGCAGAAGAGGAGCAGTATGAAGAAAATTTGGATGATGATTTCACTGAGACTGAGGAACAGGGCGCAGATAATAAAGTTCAGGCTGCTAGCGTGCGCCCTCCCCCTTATGTTATGCACAGTAAAGGCAGCCATTTTATTAAAAGGGAAACGTGGGCCCAATTGGCATCAGCCTTCCCGGTATTTGAGGAACAACAGACTCAACGCCGATTTCATGAGCCTATACCATATAAACAGTTAAAAGATCTAGTGGAGGCCGCTCGCCAATTTGGTCCCAATGCCGCCTATACTTTAACCTTGTTAGGACGATTAACCACTAATGCTATGACACCTTCAGATTGGTTTGAGATTGCACGAGGCAGCCTCAGCACGGGACAATATCTCGATTACAGATCCATTGTTACCGATGCTGCACATACACAGGCTAGACAAAATGTGTGGGATGGTCAGCCGCATTGGACAGCAGATATGCTTTTAGGACAAGGACAATGGGCGGCTAATCAAACTCGCTACCCCCTTGAAGTATACAGACAGATTAATGACATATATCTCAGGGCTTGGAAGACTTTACCCAAAAGAGGTGAGGTCTCAGGGAATTTAACAAAAATTATTCAAGGGTCCAATGAGCCTTTTTCAAAGTTTGTGGGTAGAATGATGGAAGCAGCGGGAAAAATTTTTGGGGACGTGGAGAGTTCAATGCCCTTAATTCAGCAGCTTATATATGAGCAAGCTACTAAAGATTGCAAACGAGCCATAACTCCATGGAAAGGAAAAGGGCTAAAAGCCTGGTTGAAGGCATGTAGGGAAATTGGGGGACCATTAACTAATGCTGGGCTTGCTGCTGCTATTTTAACTGCAACAAAACATAATAACAATAATGGTACATGTTTTAAGTGTGGGAAAATTGGTCATTTTAAGAAAAATTGTAAAGAACAAAAGGAGCATAACAATCCTGTGCGACAAATACCTGGCACTTGTCCCAGATGCAAAAAGGGGAAGCATTGGGCTAATAAATGTAGGTCAGTAAAAGACATTAACGGACAACCCCTCGAGACGATAGAAAAGGAGTCAAAAAACGGATATCGGGGCCCCCGTCCCCAGGGCCCGAAAGCATATGGGGCACTACAGGAACCTTCCATGCAGCCACCCCCGAAGTCCGCAGAGCAACCGCGGGCTCCGCAGGGCTGGACCTCCGTGCCACCTCCGGCTTGGTATTAACACAGAGCATGGGAGTACAGATAATAGATACAGACATGCAGGGCCCATTAGAAAAGGATACCGCAGGATTAATCATTGGACGGTCATCATCAACGCTACGAGGGTTAATTGTTTTACCAGGAGTAATTGATCCTGACTATGAGGGTGTTATTAAAGTAATGTGCTACTCCCCTTTTGGAGTAATTTCCATTTCCCCTGGTGATCGCGTAGCACAACTTCTGATACTGCAATCAGGTCATGAAAAATACCCCGCCCGGTCACATGACCGCGGCGCATCTGGTTTTGGATCTACAGGAATCGATCTCACATGTCTAAGCATGAAATTAGATGACCGACCAATGTTACAGATAGAGGTGGAGGGTAAACATTTTTCAGGCTTAGTGGATACAGGAGCAGATCGTAGCGTTATGAGTAAACAATTTTGGCCAAAGGGATGGCCTTTGCAGCATGCCTCTCAAGACTTGGTAGGATTGGGATATCGACAGGCTCCAGAAATAAGTTCTAAGGAACTCCACTGAACAGTCGATAAACAACAAGGCACCTTTCGTCCCTTTGTGGTAGATTTACCTATAAATTTATGGGGTAGGGATATACAAACCCAGATGAAACTCATATTGACTAATGAGTATTCGCAGACTAGCAAAAATATCATGACAAGACAAGGATATATGCCCAATAAAGGGTTAGGAAAAAATCTTCAGGGTATATCAGAACCGGTGGAGTTAGTTCAAAAAACAGACCGCAAAGGCGTGGGTTTTTCCTAGGGGCCACTGAGAAAAAGCTATTACGTATTCCCTGGAATACGAATAAGACAGTGTGGGTGCCCCAGTGGCCCCTCAGTCGTAAAAAACTCGCCGCCGCTAGAGAACTTGTGCAAGAGCAGCTAATGTTAGAACATATAGAGCCCTCAGTATTGCCCTGAAATACTCCAATTTTTGTCATAAAGAAAAAATCAGGCAAATGGAGGCTTTTACATGATCTGCGAACAGTCAATAGACAGATGCAATTAATGGGACCAGTACAGAGAGGACTGCCTCTTCTGTCTTCCCTTCCAAAGGGCTGGCCTATGCTAGTGGTAGACATTAAGGATTGTTTCTTTTCCATACCTTTACATTCTTTAGATCGAGAGCGATTCGCTTTTACTCTCCCTTCAGAAAATCATGAAATGCCTGACGCAAGGTATCAATGGAAAGTGTTGCCTCAAGGCATGGCTAATAGCCCTACTCTTTGCCAGTTATATGTTAATCAGGCTATCGCACCAGTGAAAACAGTTTTCACAAGTCCGTATCATTCATTATATGGACGACATTCTTATCACAGCTCATTCACAGCAATTAGTAGATAAGGCCTTTACATTGCTCTCCTCCTGCCTTAACGCATATGGTCTTTCTATTGCCCCCAAAAAAATACAACAATCTGATGTGGTGCAATTTTTAGGAGCAAAAATTACTACAACTTCCATTCGGCCACAGAAGCTCTGCATTAGCACTCAAAACCTATGCACACTAAATGATTTTCAAAAGCTGCTAGGGGACATAAATTGGCTACGTGGATATTTACCGCTGACCCAAAACGACCTGCAACCTTTGTTCTCTATTCTGGAGGGCAATCCAGATATTGCCTCTCCTCGTCAACTTACTCCTGAGGGCGTTAAAGCTTTGCAACTCGTAGAAAAGGCCATTAGTAAAGCCCAACTATGTAGGTTTGATCCGTCTAAAAAATTACTACTATGCATTCTTGCTACGCCCACTACACCTACTGGAGTGGTGTGGCAAAATGCTCCTTTGTGGTGGATACATGGTAATTCAGCGGGTGTAAGAACATTGCGGTATTATCCTGAATTAGTAGCTCATTATGCTCTTCTGGGTCTCAAGTTTTACACAATGCATTTTGGTAAACATCCTAATGAGCTGATTGTGCCTTATACTCAGATGCAAATTGAGACTCTTGCCGGTACCACTAATGTTTGGCCTATTGTTCTAACTGCCTTCTCAGGTGTAATTGATAATCACTTGCCAGCGAACAAATTATTAACTTTTGTGCAGCGAAATTTAGTTTACTTTCCTAAACTTACAAAGAGCAAACCCATTCCCACTGCGACAACTATTTATACTGATGGTTCCAAGACTGGTCATGGAGCGTATGCTACAACTGATTCGGAGCCTGTGATTCTTCATTTTCGCCCTAACGCCCCTCAAGTGGTAGAGTGCTTAGTGGTATTAACAGTATTTCACACATTTTCAGATAAACCCATTAATATTATCTCAGATTCCCAATATGTGGTTAATGCTGTCCGTTCACTAAAAGTTGTAGCTCATATACAGTCACATAGCACGGTAGCCCCAATATTTCGACAAATCCAGCAAGCTATCCTGGTTAGACGTATGCCCTTTTTCATTGGCCATATAAGAGCTCATTCTGGCCTCCCTGGACCTATGAGTAAAACTAATGCCAAGGTAGATATTGCAACCCGTAATAGTGTCTTTGTATCTCTGACTTCTGTTGACCTAGCAAAAAACTTTCATGCCTCTTATCATGTTCCAGCTAATACGCTGCGCTTGCGCTTTCATATCTCCAGAGAACAAGCTCGGCAAATTGTAAAGGCCTGTCCAAATTGTGCAATATTCCTCCATCCGCCACATTCTGGTGTTAATCCTAGGGGACTAAAACCTTTATCCTTATGGCAAATGAATGTTACACACATCCCAAAATTCGGTAGACAAAAATACGTACATGTCTCAGTGGACACATATTCTGGTGTCATTCATGCCACTTCCTTGTCTGGGGAACGTGTAGCACAGGTGAAACTTCATTGTCTTGAGGCTTGGGCAGCTTGGGAAAAGCCTGCCCTCATAAAAACTGACAATGGGCCCGCTTATACTTCAAAAGGCTTCGCTACCTTTATGTCACAAATGCAAGTAGCTCATAAAACTGGCCTACCGTATAATCCTCAAGGCCAAGGCATTGTGGAGCGCGCTAATCGCTCCCTAAAAGAAACATTACAAAAACAAAGAGGGGGAATTGCACTCCATGCAACCCCCAGAGAACGCCTCGCTATTGCATTATACACTCTCAATTTCTTACATTTTAATACAGAGAATGAATCAGCGGCTATGAGGCATACAAAAAATCCTGTACAAACTAGCCAAAAGGTCATGTGGAAAGATGTACTAGATAACAAATGGTATGGCCCGGATCCTGTGATACAGAGATCCAGGGGAGCAATCTGTGTTTTTCCGCAGGAACGACCAGACCCGATCTGGATTCCAGAAAGACTGACAAGGAGAGTGACAGATAAGAAAGAAGAGGAACGACAAGAGAACACGAGCGGCTGTTACGGCGGGAGTGGCCATGGCTTCCACTGTCCAAACTGTGCAGACTATTAATGACGTCGTAAAAAGAACATCAGACGCTCTATTTGTCCAGGAACGCATAAATGATCATCTGGCTTCGGGGGTGCTACTATTAAATAAACGCATGGACTTGCTGCAAGCAGCTATGGAAGATCTTTTTGAGGTCACCAGCCTAGGTTGCGTTCAGAGACTGCACCATATGTGTGTTACGCCATATCCAGCCTCTCTAAATGAGTCAAGAAAACTTGGGTCTTATCTATCAGGGAACTGGTCTATGAAATTTGGGGAACTTCAGCAAAATCTTACTATCATGATTTTGCAGCTGAATGAAACTAGAGCATCTGTTGTCACTCTGAAAGGGTTTTCTGATTATATATTACAGGGGTTACAATGGTTCAAAGAATGGGTGGGGGTTGGATTGTTCGGAGCTGTATTACTATTAGGGCTATTGTGTACTCTTTTTGTTCTTTTCCGATTAGTACGGAGCCGCAAGCGCGAAAAAATTGCTCTCCTGCAAGCAATGGCCGCAATTGAGGCAGGCAGTTCCCCCGCGGTTTGGCTCAGCATGTTTAAAGAAGCTTAAAAGAATGTCCTTGCACTCAGGGGCCATAGTGCCATTGCACCTGATAGGAATTCTTTTCATCTGGGATATTGCCTTAGCACTCCGAGAGCTTTTGCTCATTGCACCGGAATGGGAGTATCCCTGAGCACAGGCGCCCCTTGATCGGCCAGCACATCATGAGGTGAAGGCCTAATCGGGGATAAGACCTCATTTGCTGTAATAAACAAAAAAGGGGGAACTGTGGGAGGCTTGTAAGGCTTGCATGCCTACGTGCTGGAGTAAAGGTTGTTTATGCGATCTCCCAGCAGTCTTAGATAAGTGTCTCTGCGAAGGCACTGATGTTTAACAAGGCCAGTTTCTGCGTAAGGCTTGTTTATTCTGAAGCTCCCTGCTTTTATGGGTTTATTGTACTGCTCTTTCGCTATGTTTAGACTTAAGATAATGTTTAACTATGTACTGGGACAGGGGATGGGTATATAAGCAGTGGAAAAAATGTGTTTAGTGCCTCTCCGCCTACATCTGTATTGACAACCGAGTGGCGTCTCAATAAACCGTGATCAAAGAAGGATCTTCGTGCCTTTAATTCTGTGCCTTGCTGGTCAAGGCTCGCCGCACCGGTCCACATTCTGCAGGGCGCAGTATCCCAGTCTTCCTTCGCCATCCCAGTCCTTAGAGGTACCCCCACCCACCCCCCCCCCCACACACACACACGCACGCATCTTTTCCATTTCTAGGCCTCAGGACCAGCTCTGCACAGCCCCTCTTACAATTCAGTCACAAGCAAATCAAGCGGCCTCAGGAAAGTCTCAAAATCACTCAGATCATCAGGAGAGCAAGATCACCCGGCTGGTTAACCACCCATGCAGGCCCTGGATCAGCTGGGGGCTGGCCTGGCTCCTTTTCCATGCAGGCCTTACACTGCATGTAGCAAGTGGAGAGCCGACCTGCGAGTGTGGGAGAAGAAAACCACTCAAGGTCCCAGAGATAATTATCCAGGTACGGGATTAATATATTTTAAGTCTGACTGTGGGTTATATGGGGCAGGGGAGATAGGAAACAAGCCCTCCTTAGCTTTCCTCGTCTTCCAAACCTATCATGCTCCTTTCCTTTTTTAAAAATTTTTTTCCTCCTTTCAAACCCCGTTTCTTCTATTAGCCTATCCTCGTGGATTTCTTTGAAATCTTTCCAAGCCCTAGTGGAAGCCACTGATTATTTTTTAAAAAAAAAAACAACTTGTAATTCAAATACTACAGAATTCACCCATTAAATGTTTGAATTTCAGTGTCCATAGTATATTCACAGAATTGTGCATCCACCACGGCCAACATTTTTAAAACTTTTCTACTACCCCAAAAAAGAAACTCTGTACCACTTAGATACCATGCATAACCCCCTGCCCCTGCCCTAGGCAAAACCAATCTTCAGGGCCGGCACTGCGGCTCACTTGGCTAATCCTTCGCCTGCGGCGCCGGCACCCCAGGTTCTAGTCCCTGTTGGGGTGCCGGATTCTGTCCTGATTGCTCCTCTTCCAGTCCAGTTCTCTGCTGTGGCCCGGGAAGGCAGTGGAGGATGGCCCAAGTGCTTGGGCCCCTTCACCCGCATGGGAGACAGGCAGGAAGCACCTGGCTCCTGGCTTCGGATCGGCACGGCACACCGGCCTTAGCGGCCATTTAGGGGGTGAACCAACGGAAAAAGGAAGACTTTCTCTCTGTTTCTCTCTCTCTCTCTCTCTCTCTCTCTCTGTTTAACTCTGCCTGTCAAAAAAGAATCTGTTTCTATAGATTTGCCTATTCTGATATTTCACATATATGAGTTTTAAAAGGCCAACTGTTTCCACTTAGCATAATGTTTTTAAGATCATCCATGCTGTGGCAATGTATCAGGTCTTCAGTCCTTTTAATGGCTGAACACTATTCCATTGTTCGGACATACAGCATTTCCTTTATCCGTTCATCAGTTGCTGGATAGGGAGGTTGTTTCAAACAATGACCACCAGGGATTCCGTAGCTGTGGACATGTGTGTTATTGTGTGCACACATATTTTCATTTCTCTTTAAGTGTACAGCTAGGGGCCGGCGCCGCGGCTCAACAGGCTAATCCTCCGCCTTGCGGCGCCGGCACACCGGGTTCTAGTCCCGGTCGGGGCACCGATCCTGTCCCGGTTGCCCCTCTTCCAGGCTAGCTCTCTGCTATGGCCCAGGAGTGCAGTGGAGGATGGCCCAAGTGCTTGGGCCCTGCACGCCATGGGAGACCAGGAGAAGCACCTGGCTCCTGGCTCCTGGCTTCAGATCAGCGTGGTGTGCCGGCCAAAGTGCGCCGGCCGCGGCGGCCATTGGAGGGTGAACCAACGGCAAAGGAAGACCTTTCTCTCTGTCTCTCTCTCACTGTCCACTCTGCCTGTCAAAAAAAAAAAAAGTGTACAGCTAGGGATGCAGTTGCTGAGTCATATGGTCAACCTGTGTGTAGCCCCTTCCAGAAAGGGCCAGACTATTTTCCAAAGTGCCTGCACCTTTTTACATTCTGCTTGGTTGCAGTATCTCCCACTGTAGGCAGCCTATAGACAAGTCAAGGTTGATCTTGGCTTGTGGAATTCCTGGGGTAAGAAAGTCACGTACTCCCACGTTGAAGGAGGATGTTGATCAAGAACACTGTTAAAATTGACTGTGTTACAGAAAGCCTGATAAGTGGCTTGCGTTTGTTGTTATCTCCTGTGCTTCCTTGAGCTGCAGCTGGTTATGTATAAATATCGCTGAGACACTGGAATAAACGAGTCTTGATCAGTTCATTGTCTTGGCTCCATTCTCTGCGTCCTTGTCCCTCTTTTCCTTCCCATATTCCCCTTCAGGTTCTGTTCGACGGGTGCGGCTGGTCCGCACAGTTGGCATCCGAACAGGGACCTGAATACGGGAGAACTACGTGAGGAACGCCGAGAAAGGAAGGAAGCTGCAGACTGGTAATTCGGAGCAGTAGGTAAGTACCGGCTGCCTACAATCCTCGGTTAGCAACGGCGCAAAATGGGACGAGCACAAGGAGAAAGGGAGGTAATTAAGGCCGTTAAAGGTTTACTTCAGACGCAGGGAACAGGGTTAAAGAGGCAAACCATAGAGCGATTTGTCAGCGCTCTGGAAGGGATTAGTCCTTGGTTTGCTGAGGAGGGAGCTGTAGATGAGGAATATTGGCATTTATTAGGAAAAGAGTTAAACGCCCATTTGCAAGCTTTCGGTCCCGATGATTTCCTGTTATTACATTTTCTTAATGGTCTCCGATAAAAGAAGCACTGTTAGCACAAAAAAAGGAAAGGGTAGTGTTCGATCGGCTGCACAGAATCTTCAGGAAACAATGGAAGAGGCACACAGTCAGACATCGAAGCCAGGAGAACGGCTCTCTTGTGACACCGTGCCACAGAAATTAGCAAACCCAGGAGAGAAATGTGAACCACGGGGAAGGGACCCTCCAAGTCCTCCCCGAAGCTTCTGCTCCACCCCCATATATCAGTCAGTTGAAAGAGGAGGTTGAGTGGTTGGAGAAACAGGTTTTATTGGAAAAGGCTAAACAAGATTTAGTTAGACAACTCCAAAGTCTTCGCGATCAACAGGCACCCTTCCCCCCAGACCATTTTTATTCCCATTGCCCTCCTGTTGGGGTTGAACAAGTTATTTGAAATGCTGTAGAGGCAGGAGAAGATGGGGCTGAAGCATTTTTGGGAGCTTTCCCTGTGGAGGAGTATCAACAAAATGGGCAGAACGTGAGGAAACATACTCCCGTATCGTTTAAAATGTTGAAAGAATTGAAATTTGCTTTTGATTCCTTCGGCCCTACCTATAGCCCATATACAATGACATTGTTACAAAGTTTAGACGCCATGATATTTGCACCAGCTGATTGGAAGAGAGCATGTCTCGAGCATGTCTTTCTGGGGGAAATTACCTGGTATGGAAGTCAGAATTTTTTGATCAATGCCGCAGAACTGCTGGACTTAATGCCCAGGGAGCTAATGCCAGCTGGACTTTTGATGTGTTGGCAGGGGAAGGGGCGTATGAAGACATCCTAGCTCAAATAGTGCAGCCTGTTGCTGTCTTTCAGCAGACTCCTGTGGCTGTGCGTCGGGCTTGGACCACTCTCCCTTCAAAAGGAGCGAAAATGGGAGAGTCACTTTCAACAACCATACAGGGGCCTGACGAGCCATATGCTGACTTTGTTAATCGCTTGTTGCAGGTAGCGGGGAAGATCTTTGGGGATCCACAAGCAGGAATGGTTTTTGTAAAACAATTGGCTTATGAAAATGCCAATGTCCCGTGTAAGCAGGCTATTCGTCCTTATAGAAAAAAGACAAATTTGGATGGGTATATTGAGCTATGTGCTGATATTGGACCTTCTTATACTCAAGGATAGCCATGGCTGCCGCAGCGAGCCACTAGGGGAACGCAGGACTGGACCTCAGTACCCCCACCTACACAGTCCTAACACCCGAAATGGGACCTCAGGCCCTCCCTACAGGGATCAGTGGACCGCTACCCAAGGGATTTTTTGGGCTTTTGCTAGGAAGAAGTAGTACCACCATGGCTGGATTGCAAGTTTTTCCTGGGGTCATAGATGAAGGTTTCATGGGAGAAATTAAAATTATGGCATAAGCTAATGGCACTATTGTCACACTTTCTCCAGGACAGCGTATGGCTCAGCTGGTCCTTCTCTCTCTTACTCTGTGTGGGGCCACGTTTACAAAATCCCGTGGGAAAGGAGGCTTTGGATCTTCTGATGCTTATTGGGTTCAACCTATAACCAAAGACAGGCCAGAGTTTCAACTGAAACTAAATGGAAAATTGTTCACAGGGTTACTAGATCTGGGAGCTGATGTCTCTGTCATTTCTGCAAAAAAATTGGCCATGTTACCAGGTGCAGGGGTATATTCTTGTCAGTTTTGGAAAAAGAAGTCCCCTGATGTCCTTAATGGAACCGTCAATGTAACTTTGTTTGTTAATGCTTCTTTTTCTACTGAATCTAGCAATTTTGGCTGCACTTGGCCGCAACAACTGATACTTCTTCTTTTTGTGTTCATACAGCTGAATCTCCTTCTCATCTTCTTACCAATAATCTTATAGGAATACCCTCTTCTAGGGAAGAGTTTACTGATATAACAGGCCTCATATAACTTCCCTTGAAACAGATCATGTTATTTGTTTATTATTTTACCGTACCATGGCAACTCAACCGAACTAGCTACAGGGAATTTCTTTCGTTGAATGGGATGCAGGCTCCTAAGGGATGGGTTTTTTTATGCAGCCAATATGCCTTTACATCGTTAGCCCCTGATGATTTCCGCAACTGCTCGTTGGGCCGTGTGGCCCTGTAGCTGACATTTGTATTTCCAAAGACACAACGGCGACGTTCATTACCTGAGAACTGTGATGACAATGTCATCCTAATCAGAGAAGACACTGGCTTTACCATGGTTATCTCAGTGGTAGGAGTTCCTGGATTGGCTTATGGAAATAACCGTGGATTGCGAAAGCTTGCATGGTTAGTAACCAAGACACTGTCCAATGTAGCCGAAGAATTGCATCAAGTCTGCTCAGGGGTGCTTTTAAATCGTGCAGCTATCGATCATTTACTGTTGAAAGATCACATAAACTGTGAATCTGTGCCTGGAGGATGTTGTTTTAACATTACTAACAATGTGCCATATATAGAATCTGTTATTGATAAACTTAAGAGTGAAATGCAGCATATGTTTATTACTAAACCCCTATCACTTGGAGGGTTTCAGTGGATTCATTGGTTATTAATGTTGGCTGGACCACTACTGCTTTTCCTACTTTGTATGGGATGTTTTCCGTGTGTTTTACAACTTATGTTAACTTCGCTACAGTCTGTATCGACTGAGATCCATCATTTAAAACTTCGTACCTAACCTCCTTTGTAATCAAAATAATTGATATTTGGCCATATATTTCACCCATCCTTGACTCTTGCCTAATGTCAAGCTGGAATGGTCCTCAAAGACGGGTAAGACACTCAGCATCCCGTACCCACCTAAGACAGGGCTCTAGGCCAGGTTGCCAGAGTTACCAATGACGGGTAAGGACGGAGATGACTGAGGGCAACCTAAGACAGAGGCCATTCTTAATAAAATAAAAAAGGGGGAGATGTAGGCAGCCTATAGACAAGTCAAGGTTGATCTTGGCTTGTGGAATTCCTGGGATAAGAAAGTCACGTATTCCCATGTTGAAGGAGGATGTTGATCAAGAACACTCTGTTAAAACTGACTGTGTTGGCCGGCGCCGTGGCTCAACAGGCTAATCCTCCGCCTTGCGGCGCCGGCACACCGGGTTCTAGTCCCGGTCGGGGCACCGATCCTGTCCCGGTTGCCCCTCTTCCAGGCCAGCTCTCTGCTGTGGCCAGGGAGTGCAGTGGAGGATGGCCCAAGTGTTTGGGCTCTGCACCCCATGGGAGACCAGGAGAAGCACCTGGCTCCTGCCATCGGAACATCGCGGTGCGCCGGCCGCAGCGCGCTACCGCGGCGGCCATTAGAGGGTGAACCAACGGCAAAGGAAGACCTTTCTCTCTGTCTCTCTCTCTCTCACTGTCCACTCTGCCTGTCAAAAAAAAAAAAAAAAACTGACTGTGTTACAGAAAGCCTGATAAGTGGCTTGCATATGTTGTTATCTCCTGTGCTTCCTTGAGCTGCAGCTGGTTATGTATAAATATCGCTGAGACACTGGAATAAATGAGTCTTGATCAGTTCATTGTCTTGGCTCCATTCTCTGCGTCCTTGTCCCTCTTTTCCTTCCCATATTCCCCTTCAGGTTCTGTTCAACTGGTGCGGCTGGTCCACACATCCCACATCCCTGTTGCTATCTGTTACCTGTCTTGTGGATTCGAGTCATGCTGGTGAGTAGTAGCTCAGCATAGTTTTCCTTTGCTTCGCCCTGATGGCTAGTGATGTTCAGCATCTTTTCTTCAGCTTATTGGCATGTGTTTTCTGTGGAAAGTATCTAACCAAATTCTTTGTCTACTTTTAAATTATTTGCTCTTATTTTTTACTTGTAATAGTTCTACATATATTTTTTCCTTCCCCTGTGAGAATGCCCATTTTGTTTTTATTTTATTTATTTATTTGAGAGATAGAGTTACAGACAGTGAGAAAGAGAGACAGACAGAAAGGTCTTCCATCCACTGGTTCACTCCTCAAATGGCTGCAATGGCTGGAGCTGAGCCAATCTGAAGCCAGGAGCCAGAGGCTTCTTCCAGGTCTCCCATGCGGGTATAGTCCATAGCAGAGAGCTGGATTGGAAGTGGAGCAGCCGGGACTTGAACTAGCACCCATATGGGATGCCGGCACTGCAGGCAGAGGATTAACCTATTGCACCACAGCACCAGCCCCTCTACATATATTGTAGATACCCATCCATTATCAGATGTATGATTTGTAAATATTTTCTCCAATTCTTTGGGCTGTCTTTTCACTTTGTTGATGGTGTTCTTCCAAGCACAGGAATTTTTAATCTTGATGACATCCAACATTGTTTTTTGTCATTTGCACTTTTGGTGTCATATCTAAGAAGCCATTGCCTAACTCAAGGTCACAAAGTTTTACACCCAAGGTCACAAAGTTCCACACCTGTGTTTTCTTCTGAGTTTTATAGCTTAAAATGTCACGTTTAGGTTTTTGGTCCATTCTGAGTTAAATGATCCACTTTGAATTTTTCACATGGTGAGGCGGAGGTTAAGCTTCATTCTTAACAGGCGTAGGTATCCAGTTGGCCCGGCAACACTTGTTGACTAATGTTTCCCCATGAGTAGTCTTGGCACCTTCGTGGAAAGTCAAATATATGAAGGTTCATATTTGGGCTCTCAATTCTATTGATTTATGTGTCTATCCTAATATGAGTATCACATGGCTAAATGTCTTAATTACTGTAGCCTTGTAGAGTTTTGAAACTGTGAAGTGTGAATCCTCCAACTTTGTTCTTTTTCAGTATCATTTTGTCTGTTCTGGGTCTCTTAAACTTATTATTTTTTTTTTTTTAGATTTATTTCGAAAGAGTTACAGAGGGGCGAGAGAGAGAGAGAGAGAGAGAGAGAGAGAATGAGAATATCTTCCATCCACGGGTTCGTTCCCCAGATGGCTGCAATGGCCAGGGCTGGACCAGGCTGAAGCCAACAGCCAGGAGCTTCCTCCAGGTCTCCCATGTGCGTGCAGGGGTCCAAACACTTGGGCCATCTGCTGCTGCTTTCCCAGGCCATCAGCAGGGAGCTGGATTGGAAGTGGAGCTGCTGGTTGGGTACACAAACCTTTGCCCACATGGAATGCCAGGGTCGCTGGCGGTGGCTTTACCCGCTGCGCCACAACGCACGTGCCTCTTAAATTTCCATATGAATTTTAGGTTCAGCTTGTCTGATTTTTGCGTTAGTCAGCTGGGATTTTGATAGGGGTTGTGGTCAATCTGTTGATCAATCTGGGGAGTATTGCTATCTTAAGTCTTCGGATCTGGGATCATGTGATGTCAGCCTTTCTTCCAGGTTTGCCAAAGAAGTGTGAAGCCCTCAGCCTCCTCTTGCTACTCCACAAAGCCATTTCCGGGCTGTGGCATGGGCAGCAGCAGCTGCGACCCGCGAGGCCCGCTCGGCGACGCGGCGTTCCGGTTGCCATGGGCTACCCGGGTGTCCCGTCGGTCGGCCGAGACTGCGCCTGCGCGCGGCCGGAAGGCGGCGCGGTCGCCGTGGCAACCGAGGACGCCCAGGCCCGCTACTTCCTCCTGGCGCCGCTGGGTCCGCGCGATCCTCGCCCCAACTTCTGTCGCCTCGCCGGGTGTTTTCCTGGGAGAGCAAACGAACCTTTTCCTCTTTGAAAAGTCGCGGATCTTAATGCAACCTCAAGCTGTAGAGCCGTGGGCTACCTTGTAATCGATAAAAAGATCTGTTTAGACCTCGGCTCAGGAGAGCGCACCCTTGGGGCTTTCTTCGCACGTCGGGGAGATTCTTGCTGTTTTCTATTCATTGTGGCGACTTTAAGTGAGGGTGGGCGGTAGGGCCAACCTTCTCGGAGAGGGCGGTGGCCACGGAGGTTCCCCGCGCGGTGCCCGTAAGGGCATTGGCAGGAGTGGCCCCGACAGAAGACCATGGGGACATAAAAGGCGGGGCGTCTCGCCAAGGGGCCCGCGTGGGAGGGTCGGCCCCGAATCCTGTTAGGGCGCAGCGCCAGGAGACCCCTAGCCCCGGAGCTCACCCTGTCCCCGGAGGTCCCCGCGGACGCGGCCCAGTTCGGGTGGCACTCAGCGGAGCCGGGGCCGGGAAAGGGGCGTGAGCGCCAGGGGGTCGCTCCCCTTCCAGGACTCGGGCCCCCGTGTCCGCGTGGCGCCAGGCTCCGTCCTGGCCCAGGCAGGAGGAGGAGCGGCCCTGGGTGGCAGCGGGACACAACCCGGCTGAGGGCCAGCCAGAGGGCAGAGGCTGAAGCCAGAAACTGGAGTCGTCGGGGACAAAGTGCATCTTCCCTTTCCTTTCACTTTCTGACGGGCAAAAGCAGATTCGTGAGCCCGGGACCATCTAAAATGCTCAGACACGTAGATAACGCTTGCTTGTGAGTTCCGGAGAGAGATCGGCCTGGAGAAAGCCGGCTGGAGGTGGGAGGCCAAGGGGCCTCCCGGCCAACATGACCAGAGGACGCAGTGAGTCTGGGCTCCATGCTGGGCGAGCTTCACCCTGATCTAGGAAACGTTGGAATCCACACGGGGCTGTGTCTCTCTCAGATGCTGGGCAAATAACATTTCACAGCTACTTAGTTTTAGGCAGCATCCTGCCAGTCCCTCCTCATGATGGAGTCGAGCTGCTGTATCCTAGCAAGTTTCCCAGGGAGCTGCCCTGATGTCAGACGTACCCTTAGCAGAGCTGCGCATCTCAGTCACCAGTCCCTGGGGTAGGCAACCTGAGCCATTTCCTTGGCGATCGGTGCCTCCCCCACAGTGATTCTGCTCACCACCTGCCCTCTCTCCCCCACCCCTAGTAGCCCATCATCCACACAAGTGGTAAAGAAAGGAGGCATTTATTACAAGGTGCAGACATGGGGTTTAAGGGTAAGGAGCCTTATACGCTGAGAGAGCTCAGGCCCAGTTCTCTGTCTGGTCCCCAGTGCTCGTGGCCTTTGGTCAGCGTGCGATGGCTGGCGTGTTCTTCCAGAAATTCTAATGACGATAGATTGGATTCTTGTGTGTCTGGAGCTTTCCTACAGGTGGTCTTTTTAATTTGTTTTAAAGATCGTATTTATTTATTCAAATGGTAGAGTTAACAGACAGGAAGAGAGAGAAGAAGGTCTTCTGTTGTCTGATTCATTCCCCATACGCGGGTTCTGTCCCGGTTGTTCCTCTTCCAGGCCAGCTCTCTGCTGTGGCCCGGGAGTGCAGTGGAGGATGGCCCAAGTGCTTGGGCCCTGCACCCCATGGGAGACCAGGAGAGGTACCTGGCTCCTGGCTTCGGATCAGCGCGGTGCGCCAACCATAGCGCGCTGGCCGCGGCAGCCATTGAGGGGTGAACCAACGGAGAAGGAAGACCTTTCTCTCTCTCTCACTGTCCACTCTGCCTGTCAAAAAAAAAAAAAAAAAAGGTGTATTTAGTTATTTGAAAGTCAGAGTTACAGAGAGGTAGAGGGGAGAGAGAGAGAGAGAGAGAGAGAGAGAGAGAAACTTCCATCCGTTGGTTCACTCCCCAGTTGGCCACACAGCAGCGAGCGCACCTTCCCGCCGGCGAGGTGCTTGTATAGTGTCAGGTGGCCCGGAGGGCTGGCGGGGTCTGGGCTAAAGCTGGGTTGCTGAGATAGCTGGGAGAGCTTGAGCTAGCGGGTGTGGTTTCAGGGGTTTGATTAAGGGTGGAGTGGGGAGAGCCTGGGCTAAGGGCTGAACTCTCAAGATAGTGGTGTGGCCATCGGTCAAGACTGGGCAGCACTGAGCCAGCTAAGGCGAACGCAGGGAGGTGGGGCCTGCTTGCCAGCACGCAGAGGGAAAGTCGGTTTTGGCCTTCACAGATCTAAGGTTTTTGTCCTTGCTCCATCAGGCTTTGTCCCTCTGCAGTGTTCCCTGACCCACCCTTTCTTTGGATGGTTTAGGAACATAAAAGATAAAATGTTTGTAACTTTGAAATATTCATGACAGGCCTCCATGTTAGGTCTTTGTTTTGCAGTGTTTACAAAGGGCAATTGTTCCAACTTCTGGTATTCCCAAGTAGGCAGGGACTTGCCTTGAAAACAAAGAGCAAAAAAAATCACTTTTGTGTAATTAGTTTGAAGTAGTTTGGAATAGTTTTTTAGTGTTTTACTTTGTTATGGGTAATGTTTTTTGTTTGGATTTAAAAAAAATAAAACCAGTGGCTATAGAAGTTTGAACTGCTCTTAAACATGTTAGTTTTAATTCTGTGTGTTTACAATGCATGTATCTTTGCTTATCATATAAAAATCTTTTAAAATATTTATTGATTTATTTGAAAAACAGTTATAGAGAGAGGGATAAAGAGAGGGAGAGATTCTCCATCCCCTGGTTCACTCTCCAAATGGCTACAATGGTCAGTGCTGAGCCAGTTCCAAAGCCAGGAGCCAGGAACTTCATCTGGGTCTCCATGTGGGTGGCAGGAGCTAAAGTATTTGAACCATCTTCTGCTGCTTTCCCAGGTGCATTAGGGAGAAGCTAGATCAGAAGAGGAGCAGCTGGGACATGAACCAAGGCCCATATGGGATGCTGGCATTGCAGGCAACAGCTTATCCCACTGCATCACAACACTGGCCCCAACAGACAAGATTTAAAAAAAAAAAAAATTGTAACACCACAAAGAAACATGGTACATATAAAGGTCCCTGATTAATTCAAATAAATCTTTTCCTTTAATAAAAATGGGAGAAGGAAGAATACTATCACTATAGTATTCTAAAACTGCAACTCTTCCTTGATAAGGTAACTAGTTTTAATCTCAGTACTGCACAAGCAGCTGCCTTAGGAAGAATCTTTGGGACAGACCTTTGCTTTTTGGGTGTAAGAACTTCTTTTGGGAACATGTTGATATGCTATTTATCACAATAAGCAACACAAGAAGTGCCAAGGGAAAGCTGACGGTTGGCAAAGCATGCAACCCAAACTCCCCACCCCCCCCCACCCCCCCCCGACCTGAGAAGGAATCCTAAGGAGGAGGACTGGAGAAAAGGAAGCTACTTAGCTACTTTATCAAGCAGCTTAGACATGAGACCCCTGCTGGGCTGGAGGTTGTGTTCTGGATAGAAGTTCCAAACGAGGTGTTTTCTGCCCAGGGTGGTGGGAAGATTTGACACATCGGACGGATTCAGGAGGGAGCAGATGGAGGAGCTGGCTTTCTAACATTCCTTTATGGATGTTTTAGACACTAACATCTCAGCTGTCCTGATCGTCCCAAAGACTTGTGAGCGCGCTCCACCTTTGTAATCAGTGAGCGGCTCCAGCTGGGCTGGCAGGTGGGCAGTGGAGAGGAGAGAGGGGGTGTGTGTGTGTGCGTGTGCGTGTGTGTGTGTGAGAGAGAGAGAGAGAGAGAGAGAGAGAGAGAGAGAGAGAGAGAGAAATGGAGAGAACTCAAGATGGCGTTGCTGTGGTTTTGTTGTAGGCAAAGTGAGGTCTAAAATCCCTATTCCAGGCTCTTGCCTTTTACCTAGAAAAGCACGTTTCCTGGAGGTAGGGGGCGCGGGGACCAGGCTTTCCTGGTTACTCATCTGTCAGCTCTCCTTAGGCCAGAGCACGCCGGCCTCCTTCAGGAGGGAACCGACTGTAATTCATTGGCTGGGTGGGGTCTGTGGCTGCGAAAGACGCAGAAATCTCGGGATCTCGCACCATCTCCCAACTCCCGTGTTGACCGTGGTCAGTACTTTGGGAGTGGAGTCCTTCACCTCCCTCTAGGAGGTCAGACAACTGTCAACTTCTCTGCCCTTCGTTAGAGGCTGGAAGTGGGTTCTGTGGCCATGGGAAATGAAGATGCCAGGATTTGCGACCTCTTCCAGTGCTGAGTTGCCCAGTTTGCGTGGTCTCAGTCTCTGTTTCTTGCTCGTTCTCGGGTTTAGTCATAAAAGGGATATTTTTGAACAAATGGCATTGTGGTGAATGCTACCAACCTTTCCCATGAGACACTCACCATGTAGTTGGAGAGATGAAATAAAGCAATTTCAGCGATTATGAAATGTACCATCAGTGGTAGAAGAATGCGTACTTCAGAAACATCTGGGCCAGTCTGAGAGGATCATGGGAGCTTGCCTGCAGAGGGAATTATTGGGCTAAATTTTGAAAGATGATTAGGAATTACTCAAAGAGGATGAAAGGGCTGTGTGGATTGAAGGCTATTCCAGGCAGAACAACATCACGAAAAATAGATGTGGAATGGTGAAAAGCACGCATGTGCAACAGGGTGGGGTTGGGAAGTGCAGGACATACAGAAGTGACCTCGGCAAACAGCTCTTCGTGTGAAACCAACTGAGCACTGAGGCTGGTGAGGCAGACAGGGGCCAGGACAGCAGTGCCTTGTATGTCACACTTTTCTGTGACACTGAAGGGAGCCACAGAGGCACTTCTCTCAGGGAAGTGTGGGGTCTTACCACAACCAGATAGCGGGCTGGACAAGCCAGACAGTCAGATGACTGGAGCATAAGTAACTCAGCAATGGGATACCCAGGCACATGAATGCTGCGGTGCACCCTGATGCTACCTCAGGGCGGAAGGAGCTGTTCCACCTGCTGCAGGCAGTGTTGCTAGCAGAGAGCAGAGTGTCTGTCATCTGCTGAATTGCCTGGGCTAACGAGAGATGCCTCACCCCCTTCCTGGACAGTTCACATTCAATGACTCATCAGTGACTTGGGGGCTGAAGCCTTTCCTGATTGCCCCAGTTCCAGACAATTCAGCCAGGCTGTCCCAGCTTCCGAGCTCCCTGTGGCTGGTTCCCGGCCTCACGGAGTCTACATAGTGCTGCTACATTTCACCTGCCCAACTCCGCTTCCTTCTAGGCTGCGCTTTCTTCTGCTGGTGGTAACTTCATCAACAAAGTCTACAGTGAGGCAGCTAGTTTTCACTTGTATTCATTTCTTCTTTAATCAGAAACCAGTGTTTCAGTTCTACTTGATTTTGAGCCTAGAAACTGTCTTTTCCTCACTCTCTGGTTTCTAATAAAAAAAATCTGCATGTAACTCACTGTTCCCCACATGGTACATTTTTGCTCTGTATGCTTTCAGTGTTTTTTTTCTAAACCTTTGGGTTTGGTAGTTTAATTATGGTGCACTTGGACGTGATTTTTATTGAGTTTTCTTTGGACCCATTTAGGGCTCATCCAGTTTGTTGAATATGTAAACTTATGTCTTTCACTAAATTTGGGAAGTTCTAACCATTTTTTCTTCAAATATATTTTCTGCACTGATTTAATCCTCTTCTTATTTTGAGAAAGACTAGGGTTTGTTTTTGTTATTGTTGTTTGTTTTTTTAGAAATGGAGAGAGAGAATGAGAGTGAGTTTCTGCTAGTTCACTCCCCAAATGCCTACAACAGCCAAAAGCCAAGAACTTCATCCGGGTCTCTAACTCCCCTTCTCTCTGAAGACTTTGTACACTCCCTGCATATCAGATTCACTGGTGACAAATGTCCTAAATTTTTTCTTGTGTGAGAAAGGCTTTATTTTTCTTTCACATTGAAGAATAGTTTTTCTGGATGCCCCAAAATATACAAACAAAACAAAACAAAAAGAAAGAATTGAAGGAAAAAATAGCAGATAGCTTCAGTACTCCACTTTCCATAATGAATAGAACAACCAAGCGTTATATCAACAGGAACTAGAGAACTGTAATACTGTAGCCCAAGTAGACCTAGTGTAAACAGAAACTCCACCCAGCGACAGAACACACACTCTTCTCAAGTACACATGAGACATTCCCCAAGATGTGTTGACCCCCCCCACACACACACACAAAAAAAAAACCTGATAAATTTTTAAAAAGATTGAAATCATTAAAACATCTTCTTCAACAACAATGGAACAAAAAGTCAATAGTATTCAACTTCAATTTTTAAATAAGAATTTAAAACTTAGTAAAAAAAAAAAAAAGTCTTATGTCTGATCGCCACATGATACTTATAATGTTTCATTAACCAACGCCTGATTTCTCTGTGATGTCTCCTCAGATGTTAAAGTTTTCTTATATTAAAATTGACAGGGGGCCAGCTCCGTGGCACAGTAGGTTAATCCTCCGCCTGCAGTGCCGGCATCCCATAAAGGCACTGGTTTTAGTCCTGGCTGCTCCACTTCCAATCCAGCTCTCTGCTATGGCCTGGGAGAGCAGTGGAAGATGGCCCAAGTTCTTGGGCCCCTGCATCCACGTGGGAGACTTGGAAGAAGTGCCTGGCTCCTGGCTTTGGATGGGTGCAACTCTAGTTGCAGCCATTTGGGAAGTGAACCAACGAAAGGAAGACCTTTCTCTCTGTCTCTCCCTCTCATTGTCTGCAACTCTACCTCTCAAATAAAATAAAATCTTAAAAAAAAAAAAAATGACAGAACTTGGCCAGCGCCGCTGCTCAATAGGCTAATCCTCTGCTTGCGGCGCCGGCACCCCAGGTTCTAGTCCCAGTCGGGGTGCCAGATTCTGTCCCGGTTGCCCCTCTTCCAGGCCAGCTCTCTGCTGTGGCCCAGGAGTGCAGTGGAGGATGGCCCAAGTCCTTGGGCCCTGCACCCCATGGGAGACCAGGAGAAGCACCTGGCTCCTGGCTTCGGATCAGCGCGGTGCGCCGGCTGCGGCAGCCATTGGAGGGTGAACAAACGGCAAAAGGAAGACCTTTCTCTCTGTCTCTCTCTCAATGTCTGCTCTGCCTGTCAAAAAAAAAAAAAAAAAAAAAAAAAAAGAAAGAAAGAAAGACAGAACTTGGCAATATCCACTTTACTTAGATTTTCATCTGTGCTGCACCATAACAAAAGTGTGTAAATGGTGGACTTATCCTTGCACCAATAATTTTATCAACCTTCCAAAAATAGCTGTTATACATTTTGAAAAGAGGGATTGTGGATTTGGATTAGGGTTTGTTTAGAGGTGGGATTATGGTTAGGTTTGGGTAAAACTCCGATTTGTGTTCCTTAACTGTTTTTAGTGAGTAAAAAAACTGAAGATGTTTATTATGTTGGCAAGAACTGAGTGAATCATATCTTTAAATAAAGAAGATATTGTAGTAACTCAAGAGGCTTAAGCAAACTTATTCTCATAATCCTGCTAATTTTTAAAAATACTACCATTAATTTATTTTTTAATTTTTAAAAATTTATATTTTAGGCTGGCGCCATGGCTCACTAGGCTAATCCTCTGCCTGTGGCGCCAGTACCCCGGGTTCTAGTCCTGGTTGGAGTGCCGGATTCTGTCCGGGTTGCCCCTCTTCCAGGCCAGCTCTCTGCTATGGCCCGAGAGGGCAGTGGAGGATGGCCCAAGTGCTTGGGCCCTGTACCCGCGTGGGAGACCAGGAAGAAGCACCTGGCTCCTGGCTTCGGATCGGCACAATGCACTGGTCGTAGCGGCCATTTAGGGGGTGAACCAACGGAAGAAAGACCTTTCTCTCTGTCTCTCTTACTGTCTAACTCTGCCTGTCAAAAAAATTTTTATATTTTAAGAGACAGAGACAGAGAGAGGGAGAGAAAGAGAGGAGAAAGAAACCCCTATCTGTTGACATATTTCCCAAATGATTGCAACAGCCTGGACTGGACCATGGACAAAGTTGGGAGTTAGGAACTCAATCCAGGTTTCCCACATGAATGACAGGAACCCAACTACCTGAGCCATCACTTGCTGCCTCCCAGAGTCTGCACTGGCAGGAATCTCAAGTCAGGAGTCAGCGCTGGGTGTCAAACCCTGGCACTATCATATGGGATGTAGGCATCTTAACCAGTCTTAACTGCTAGACCCAACATCCAGCGCTATGTTAACAATTTGAATCTGGAGGCCGTGAAATAATTAGCATTTATCTAAAGTTTTTAGACCAGACATATAATGCTATTTATAACAGAATTTTTTTTTTTTTTTTTTTTTTTTTTTTTTTTTTTTGGACAGGCAGAGTGGATAGTGAGAGAGAGAGAGAGAAAGGTCTTCCTTTTTGCCGTTGGTTCACCCTCTAATGGCCGCTGCGGCCAGCGCATCGTGCTGATCCGAAGCCAGGAGCCAGGTGCTTCTCCTGGTCTCCCATGCGGGTGCAGGGCCCAAGGACTTGGGCCATCCTCCACTGCAATCCCGGGCCATAGCAGAGAGCTGGCCTAGAAGAGGGGCAACCGGGATAGAATCTGGCGTCCCAACCAGGACTAGAACCCGGTGTGCCAGCGCTGCAAGGAGGAGGATTAGCCTGTTAAGCCACGGCGCCGGCCAGAAATATGTTAATTAAAAGTCAAATTGACCCTTACAGGGAGAGGAAAAGAATTTTATTTTTTAAAAATTTATTTACTTAGCCAGCGCCGCGGCTCACTAGGCTAATCCTCCGCCTTGCAGCACCGGCACACCGGGTTCTAGTCCCGGTCGGGGAGCCGGATTCTATCCCGGTTGCCCCTCTTCCAGGCCAGCTCTCTGCTGTGGCCAGGGACTGCAGTGGAGGATGGCCCAAGTCCTTGGGCCCTGCACCCCATGGGAGACCAGGAGAAGCACCTGGCTCCTGCCATCGGATCAGCGCGGTGCGCCGGCCGCAGCGCGCCTACTGAGGCGGCCATTGGAGGGTGAACCAACGGCAAAGGAAGACCTTTCTCTCTGTCTCTCTCTCTCGCTGTCCACTCTGCCTGTCAAAAAAAAAAAAACAACAACAACAACAACAAAAAATTTATTTACTTGTGGGGCCGGCGCTGTGGCGCAGCGGGTTAATGCCCTGGCCTGAAGCGCCAGCATCCCATATGTGCGCCGGTTCAAGACCTGGCTGCTCCTCTTCAGATCCAGCTCTCTGCTATGGCCTGGGAAAGCAGTAGAAGATGGCCAAGGTGCTTGGGCCCCTGGGCCCGCATGGGAGACCCAGAAGAAGCTCTCCCTCTCTTTGCCTCTCCTCTTTCTGTGTAATTCTGACTTTCAAATAAATAAATAAATCTTTTTAAAAAGATTTATTTAGTTGTTTATTTGAAAGGCAGAGTGTCACAGAGAGAGAGAGAGGGACAGAGTTCTTCCACTTGCTTCAGTCCTTGAACCATCTGCTGCTGCCTATAGGGACTTCAGGAGTCCCTGGCGAGGAAAGGGAGAGACAAACATGATTAGCCCTGCAGGAGCACTGAGGGAGAGAGGGAAGGGAGAAGCATAGGAAATGGCGTCTTGAATGCTGAGTCTGCACACGCCTGATTGAGCACTCCGTGAACTTCTGTGTAGAGCAGCCTGCTCCAATGGTCACTTCCTGATTGGTTCACGTAGAATTCCTCATTAGCATACACTTCAACCCATCCAGGAGACCTTCCTGCTTTAGAAACACGTACAAGCCCAGCCAGGCAGTCTTGAGTGGTTTGGCCCGTGTGGCAGGCAGCCCTCCACAGGGCAGGCCCTCTTGACGGCCAGAGAACTTTCTCTGCTTCTTCCAATAAACGTCCTGTGTTTGACTCACTTCTTCCTTATCCGCATGCCTCGTTCTTCATGGTCATGAGACAAAGAACCCAGCAGAGAAGAGAAGCCGTGACCCGGAAGACAGCAGCTCTCCTCCAGGAAGCTGGCATCGGGGAAGCTGTGACGCAGCAGGGAGGAGAGACACGCAGAGCTGCAGCAGGAAGACCAGCAACACAATGAGCTTAACACGGGAGCCCTGCTGCTCCTGGAGAACCCCCTGAAAGGAAGAATCTGCCACACTCGGCCCCGAGTACTGGAGCCGCACACTCCTCCTGCAACACTGACACCAGAACTCCGCCCACACCGCCCTCCCGAGCGCATTAGCAGGGAACTGGATCTGAAGTGGAGTTGCCAGGGCTCTAACCGGCTCTCAGCTCTGGGATGCCAGCATTGACCCACGGTGCCACAACACCCAGTCCAACGTCTTCCACGTGCACGGCACAGGGAAAAGAAAACACACCTACGTGTGCAGCAACATGGAGGGCTGGTTCTGCTGCAGACACCTGCTGGGCTCCCTGGGGTCAGTTGGACAAGTTCTTTGCCAATGTGGAGCTCACACGTTAGCAACAGACACAGGGACAACTGACCTGAAATAGTGATGAGTGTCGAGAAGCGCAGGCAGTGGCAGGGAAGGGGTAACAGATGGAGAGAGCACAGCAAGTGGGTCACGAGGAGGTGAGAGAGGAGGTGCTCTTCTGCAGGTGGCTTTGACAGAGAATGCTGGGAGTGGCTCACACATTGCAAGGCCAGGATCCTCTGTTTCAGACAGCTAGAATAGTAACAGTTTTTGTTTTATTCTTATCCTTTTCGACGTTGTTCACATTTTTGCTTAAAAAGTGTGTGGTCCCTGTACAATCAGATCAAAAAGGAGAAGAGTGAAGTTTAAGTTCAACTTTTAGAGCACATGGATTGCCTGTCTTTGGCCACCACTTCCTGGCTCTGTGGTTTGTTTCCCTGGTGCTGGGTGGAGGAATGGCGCTGCGCTGCCATCTTGTGGCCATGTGGCAAAGGGAGCCCTCCTCCAGTCAACAACACGTCAGGAAAAATCTGTTGTGCCAAGTTTGAGGAAGATGATAAACAGCGTTCTAGGTAAGTTTGATTTGGTCAAAGCTTTACTGATCCCAGACACAGCTAAGGTATTCTGTTTTGTGGTATCACTCTTGTGACGTCATCCAGGAACTTGGCTTCTGCACTCTAAGCCTAACTCTCAAACTCCAGATTAAGTTAATGTAGTCACCCATCTCTTAAATGCAATGTATCGAACACAACCCTGGTCTTTTCACTCCATGTGCAGATAAGTGCCATCCGTCCTCAGGAGGAGCCCAAGCTCAGCTGTAGCTCATCGCTAACACAAGTGCCTCCAGGGGATTGGGCAGCGTCTTCTGACGGCTGGCCCTGGGTTGGTTTCCCCTGGCTGCCATAGCTAAGTACCACAAACCGAGGGGCTCGGATGACAGACACGTGTTGCCCTGCAGTTCTGGAGGTGAGAAGTCCGAAACCAAATCTTGGGAGGGCTGAGGGAGGTAATGTTCCAGGCCTCTGACCTTGGCTTGGAACAACCAGCCTCTCTCTGTGTCTCTTCACGTTGTCTTTCCTCCAAGAATGACTCTTTGTCCAAATTTGCTCTGTTTATAAAGACAATCACCTAGTGCATGGGGACCCACAAAATGACCTCGTTTTTACCTTAACATCCCTATAAAGATCTTATCTCCAAATACAGTCACATTCAGAGGGCTAAGGGTAGGACCCCCTGATGTTAAATTTCATTACGAGACCGGTCAGCCTCAAGTACCTGGAAATCCCCACCCCTTTGTCTCCTCCCCTCTCTCTTTTCTTCTCCCTCAATTTTTTTTTCTACTATGTGTCTGGCACCGGTCTTAGCCACTGGGGATACAGATCTTTTTTTTATTTTAAGATTTTCATTTTATTTATCTGAAAGTCAGAATTACAGAGAGAGAGAGAGAGAGAGAGAGAGAGAGAGAGAGAGAGAGGTGTCTTCCATCCGCTGGTCGACTCCCCAGATGGCCACAATGGCCAGAGCTGAGCTCCAATCTGAAGCCAGGAGCCAGGAGCCAGGAGCCCCCTCCAAGTCCCCCACACGGGTGCAGGGACCCAAACACTTGGGCCATCTTCCAATGCCCTCCCAGGCACATCAGCAGGAAGCCGGATGGGAAGCAGAGCAGCCAGGACTTGAACGTGGGATGCTGGCACCACAGGCTGGGGCTTTAACCTGCTGCACCACAGTGCTGGCCCCGCTCCATGGCTTTCAACCCTGATGAACGTTAGAGTCATCTAAGAAATTTTAAAAATTTCTGATCCTGTACCCCATCCCTAGAAGAATTAAATAACAAGAAAAATTTCAAGGAGACCTAACCCAAGAGGGAAGGATTATTAATGCTTTTGATAGGAGGGTATTAGTTAGCTGAAATTTTTTTAAAAGATTTATTTATTTATTTGAAAGGTACAGTTATAGAAAGAGAGCAAGCATGCAAGTGAGAGAGAGCAGGAGACACACAGAGAGAGAGAGATCTTCCATCTGCTGGTTCACTCCCTAAATGGCTGCAAAAGCCAGAGCTGGGCCAATCAGAAGCCAGGAGCCAGGAGCTTCTTCCAGGTCTCCCACGCAGGTGCAGAGGCCCAAGCACTTGGGCAATTTTCCACTGCTTTCCCAGGCCACAGCAGAGAGCTCAATCGGAAGTAGAGCAGCCAGGATTCAAACTGACGCCCATATGGGATGCTGGCATTGCAGACAGCAGCTTTACCCGCTATGCCACAGCACAGGTCCCTGGTTTGCTGAATTTGGGAAAATTTAATGAAATTGTTGAGACAGAAAATAAAAAGGAGCAGATACAGAAGATCATCATGTGCAAGACTTAGAGATGTCAAACAACACAACGTCAAACTACACGCTCTGGGGGAGCAGGACTTGGGCACGTATCTTAATGGGAGGAGGGGTCCCACAAGGTAACGAGCAACCCTACAAGCAGCTGCTGTACAGAGATAAACTTCCAGGAAGGGGTTCTGGGAGATAAAGCCGATGAAGGAGGCCGGGGCCAGATCAAATGTAGACACAGGTTTCATTTTAGCATTTCAGAAAGGGAGTCTGGAGACCTGCGTTAACCACTGAGCTCACTCCTGACCATTGTGCTTTTCAGCTGAATCACAGTGCTACCCCAGTTTTATAAACAATGACAAAATGGTCGCCAATTCCAAAGCTGCTATGTCTGGCAGTGGGTCAGGGTTGAGGGGGGCAGCCCAGGGGAGTGCAGTGAATGGTGGGGAGGTCTGGACCTGGCCCCAGGTCTAGTGAGGGAGAGCCACTCCACCCCACTGCAGAATGTGCACCTGACCCTAAATGGTGGTCGGGAATGGCTGCACTTTCCTGCTTCTCCCATCCCCGTGGCAGGGGCACAGGTGACCAGCAGCACGGTGCTGTCCCCTGTATCAACAGTCAGGCTCTGGAGGGGCTCATCTGCAGCCCAGACTCCTCCCGGCAGCCCCAGCTTCTCTGAAACACCAGTAGCATCCGGTTGTGTAACCCCACAATCTGGGTGTGTCCCCCCTGCTATGACAGTATGGCTATGTCGTGTTGGGGATTCTTACTGCAGTGCGACTGTCTCCAGGTTATCTAGGACAGTTATTTGGGGGCTCTAATGATATATGATAAATCTTTGATGCTAAGATTTATAATTTGCAAATTATTTTATAAGCATACTTATGAATCATTAATTAAATATAGTCATCTAAATATACACACTCTACTTAAACATGATTTATAAATATATGTTACACAGAATGTGTGCTTAAGTATTTTTTAAAAAGATATATTTATTTATTTGAAAGGCAGAGTTACACAGAGAGAAAGAGAGGAAGAGAGAGAGAGGTCTTCCATCCACTGGTTCACTCCCCAATTGGCCGCAAAGGCCAGAGCTGTACCAATCCGAAGCCAGGAGCCAGGAGCTTCTTCTGGGTCTCCCATGGGGGTGCAGGGGCCCAAGGACTTGGGCCATCTTCTACTGCTTTCCCAGACCATAGCAGAGAGCTGGATCGGAAGTGAAGCAGTCGTGACTCGAACCAGCGGCCATATGGGATGCTGGCGCTTCAGGCCAGGGTGTTAATCCACTACACCACAGTGCCGGCCCTGCTTCGGTATTCTTAATTACATTCACACAGACAGAAGTTTTCCAAACATGGACATAACCTCATTGTATGGACTTGTACATCGTATAATACAATACAGTCAAATTCTAACAGTTTTTTCCATTTTGTTGCTAAATTTTCCTTAAGGAGAATGACGTTTAGAAGGTAAATGAGAAAAGTCCCTTTGTTCCAGGAGATTAGAACATATCCAGCAAAATGAAATATTGATGTCAGTGGCGCAGACATGGTCCTTTCTGGGTTCCCTGTGGCTCATTAGTGGAGCTCGGAACTGATGCTGGGAAATTTGGCAAGACTTACTCTTTTTTTTTTTTTTCTTATATCAAAAATTGGAGAACTCTTCACTCTGTGCACACCAATATAGTAACATCCTTAAAAGTATTCAAAATGCTTTGGGAAACATTTCTATCAAATAAGATATAGTTATGTAACTTTTCATAGAATTTGCTTTCAAATACATATATGTGTGTATATATGTATATATATATATATAGAGAGAGAGAGAGAGAGAGTACTTGATTTCAAATATTTATATATAAGGTATTGGTGCCAGTCTGGGAAGCATTTTATCATGTTCGCAGAATATGTCCATGTGTGAATGGCATAATCTAGGTGTTTGTGATCCACTCTCCATGGTTTTCGTCCAGCCATAGGACAGCCTTTGTGGGCAGGAACACGAGGGGAGCTGATCTGACCTTTATGGACTGCTGTAGGTTGGGTTCAGCCAATGGGGGTCGGGGTGAACAGCAAAACGTCAATACAAGTGGGAGGAGAATGAGGCAGGTGTTTCTCTCCCAATGTGTGTGCTCTCAACCTATTGCAAAGATCACACTTCCTGTCAGATGATCTGTTCTATAGGGCTGTCCCTTTCCTCTTTATCTAACATTTAGTCTTTGTGCTTAGAGGTAATACCTGCTCCCCGAGGTTGCAAGACCCAGGAAACTGAATGACCATGTGTTACTTTCTGTAAACTCTGCCCACACATTTTAAGTAGCACTTTTTATAAATTCTACTCCAATGATCCAATTTGAGTTTTCCATCTGTTTCTTGCCAGGACCTTGAAGAATAAAGTGTGTTTGCTCTTTTCCTTTCTGTAAATTAAGTGTGTGGCAAAAGATGCTAATAACACATCTCTAATTGTTAAAAAAAAAAAAAATTTAAAAACCAGGGAAATTTTGTACTACATTGTGCTATGTTAGTACATCTCTTCCTCCTTTTCTTTAAATAGAATCTAGTGCTCCAATTTCCAGCCCACTCTTGAGTCTCCTGAGTGTCAAGCCCAAAGCGTTGTTCACACATTGATACTATCGAGTTGGACATTTTATATGCAGCAGTGAGTCTCTAGCATGTGTGAACTAGAAAGAGGACAGACTTGGCCGGCGCCGCGCCTCACTAGGCTAATCCTCTGCCTGCGGTGCCGGCACCCTGAGTTCTAGTCCCGGTTGGGGCGCCGGATTCTGTCCCGGTTGCCCCTCTTCCAGTCCAGCTCTCTGCTGTGGCCCGGGACTGCAGTGGAGGATGGTCCAAGTGCTTGGGCCCTGCACCCCATGGGAGACCAGGAGAAGCACCTGGCTCCTGGCTTCGCATCGGCGCAGTGCGCCAGCTGTAGCAGCCATCTGGGGGGTGAACCAACGGAAGGAAGACCTTTCTGTCTCTCTCTCTCACTGTCTAACTCTGCCTGTCAAAAAAAAAAAAAAAAAAAAAAGAAAAGAAAAGAAAAGAAAAAAGAGGACAGACTTTGTTATTAGTGGTGATGCACTGTTAAGCACCTTTAGTTGTGTGTGCCACTGCCTCTTCCCCTCTTCCCCAGCAGATAGCTGGGCCTTTCACCTTTTGTTCTCTGCACACATTCTATCACATTAAAGTGCAGATTCTTAGAGACGTAGTAAGAAAACATATATATGTATATATAAATATGATTTTTTACTATGAAACATATATATGTACATATATATGCTGTGGCCTGAACTATGTGGCCCCAAAATTCGTATGTTGAAGCCCTAACCTCCAAAGTGACTGAATTGGAAGATGCAGCATTTAGAAGGTAATTAAAGTTCATTAAGGTCCTAAGAGTAGGACCCTTATAGAACTGATGGCCTTCTAAGAAAAGGAATTCCTTCCCACTCCCTCTCCCAACTTCTCATCCTCTCTCCCCATCATGTAAGGACACACTGAGAGAGCAGCTATCTTCAAGTCAGGAAGTTGGCCCTTACCAGAACCAAATCGACTTCCACCTTGATCTTGGACTCCCCAGCTGCCACAACTGTTAAGAAACAAATGTGGGGCTGGCACTATGGCGTAGTGGGTAAAGCCGCCATCTGCAGTGCCGACATCCCATGTGGGTGCCAGTTTGAGTTCTGCCTGCTCCACTTCCGATGTAGCTCTCTGCTATGGGCTGGGAAAGCAGTAGAAGATGGCCTAAGTCTTTGGGCCCCTATACCTGTGTGGGAGACCCAAAGGAAGCTCCTGGCTCCTGGCTTTGGAATGGTGCAGCTCCGGCCATTGCAGCCAATTGAGGAGTGAACCAGTGGATGGAAGACCTCTCTCTCTCTCTCTCTCTCTCTCTCTCTCTCTCTCTGCCTTTCCTCTCTCTGTATAACTCTTTCAAATAAATAAATAATAAATCCTTAAAAAAAAAAGAAACAAATATATGTTGCTCAAACCCTCCAGTCTGTGCTATTTTGTTAACGCAGCCTGAGCTGACTAAGGTAGTGTGTGTGTTATTTATATATATTGAAAATACAGGCAAAAAATTCTGCTATTATTAGCAGTAGCAATGTATGTGACCACAATTAACATAGTTGGCATATGTGTTTTTAATTAACTCTCCTTTTTTAGTCAAACACATGTTGGTTTGTTTTATCATCAAAATGATAAGTACTTACACAGAAAAAAATTAAGGATTACATCAAAAATGCAAAAATGAACATAAAAATACCATACAATGCCCAGAAACAATTTCAGTTATTATTAACTGAACATCATTTCATGTAACTTAGAGAGAGAGTGGGCATATGATTAAAGAAATAGCTAGGGGGACTGACATTGTGGTGTAGCAGGTTAAGATGCTACCTGCAATGCTGGCATCCCATAGGGGTGCTAGTTTAACTCCTGGCTGCTCCATTTCTGACCCAACTCCCTGCTAATGCACCTGAGAAAGAAATGGAGGATGACCCAATTGTTTGAGCCTCTGCACCCATATGGGAGATCTGCTTGAAGCTACTGGCTCCTGGCTCCTGGCTTTGGTTTGGTTCTGGCTGTTGTAGCTGTTTGGGGAGTGAACCAGCAGATGAAAGCTCACTCGCTCGCTCGCTCGCTCGGTCTCTCTCTCTCTCTCTCTCCCCACCTGTACTTCTGCCTTTCAAATAAATAAATAAATCTTTAAAGAAAGAAAAGAAATGGCTAGAAGAAGAAACATCTTTGTAAAAATGGAACGGAAGCATAAGTAATGTTGCTTCACTAGCTATTTGCCCTCAGGGTCATTTCAGGAGTTTTATTACTTCTTTTTCATAAGAATTTCTTATTTATTTTTTCATTTCAGGGGCTTTAAAGGTTTTTTTTTAGTTTTCACCAGTTTCATTGGGAGTGGGGTCAGAAGAGCTTCTTACAAGGTCACACCGAACTTTCCGGCAAGGGTACTTCTTTTTTTTTTTTTTTTAAGATTTATTTATTGGGCTGGCACTGTGGCATAGCAGGTAAAGCCACTGCCTACAGTGCCGGCATCCCATATGGGCACCAGTTCAAGTCCTGGCTGCTCCACTTCCCATCCAGCTCTCTGCTATGGCCTGGGAAAGCAGTGGAAAATGGCCCAGGTCCTTGGGCCCCTGCACTCGCGTGGGAGACCCAGAAGAAGCTCCTGGCCCCTGGCAACAGATCAGCACAGGTCCGTCCATTGCAGCCAAATGGGGAGTGAACCAGCAGATGGAAGACCTCTCTCTCTTTCTCTCTCTCTCTCTGCCTCTCCTTTTCTCTCTGTATAACTCTGCCTTTCCAATTAAATAAATAAATCAAAAAAAGTATTTATTTATTTAATTGGAAAGGCAGAGTTACAGAGATGTGGGGAACCACAGGCCGGCCGCTCGTGACAACCATTCCCTGCGGCTGGAGGTCACGTAGCCTGGCTCACTTAAACCGAAACAACGGATTGAAGTACATCCTGTTTTTCATGCAGGACTCAAACTGAAACAATAGTTTGAGGAACCACATCCTGTTTTTCATGCCCATTTTTGGTAATCGGGCTGTGGACTATATAAGAGGGACGCCTGGGGAGAACGAGAGAGAGAGGAAGGAGAGAAGCAATAAAGAAAAGCTGAAAAGCGCATAAACGTCGTGGATTCTTGCTTGCTATACAGATCTCGGTCTTGTTGGGGACCCACTGATTTCCGACACAGAGAGGCAGAGGCAGAGAGAGAGAGAGAGAGAGAGAGAGAGAGAGAGGTCTTTCATTTGCAGATTCACTCCCCAGATGGCCACAATGGCTGGAGCTGTGCTGATCTGAAGCCAGGAGCCAGAGGCTTCTTCCGGGTCTCCCACATGGGTTCAAGGGCCCAAGGACTTGGGCCATCTTCCACGGCTTTCCCAGCCCATAGCAGAGAGCTGGATTGGAAGTGGAGCAGCCAGGACTTGAACTGGCGCGCATATGGGATGCCGGCACTGCAGGCTGCAGCTTTACCTGCTATGCCACAGCGCTGGCCCCATGCAAGGGTAGTTTAGAGGGCAGTCTTTGAATTTTGTTTAGACCCCAAGAGGCCCTTACTTAGCTGTCTCTTTCCCTCGGTCTCTCTGGTGTACCAGCTGGCCCCACAGTTTAAGCTGTTCTGCTTCATTAAAAGGAGCCACCAACATTCCCTTATTTGCTCTTCACCAAAATCTCCAATGTTTTCTAGGTCACTCTTAGGCTTGAACTTCTCTACACTGTTTCAAATCAGTTCTGTTCTCTGTTCTCTGCCTCTCCACCAGGGCAAAATCTCTGAACAGCTGCTCTGGGTGCTGGACAGAGCAGGTAGCTCTTGTCTTCTGGGTTTGGGGGCCCCAGTAGCCTTGTCCTGCCAGACCTCGAGTAGGACCTCCACCTTATGGGCAGGCACTGGATAAAAGGGAGTCCTCTGACTATTGGATGCACTCCCCAGAAACTTGGCTTGTTGGACCTCTCAGTTGCAGAGATGCCCACTTGCTCGGGAGGACGCCCAAAGATCCAGACTCCAGACCGGTTGATGCAAAAAGCATGAGGTTTTCATTGAGCGTTTGCGCAAACGGACCCCCACCTCAGGCGGTGAGGAGCCCTGAGCGGCAGTTTCACACAGGTTATATAGGCAACGAATTAGCATATTCCTAATGCGCATGCGTAGGATTGGTCAGCTCAGAGGGACCATTAGCATATGGGAGAATGCTGGCGAAGAATGCTGGTGGAGAGTGCTGGTGGAGAATGCAGAGGTGGCACGGGATTGGCTGGTTCGGAGGGACAATTAGCATACCGGAGAATGCTGAGGGAGAGTGCTGAGGGAGAGTGCTGAGGTGTTACAGGATTGGCCGGTCGCAGTGACATCATAAGTGCGCGCCTAGAGACTCTCCAAAGGGGAGGGGCAGCTCTGCTCTGGGCGCGCCCAGAGGTTTCCCGGAGGGGAGGGGCAGCTCTGCTCTGGGCATGCCTAGAGATTCTCTGAAGGGGACTTTTCCTTCCCAGAGAACGTCCTGCCCGCTGGACTCTGGGGAACATCTAACCTCTTAAGAAGCCCCTGATATTTGCCCAGGCCTAGTTTCTTGTCCCTCCCCCTGTAAGGGTCCTTCAGGCTGTTTGAGTCTGTTCAGGCTTGTCCAACAGAATACCACAGACTGGGCGGCTTGCAAACAGCAGATGCTTACTTCTTACAGCTCTGGAGGCTGGGAAATCTAAGATCTGGGCACTGGTAGCTTTGGTGTCTAGTGGAGGGCCTGTTTCTTGGTTCCTAGATGGCTGTCGCAGCATAGCCTGGCACGTCAGAAAGGGTAAGGGAGCTCTGGGCACTAATCCTGTTGGTGGGGGCTCTGCCCTCATGACCCAATTACCTCCCAAAGGCCTGATGTCCTAATTCTATCATTCTGTGGCTCATTTCAACATAGGATTTGGAGCCACATTGTAGCTATAAGGTGGATGATATTATAATATAAATATAATTGTTGTTGGTTTTGGTTTACTTTTGCCCATGGTTCCTGGCTTATAACTGCCTTTTGAGGCAGGCTGTAGACATGACTTTCTTGTCCTCAAGGTGGGTCACGGAAGCTCTACTCCTCCCCCACCTTTAGCTTGTATCTACTGCAGACCTGACTGTGTTTTCTGTAGGAAGAAAGTGCCTCACATTCTGAGATTATAGCAGTCTCCTGTACTGGTTAGTGTGGTGTGAGACTAGAGGAAAAACACTGTGTGGTTTTCCAACATGCAGTGAGGGGACATAAACGTTCAGCCTATAGCATTAGCCTTAGACTCTGTGTTGAGTATGCTAACAGAAAGAGAGCCAGGTCAAAGCTTTATCTGTTTTTACGAATTAGCCTTGGAATTGGCACTGGGTTGTTTCTGACATATTCTATGCATTGGAATTAGTCACTAAGGCTAGCATATTTTTTTAAAGGGGAGGAGGTATTGCATTTGACTTGTTTATTGAAGGGTAGCTAAGAATTTGTGGATATGTTTTACAACCACTACTATAAGTACAGTTATTTGCAACATGTTAACACTTGAAAATTTTAAGTGAAGAGTATATAAGTATTTGTTGTCCTATTCTTTGCATTTTTATGTATGCTTGAAGACTGGGGAAATGTTATTATGTAGTTGTCTGAGGCCAGCCTGATTTTTCTCCCTGTTTGTAGCTCATTTTGCAGGGAACTTGAAGGATTTCTTTTTATTAATCCCTGCAGTTGAATAACTTAACTTGGATGTTTCTAGTTGTGGAGTTTCTCTTGATAAATTTTCTTGGACTGCAGTGTGTGCCTCTGTCTGGAGGTTCAACTTTTGTTATGTCATCACTTTTATTACATTATCCAGATTCTTCTGATGCACATTTTCTTTGCATTAGGAAACACTTACCCTCATGTGGGATCGTTTCTCTATCCTAATTCTGTGGACTTCTGTATTTGGTTTAAAATCTCTTTCTACTGCCTCCACTGTGATTATCCTACGATTTTCTTTAACTTAGTTTTCAATGTCATCTTTTATATTGCTTGGTATTTGTACTTTAATGTACTATTTCTGTGGTTGTTTGAAACCTCACTTTATGTTTTTTGGTCTGATGATATCCTTTTATCTCTCTGTTGCTCCTCTTTATACTCTTTTCTATGAGGTCTTATTTTTAATATATATGTACACATGCAGTGTTCTTGCTATTCCTTTAATTCTGTATTCTTCCTGGCCGGTTTCTATATCAACCTTTGCAGGGTTTGTTCCTTTCCTGCCTCTCTTTATCCCTTTTTCCCCTCTCATTCTCTTTCCTTGGTAAATGGCCTGAATGGATGTTCTGTTCAGTTTGGAGGAATAGCCCATCCCTCGGGGGCAATACTCTCAACATCCGGGTCCTTTTCTCTGTGGGGAATCAGGCTCATTTAGAGAGAGCCTGGGTCTGAGAAAAAGAGACAAGGAGAGGCTTCCCCTCGGTTGTTAATCTTTGGATTTCCTTTGGTTCTCAGACACGTGGCCCTCCACTGACTTCAGAGCTCTGTACGGTTAAGAGCCAGGTTATGCTCTAGTTAGCCTCTGTGCTTCAGAATCTCATTCCCTTCCTGGATATCAGTTTTTGAAGTTTGTTGCTTTATCATTTCTCCATTGCTGGCAATTTTATTATCATTATTATTTGGAGAATATTTTTAAAAATGTCTTATTTTTGGTGCATTTTGGCAACAAGCAGGGGAAGGAAAATCTTTGAGGCAGTCTTAAGTCGCCTTTTTCACTTGGAAGTCTGTTACCCTCTACTTTATCATCTCTGTATTTTAAAGTGGGCTACACAAAAAAGGAAATGCTTTTCATAAGGAGAAGAACCTTGTGCCTTGAGCTGGAGGTGATCTCTGAAGGCATCCACTTTGCAAGCTCACAGAGCCAGTTAATGACTGAGGGAAGCCTCCTGATGTTTCCTCCCATCTCCCTGCCTCACTAGTGGGTGGAATATAACCATCAGAGAGAGACAGAGAGAGTAAAAGAGTCTTCTCATAACGGGATAAAAACTCAATAAAGTACAAGTACTAGGGGGAAATGCAAGCCTTTTCCTTTCCTCTCTAATTAGAAAAACAAACCAACACCACCAGAACTGTAAATCATTTTAGCGCATGAGTCTGTAAATGTGAGGAGTTTGATTTTTTGGAATAATTTCACTTCAGCTGCTGTGTTAGTCTACTTTTCATTACTGTAACAAAATGCCGAAGTGGCCTGACTTCTAAAGGAAAAAGGCTTATCTTGGCTCTGGTTTCCGAGTTCCATGGGATTTTGAGTCAGGTGGCCCCTATTGGTTCAGCCTCTGGTGATGGTATCCTTGCTGGCAGAGTCCTGAGGCGCACAGGAAATTACATGGCAAGAGATGGGGAACAGGTGTATCTGTCTGTCTATGTGGTTTCTTTCTATTTTTTTTAAGATTTTTTTTTGTGCCAGGCAGAGTTAGACAATGAGAGAGAGAGACAGAGAGAAAGGTCTTCCTTCCTTTGGTTCACCCCCCAAATGGCCACTATGGCCGGCGCGCTGCAGCGATCCGAAGCCAGGAGCCAGGTACTTCCTCCTGGTCTCCCATGTGGGTGCAGGGCGCAAGCACTTGGGCCATCCTCCACTGCACTCCCGGGCCACAGCAGAGAGCAGGACCAGAAGAGGAGCAACCGAGACAGAATCCAGCACCCCAACTGGGACAAGAACCTGGGGTGCCAGTGCCACAGGTGGAGGATTAGCCTAGTGAGCCGCGACGCTGGCCTTTTTTTTTTTTTTTTTTTTTTTTTGATAGGCAGAGTGTACAGGGAGAGAGAGAGAGAGACAGAGAGAAAGGTCTTCCTTTGCCGTTGGTTCACCCTCCAATGGCTGCTGTGGCCGGCGCACCGCGCTGATCCGAAGCCAGGAGCCAGGTGCTTCTCCTGGTCTCCCATGGGGTGCAGGGCCCAAGGACTTGGGCCATCCTCCACTGCCTTCCCGGGCCAAGGCAGAGAGCTGGCCTGGAAGAGGGGCAACCGGGACAGAATCCGGCGCCCCAACCGGGACTAGAACCCAGTGTGCTGGCGCCGCAAGGCGGAGGATTAGCCTATTGAGCCGCAACGCTGACCACTGGCCTATTTTTTTAAAGATTTTATTTATTTATTTGAGAAGTAGAGTTACAGACAGTGAGAGGGAGAGACAAAGAGAAAGGTCTTCCATCTGCTGGTTCACTCCCCAGTTGGCCACAATGGCTGGAGCTGTGCCAATCTGAAGCCAGGAGCCAGGAGCTTCTTCAGGGTCTCCCACGTGGGTGCAGGGGTGCAAGTGCTTGGGCCATCTTCCACTGTTTTCTCAGGCCATAGCAGAGAGTTGGATAGGAAGAGGAGCAGCTGGGACTCAGAACAGGCTCCCATATGGGATGCTGGCACTGCAGGTGGAGGATTAACCTACTGTGCCACAGCCGGCCCCTATGTGATTTCTTATAGAGCCATAAGGATTTAATCATGGGGACTCTGCCCTAACCACCCAATCCAATCCAATCCAATCCAACCCAACCCAATCCAATCATTCCCAAAGGTCCCCACCTCCAAACACCATAGTGGGATCAGGTTCCCACCCTCTTAGTACCATTAGCATAAGACTTTAGGGGCCAAACCCCTCAGTTCAGGGGACAAATGTTCAAAGGGACCAGAGCAGCTGCTATGAAAGTTAATGAGAACTGAGAAATTACCCCAGTGAGAACTGTGGTACAAGTACATGCATTGGACTTAGTCAGCTGGAAAAAGATTTTTTTATAACAGGCCAAAGGAGTGTAGCTTAGTAGGAAATGTAAGAACATAATCTGCCTTAGGACAGGTCGGATCAATGAGGCATCTCAGAATGTGCCTGATCAACCACCTAGGACTTCCCTGTCCTGAAATAAGAGCCACCAACACCAGAGAAGTATGAGGCTGTTCCAAAACTTACTGGATCAGTGTGTCACTAGTCATCGCTGAAAACTATTACAATAGATATTTCCCAAGATGCTCAGGAATGCTGAGTCTTATTGCTTAAAGAGTCCTTAATCTTTATTGTACAATCAGGCTCTGAGTTAATTCTTACCTGACCCTTGGCTGCAAGAAAAAGACAAAGAGGAAGTACAAATTGTACAAATGGAATCTTTTCTGTCAAGTTAGTGGAGTACTGAGTGATGTCAGCAAGATGGCTGACTAGAGACGCCTGGCACACCTGGCTCCATAAAAAAGGTCCAAAAAGAAAAAGCAATGATTCCACGGGTGTGACTGAGGCAGAGCTCCGTAGTGTGGTGTGGCTGTGGCAGAGTCTCTGCAGAGCACAGTTACACGGCAGTCTTCTAAGTAACAGAACTAAGCACGAAGCACCTATTGTCTTGTCTCTTGACAATGACCCTGAACCAAGAGAGACTTCGCACAGGGAAAGTATTACAGAAGGTCCCTGGAAGTCCTCATGCATACTGAAGACACCTAAAGTAGAGTGAGCTTCAAGAGCTTCATGGAAAATTCACATTATCTTTTAATTTTGTTTTAGCATGAAAATTTTGAAGCCCCCTCCCCCTTTGATGCTGGAGAAATCTGAACCCCTCATAGCTCTAAGCTCAGTTGGACGAGTTGCTGGCTGTACACACAGCTTGTGTTGCCCTGGAAAAAGGGGCCAGCTCATAGTTCTTCCTCCCTTACCCAGGCTCCTGCTGCATAGAACCATCTTGAGACCTGTACCCACCAGGATTCTGGGAAGTACTGGGCAACTGCCCATAGCACCATGGCCAGCCCAACTCTGTGAACCAGCTGAGTGTGATCCTGCTCACCTTCCTAGTGCCCCCAAAAGCAACCAGGCAGCTTTCTCCGAGTGGCTGACCCCTCAAAGGCTCTGGGAATCCAATGGGCAGCCTCATCTACTCACCCACAATCCCAGCAAGCTGCCAAGTAGTCTGCCCTGAATGACTTGGCCTGTCCAGGCTCCCAGGAAGCAGCTGTGGCCCTTCCCATTCTCCTGTAGCCCTCAAGAAGTTGACAGGCAGCCTGTTCTGAGAAGTTCAGCCCAGTGAGATGCCAGGAAGTATATGAGCAATCCTCCCCATCCACCCATTACACCAGGAGGCAGGCGAGCAGCCCATCTTAAACAAGTCAGCCTCCAGAGGCCCTCAGAGCCACTCATGTGGCCCACAGACACTGACGGTGTGCCCTGTCTAGACCCCTTTGTGGCCCAGTCCCCAAGTGACCCCTGGACACTGAGACCCACCCTATTCTGCCATCATGCCTGATGTGCCACACTCACCTTGACCAAATGGCATTATCCCACCTCTGCCTGACCCTTGGAAATTGACACGCACACCACCTCTGCTGCACCAGCCTCAGGGTGGCCCTGTCCCTACATAACCTGCAGAAACTCACAGTTGGACACACCATGCTCAGAGCCACTGGAGAACCTGTCCAACCTAACAGAGCTACATCCAGGTTGATAGGGCAATCTGACAACCTCTGAAGCCTCTTGGCATCACTGATGATAACTACAGCTGAAGAAGATACATGAACACTAACATTTAAGTCACCTGGAAGCTAAGTCAATGTAGCCTACCCAACTGACACCCTAGGATACCTTGCTAGGAAAATGTCTTTTACTACAAAAGCTACCCTATAAAATTGGAACAGACAACTGATCTGCTAAATTCGCAAATACCGATGTAGGGTCACAAGAAGTATGATGAAAAAACTGTGTTAATATGCTGCCTCCAAAGGAACATAGTAACTCTCTAGCAACAAATCCCAAGGAAAAGGAAACTGATGAATTGCCCAGAAAAGAATTCAAATTAATGATTTTTAAAGAAATTCAATGAGATGAAGAGAATACAGATAGTTCCATGAAATTAGGAAAATAATTCATGACCTGAACGAGAAGTTCAATAAGAGATCATAAACAAGAACCAAACAGAAATCTTGGAGCTCAAGAATCATCAGCAAAATAAAAAATACAGTTGAGAGGCTCAACAGCAGAGAAGATCAAGCAGAAGAAAACATTTGTGAGCTCAAAGACAGGGCTGTTGAAATAATTCAATCAGAATAGAAAAAAAAATTTTAATGATAAAGCCCAATGAGACTTATGGGTCACAATCAAGTAAGCAAAATTTGCATTATGGCATTTCAGAAAGAGAAGATAAGAAAATAAGAAAAAAAGACATAGAAAAACCTATTTGAAAATTGCTAAATGTTTACAAAATCTTGGGAAAGAATGGACAGGAAGGTTAAGAAAGCCAAGGACCTCTTAATAGATTTGACCAAAAAAGATTCTCTCTGCAATATATTAAGGTCAAACTGTTAAAAGTATAAGGCAGGGGCTGGCATTGTGGTATAGCAGGTAAAGCCACTGCAGGAATCCCGTATGGATGCTGGTTCGTGTCCCAGCTGTTCCACTTCCAATCCAACTCCTTGCTAGTGACCTGGGAAAAGCAGTGGAAGATGGCCCAAGTGTTTGGGCCTCTGCCACCCACATGGGAGACCTGGAAGAAGCTCCTGGCTTCAGCTTGGCCTAGCACTGAACGTTGCGGTCATCTGGGGAGTGAACCAGTGGATGGAATATTCTCTCCCTCTCTCTCTGTAACTCTTTCAAATAAATAAGTAAATCTTAAAAAAAAAAAAAAATACAAGGCAAAGAGAATTCTCAAAGCAATAAGGAAAGCATCAAGTCACAGGTAAGTTAATCCCCATCAGACTGGCAATAAACAATTTAAAGGCCAGCAGAGAATGGGATGATATATTCATGATATATCATGCAATCATATAAACAATATGATGGGATTAAACAGTGATGGAAATCTTTAGGTTCAGAATCACAAAACATGGAAGAGAATGACCCCCTGCCCCTGAGAAGCAACAGATCATCACGGCCCTGAAGGCACGAACCCACTTTGCCGTTGATTGACCTGGGCAGGTTACTCATTCTAAGCCGCTTTCCTGATCTGTAAAGTACATGTGATAATTGTAGGTATTCATAAATGTATTACGAAGATCAAACAGGATAACAGACGTAAAATGCTTGGATCAGAGCGAGCACTTGCTGTTAATCAACATTACTGTCGTTACTACTTTTCCCTGGAGTTCACACTGCTTTCAATCTTGTCCATAGTTCTGCAAGGAGCAGCTCAGCCATGACTTACAGTCTTGCTCTCTGTTGTTTTCTTTCAGGTATCTAGGATCATAACCATGAAGTACACAGGTTTTGTTCTTGCTTTGTTTTTACCTGACTCCAACACGGGTCTACCCTCACCTGCTCCCCAGCCCTACTACCCCTAAGCACCTAGATTTTCCTTTGAGGAAACCACTTCTGTTCTGTTCTCACTTGTTTTTGGGGTAAGGCTGACTTGGCTCCCAGCTCCAAGGTGTCAGGCTGATCAGACCATTTTACCTATCTACATAAATGGATTGGTTTTATTGTGGACAGATGACTCAACTCAGGCGAATGAAGGCAATCATGGGGCTTTTGCTGGGTCTGTTAAGAAATTGAGAACTGCTAGTACCAGCATTGTGGCATAGCTGGTTAAGCCACCACCTGAAATGCTCGCATCCCATATGGGCACAGGTTTGAGTCCCAACTGCTCTACTTCTTTTTTTTTTTTTTGGACAGGCAGAGTGGACAGTAGAGGGAGATAGAGAGAAAGGTCTTCCTTTTTGCCGTTGGTTCACCCTCCAATGGCCGCCGCGGTAGGCGCGCTGCGGCCGGCGCACCGCGCTGTTCCGATGGCAGGAGCCAGGTGCTTATCCTGGTCTCCCATGGGGTGCAGGGCCCAAGAACTTGGGCCATCCTCCACTGCACTCCCTGGCCACAGCAGAGAGCTGGCCTGGAAGAGGTGCAACCGGGACAGGATCAGTGCCCCGACCGGGACTAGCACCCGGTGTGCCGGCGCCGCAAGGCGGAGGATTAGTCTACTGAGCCGCGGCGCCGGCCCCAACTGCTCTACTTCTGATCCAGCTCCCTGCTAAGGAGCCCGGGTGCCCCTGCCACCCATGTAGGAGACCTAGATGAAACTCCTGGGCCCTGGCTTTGGCCTGACCCACCCCTGGCTGTTGTAGCCATTTGGGGAGTGAACCAGCAGATGTAAGTTCTCTCTCCCTCTGTAACTCTGCCTTTCAAACAAATAAATATCTTTTTTTTTTTTTTTTTTAAGCGAGAACTGCTAACCTATAAAGGTGTAAGTCTGAGGGAGCAGAGACTACCATGGGAAAACCTGTCCAGGAATGGAGCCAATGCAAAGGAATGCAGAACTGACAGGTGGAGATCGGCTTGCTAATACTAGGTTTCAGTGTCTGTTGTTGACTGTAACTGAAGATCCACACATGTCACGGTTCTGTAAGCAAGTCTTTTTGTCTTGCATAAGTCAGCTTGGACTGACTTTCTGTTATTGTAATTAAGGGAACCCTGACAAACCAGTCCTAGAAAGAAATATGAGCTAAGCAGTGTGATCCAATTGTTCATTCTTGTGTCTTTTCCCATCTCTTACTCTCTTCCTGCAACAACTGTCTTTGTTTTAGACAAACAGAATTCACTTTCTTTTTAAGATTTATTCTTTATTTATTTGAAAGGCAGAGTTACAGAGAGAGGAGAGAGAGAGAGAGAGAATCTTTCATTCTCTGGTTCCCCCGAAAATGGCCACAAAGCCGGGGCTGGGTCAGGCCGAAGCCAGGAGCTTCTTTTGGGTCTCCCATATGGGTGCAGGGGCCCAAGGACTTGGGCCATTTTCTGCTGCTTTTCCAGGAACAGTAGCAGGGAGCTGGTTCAGAAGTGGAGCAGCCAGGTCTTGAACTGATGCCCATCTGGGAGGCCTGCGTCACAGGCGGAGGCTTAACTTGCTATGCCACAACGCCGGCTCCATCCAGTGCCTTTATGCTTTTCTATTCTGTCTTTCTCGTGGTAAATAGTCTGACAATGTTTGTCCTTGGTGCTGCAGGTTGTTTCTGTTACTGTGCTAATTTTTCTAGAATGTTGATGTTTCAAGCCTTGTATTTTTCTGCCAGTGCTGGTTCTGGAAGGCTTTGCTACAATAGCGACCTGGGCTTGCTGGCCATGGGAGTTTTAGAAGCAGCCCTGGGAAAGCGGATGGTGACATACGGTGACATACCTCCTCTGGCCCTTTCTCTGGTCTCTGTCTCCTTTCCTATAACATAGTGAGCTTATTATGTTACACAAGTCCTGTACTTCCTCACTTATTGCTATGGTTTGGCTTTGGTTTTTTTCTTCAAGGCTCATGAATTGGAAGGCTGGTTGGAACTCCACATGGCGCTGGTAAGTGGAACCTTTAAGAGGTGGAGAGTAGTGGAAGGGGGTTAGATCACTAGAGGCACTGCTCTTGGAAGAGATGAGGGTAGTTACTGTGGAAACTTAGTTCTCATGAGAGGGACAGAGAGCTGTTATAGCCCTGCCCTGCTCCTGGCTTCCTGCTTTAGGGTCTCATCTCTCCTTCCATGTGTTCTCCTACGCATTCCCCCACTGTGAGGTCATCTGCCATGGGGCCCTCACCAGAGCGGGGATGATGAACCCCCAGAACTGTGAGCTACATAAACCCGTCTCCTTTACAACTACCTGGCTTGGGGTATTTTGTTACTGTGACCCACACTTCTGTCTGGCTGTCCTGTCCACGATTAACTTCTCCATCTTCCTTCAATTTTTTAACATTTCAAATGTAGATAGAAACAGAGATAATGAGCCACAGAGTGAAAACAAGGGGGAGACAGACAGAGCTCCAGTCTACTGGTTCACTCTCTGAGCACCCACAATGGCCAGGGCAGGGAGCAAGAAACTCCATCCAGGTGTCCCAAGTGGGTGGCAGGGACCAAAGTACTTGCGTCATCACCTGCTGCCTGCCTCCCAGGGTGTGCATTAGCAAGAAGCTAGAATTGGGAGCAGAGCCAGATCTTGAGCCAGGCACTCTGATATGGGATGCCAGTGGTAACCACCGTGCCAAATGCCTGCCCCACTCTTAAATTCTGTGTGCCTGTGTTTAGATTATGATGGTCTGTTATTAGGTTCATAAATACTTTTAATTGTATCTTGCTATATTTAATATATAATTACTTTGTCTTGTGTAACATTTCTTGATTTAAAGTCTATTTTGTCTGATGTTAGCATCGCTCACAAAATTGGCTGCTTTTTTGGCATTAACCGGAGTGTTTTATAAAAAAAATACTTAAACTCGGGTGCCACCTCCAGGGTGTCTCCGGGCACGGCCTAGACACGTCTGAAAAACCACTGTGATGGCTTACTGTTTCACCTCAGGAGCGCTGTGTGGCAGTCTGGACCAAGCCACGGCCGCCCCACCCCGGGCAGCCTGCCGCACTAGCGACACCCGCCCTGGCCTTGTCTTCCCGGAAGCCGCCCGCCTCCCCTCGTCCAGGCTCCGCCCCGGCCCCGCCTCCCCCGCCCCGGCCCCGCCCCGGGCCCGCCTCCCGGCCCCGCCCAGTGCCGGGAGGAGCGGGCAGCCGCTGAGCCCGGGCGTCAGGGACCAGATTTGCGCCTGCGCAGCGCGCGGCCCGGCGGGCGTTTTGAATTTCACTCCCGGAGTCGCGCCCTGGCTTCCTGGCTTCCGGGCTTCCGAAGGAGACCGGGTTGTCTACAGCTGGCGACGCACCGGGCCCTGTGCTTCCGGATCGGCGCGAGGTGGGAGTCGGGCCTTAGGGGTCCTGCGCTTGGTGGGCTGGGCGGCGCGGGGCCGCACCTGCAGGGCTCGGTTTACCTGGAGCGGGAGCGTCGGGCGGCCGCTTCTCAGGCTCCCTGGCGGCGGATGGGAGCGGACTTCTTCCTTTCCTGACCTCAAACCCTCCCGCGGCATAGGAAAAGTCCTGCGCGGGACACCCCCCACACACCTGTTTTGAAATTACAGTGTTTCTTTAAAATGCATGTGTATGTTGTTTTTAATGTAAATTGTGTCAATAGTGCCGCTGCCCTAAATCCGTAAGGAAATGCCCCAGAATGATCCCCCGGCCCTGGGTTTGTGATCGGTACTGACCGCAGACTTTAGGACAAGGTCTCTGGTTAGAAACCGAGTTTTGACCAGGAGATCTGATTCACGTGCTGTTTACCATTCTTGGCTTTTGAAAGTCAACACAAATGGGGCTGCTTTTTTTTTTTTTTTTTAAGCAAGTGTGTTTCTATTTTTTTCTTCAGAGGCCTACAGGATGGCCTCAGAGCTGGAACAGCTATGCTCTCATGTTAATGAAAAGATTGGCAATATTAGAAAAACCCTGTCGCTGAGAAACCTTGGTAAGTAGCACAGATTGCCCTGTTTTTGTATGAACCGTGCTTTGGTTATTGGTCCACCTTGAATATCTTATGCCTGTGAGTGGAAGGTGATCTTCGATTTTGAGTAGTGATTCTTAAAACACATCAACATCGCTATTTTGAATATTGCAGAGGATACTAAAAACGTAAGGTATGTTGGACGATGACTTGAGGACTTATTCCGAGACAGGTAAGCCAAGGGAGGCTTGAAGGGTATGTGGTATCCATGGTTCCATCTCTAAAGGACGACAGTAAGAGGTCAGGGTGAGTCCCAGCAGTAGCCAGGATTCACAGGGGTAGATGTAGTCCATTTCCCATCTTACAAGGACAGCCTGCTTTGAAGGAAATTTATCGCTGTATTTTGCTGGGAAACAAGTACTTGAAAATGAAATAAAAATGTTTAAGACATCCATAAGCCTGGAGGTTTAACCATCTTCGAATTTTTTTTTTTTTTTTTTTTTTTAAACAGGCAGAGTGGACAGTGAGAGAGAGAGACAGAGAGAAAGGTCTTCCTTTACCGTTGGTTCACCCTCCAATGGCTGCCGCGGCCAGCGCACCGCGCTGATCCGAAGCCAGGAGCCAGGTGCTTCTCCTGGTCTCCCATGGGGTGCAGGGCCCAAGGACTTGGGCCATCCTCCACTGCCTTCCCGGGCCATAGCAGAGAGCTGGCCTGGAAGAGTGGCAACCGGGACAGAATCCAGCGCCTACCGGGACTAGAAACCAGTGTGCTTGCGCCGCAGGCGGAGCATTAGCCTATTGAGACGCGGCGCCGGCCTCTTTGAAATTATTTTTGACATGCAGAAAAAGGATGATACAGGGAACGTTCAAAGAAACAAATAATCTTTGTCAACTTTAAATATTGGTTAAAAACAGGACGTGCTCTCCAGCCCTAGCTAGGAGAGTTAGAGATTTATTGGCAGGCAGAGTTCCATCGGATGGGAAGATTGTGTTGAACTTTCACTGTAGTTGGTATCATGAATTGTGCATTTGTCTGCTGTCTGTTGTCATAACAGAATACCTGAGGCTGGGCACTTTCTAATGAAAAGAGGGTTTTCTAGCTCTCATTCCTAGACATTCAAGAGCAAGGTGCCGACGCATGCTCAGCTCTTGGAAGGGTCTTCTGGCTGTATCACAATATGGGGGATGCTATCAGATGGCGATGTGTGTGAGACAGAGTGGCCAGAGAGCTCCAGGCACCAGGCTTGCTCTCAAGGGAACTCACAGGGACCCCGGAGAACTGCAATCATCCCTTCTGAGGGCAGTGTCCCCAGTGACCCGTCTGTACCAGGCCCTTCTCTGACAGGTTCCAGCACCTCCCACCACTGCTACACTGGGCCCACACTTCCAGCACAGGAAGCTCCGGGGGACCAACCACATCCAGACTCTATCAGATTGACAGTTTAAAAATTGTGTTCATATATGAAATTATAATGTTGGATATGCCCTTTTAGGACTTTGATATTTTCAGTCCTTTACTGAGAACTTGTAATAAAGAGTGCCCATACAATTTACGTTTATGGTTCACGCACCCTGTAGAACTGTCATTTCACACACGAGGAAGCAAATCTTCTCGTGAGTACTCCTTTGGGATGACAATTTCTGTGTCTTGATTCCCTGATTAGTAGTACTCTTCCTAATTTTGTGCTACTTTTCTTGAAAACAGTATGTACAGGACTTTTAGATTTTTAATAATTGGTCTTGTTTTGATTCTATTTCTGAGGTCATGACTACTGTTGCATAAACAGATATAATTTGGAGATGTAGAACCAACAAACCTTGACTTCCAATGTGTCCATTAAGGCATGAGGCCTGGTGGAACAACTGGACCTATTAGATTACTACACATGGGGCTGGCACTGTGGCGCAGCGGGTAAAGCCGCCACTTGCAGTGCCGGCATCCTATAAGGGCACTGGTTTGAATCCCAGCAGCTCTATTTCCGATCCGGGTCTCGGCTATGGCCTGGGAAAGCAGTAGAAGATGGCCTATGTCCTTGGGTCCCTGCACCCACATGGGAGACCTGGAAGAAGCTCCTGGCTCCTGGCTTTGGATTGGCCTGGCTCCAGCCATTGCGGCCATCTGGGGAGAGAACCGGCAGATGGAGGACCTCTCTATCTGCCTCTGCCTGTCTCTAACTCTGCCTTTCAAATAACTAAATAAATATTAAAAAACAAATTACTACACGTGGGACAGCCATCAGTTTGTATGTGGGGAGAACAGTTTGCTGGATCCATGGCTTATTTAATAAAGCCCAGTAGCTGATTTGCCAGCTGTAACTTACTAGATCACTACTATCAATTTAGTGAATTTAGTGCATTGATTATCATATTACTACAGAGCAGTAAAGGAGGCCCTAATATTTAGGTGACTAAAAGTTCTTATTTATTTATTTATTTGAAAGGCAGAAATACAGAGAAAGAAGGGGAGCAACAGAGAGATCGATCCCATCCTCTGGTTCACCCCCCAGATGGCCGCCAGGGCCAGGGCTGGGCCAGGCCGAAGCCAGGAGCCAGGAGCTTCTTCCAGGTCTCCCATGTAAGAGTGCAGGAACCCAAGTAATTGGGCCATCTTCCACTGCTTACCCAGACGCATTAATACAGGGAGCTGGATTGGAAGTGGAGCAGCCGGGACTCAAACCAGCACCCATATGATATGCTGGCACTGCAGGCAGAGGCTTAACCATCTATGCCACATTGCCCACCCTAACTAAAAGTTCTTTGAGATATCAGTGTATAGGGGAGAGATACCTTATCCAACAATTATCTAACCCTCTGAAATTATCCTTACTAGAGATATCAGTACACTACCTATTGTCTCAACTGTTAGGAGCTGAGCTGGCTCTGTTAGACTGTACAGTATATGTATGATGATAGTGAGTGAGGTTAGCGTTCGTGGGGGCCTTGCTGGTTCCAGGTACGGTGCTGAGCTCGTCTCCTGCATTCCCACTTTTCTTTTTTTTTTTTTTGACAGGCAGGGTGGATAGTGAGAGAGAGAGACAGAGAGAAAGGTCTTCCTTTTTGCCGTTGGTTCACCCTCCAATGGCCGCTGCGGCCGGCACATCACGCTGATCCGAAGCCAGGAGCCAGGTGCTTCTCCTGGTCTCCCATGCGGGTGCAGGGCCCAAGCACTTGGGCCATCCTCCACTGCCTTCCCGGGCCATAGCAGAGAGCTGGCCTGGAAGAGGGGCAACCAGGATAGAATCCAGCCCCCAAACCGGGACTAGAACCCCGTGTGCCGGCGCCGCAAGGCGGAGGATTAGCCTGTTAAGCCACGGCGCCGGCCCATTCCCACTTTTCATTGCAGGAACCACATGCAGTAGGTACTGCTGCCTGACTTCAGGCCAGGAGCTTCAGGTCAGTTTACTTTACTGCCTCCATAATTGACAGATACGGCCAGAGTGTGGTTTTCCTGGTGTGTATCTCATTGTTCAATTGCTGGAAGTACAGATGGAAACATTTAATTATCAGGATGTTTTTATTTTGTACTTTTAATCTGCCCCTGACATTTTTTTTATTTCTAGAAAAGGGACTCTGGATTTCACATCCTTTTTTTTTTTTTTTTTTAAAGACTTATTTGTTTATTTGAAAGGCAGTGTTACAGAGAGAGGGAGGGACAGAGAAAGAGATCTTCCATCTTCTGGTTCTCTCCCCACATGAACACAACAGCCAGGGGTGGGCCAGGCTGAAGCCAGGAGCTTCATCCCATGTGGGTGCAGGGGCCGAAGGACTTGGGTCATTCTCCCCTGCTTTCCCAGCCACGTTAGAGGGAGCCAGGTTAGAAGTGGAGTAGCCAGGACTTGAACCAGTGCCCAGATGGGATGCCAGCATCACAGGAAGCAGCTTAACCCGCTTCACCACAACGCCAGTCCCTGCACATCCTTCTTAAGTCTCTGAAACTAGAGAAAAATGCTGGGAGGTGGAGGTGGGGTTGTGACTATGAAATCGAGCTACTTTCTGAGCGTGTGTGTTTCTGCCGGGATGCCAACGTTATCACCAGCCTATGGCTTTTGATATTACTTTCTTTGCTTGTAGATGTATAATTACAAATGCTAAGCCAGAGTGAGTCCCAAAGAGAACTTCCTCAATTTCACCACCACATCCTTCACACACACCCTGAGAACCAGTCTAAAATAGAAGCCCATCTCCCTGGCCAGGGACTACGATTTTCCAGTCTGTATGTCATTGAAGGTACATCCTATGACGAGTTGTCCTGGCCTCATATGGAGGTCTCACTCCCAATACCTGTGTTTTGAAGCCCCACTGCCTTGGATCTTATCCTAAAATCAATTATATTTACGTGCTGAGAGGGACCACACCGTTAGGTAAGGGCTATTGCTCACACACCACGTGGCCTGTGGTCCCCTTTTCAAACCAGAACTCCAGGAGGTTTACCCTGTTTTCCTGAAAGCTCAGCTATGCACATCAAAGGGTGTTTGTTCTCTAAGGGTTTTATTATAGTGGAGGAGTTTGCCAGAAACAAAAGACTCAGGGGACACTTTGTCCTTGCCTCTCCCTTCTCTTCCGTACTGCTTAGAAATGAGGTGTTAGGATCATCCAAGGCGACAGTCCTAGGGGCTGAAGCAGTCCTTTTGCTGCCCAAGGTGTTATTCCAACCCTCGGTTCCAAGAGTTCACATGGGTGCTTGACAGCTGTTGCTTTTCTGTGCGCTTTGTTTTCCATTTTATGTTTGTTTGTAACAGGCCAAGAACCTGCCTTGAAGAATGTATTAAATAAAATAGGAGACGAGATCTTTGCAGTAAATGAACTACTCAATAAATTGGAATTGGAAATTCAGTATCAAGAACAAACCAACAGTTCCCTTAAGGTAATGTTTTTCTAATGAAGATACAAAGTAAAAAGGCAATAAGTAGAAATTCCCTAATCACCAGGATTCTTTAAGCTTATCATGTTCTTAGCTCTGTAAATTATTGATGGCATAGAGAGTCATTTCTGTTATTTTCCTGGCATGAAGGAGTCCAGAGCTCCACAGCTATTTCTTCCTGCTGATGGCAAATGAACTGAACTTTGCTAAGAACAAGGGTTTTCTAAATGATGCTTGGTAAGTTTTTATAACATTAATGTAAGGCTCTTTCAGCTAAGGAAAAGCTCAACATTTTTGTTGGAAAGAAGCCTTCAGCTAATAAAAGTGCTGTGGCCTTCCTGATGGGAAAATTTCCCAATCTGTACCGTGATTACCTCACACTGTTGTTACAGCCGTCAAATGTTTACTGGGATTGAACAAGTCTGTCTCCATGGTCCCATTTTGCCTTATGATCCTTAAGGTCTGTAAAGATTTTGCAGCTATGGGAATGGGCATTCTTGTGCCTTTCCTACTATTGGTGAAAATGAAATTCATGTCTATGAACATCATTCAGCTCTGCAAGAGAGATGTCATTTACTCCAAAATGGAAACCAACATTGAGCTTCAATCCTGACCTATCCCAGGGTGCCCAGTGCTTGATGTGTGCCCAGGGGTTAGTCAGCTCACAGCTGATGGCTGTTTGGAAGTAATGGTCACATCATTATTGGGAGCCAGATGACAGGAATCCACAGGCAGGGAATATTTTCCTTATTAAAATGTGCATGAGTCTGTAGTCTCAAGTTCTAGTGGAAGTTAAATGCAACATACACAGAGACACACACACAAAAAAACAATTACACTAAAAGAGAATTACAGTGGAAGTCACTGTAAGCAGTACCTCGTGCTTGCCCCTGGGCATGCATTGTCACTGTGGCGCTGTCTCGCAGGTACCGCTGGGAACATTTGCCAAGTCAACAAAAGCAATATACCAGAATGAAAAGCATGAATCTCTCATATATTTTTTAGTTGCCTCCTAAGGTTAAAGTATTTGAGAAAGTCTTAAATCTCAACCCTCCCTGCCTTGTAACTGTAATGTGATTCAGAGTTTGTTCCCTGAAAAATCCAAGAGAGAAAAACATCACCATTTGGGGGCCAGTGTTGTGGCGCAGTGGATTAAGCTGTCATCTGCAGCCCCAGCACCCCGTATGGGCCCTGGTTTGAGTCCTGGCTGCTCCACTTCCCAGCCAGCTCCCTGCTAATGCACCCCGGGAAAGCAGTGGGAGATGGCCCAAGTCCTTGGGCCCCTGTATCCACCTGGGAGACCCACATGGAGTTCCAGGCTTCTGACACCTCGGCCTGGCCCAGCCCCGGCCATTTTGGCCATTTAGGGAGTAGACCAGCAAATGGAAGAGCTCTCTCTGTCTGTAACTCTGACTTTCAAGATAAATAAATCTTAAAAAGAAAAAGAAAAAAAAAAAGGAAGAAAAATATCACCATCCAAAAGCAGCTCCAGGAACCACAGACTTTTTTTCCCCCCCATGTCGCTGCATTCAACGCTTACTTCATTCTGTGTTGTCAGCTCAAACAATTGCTATGATGATGGTGCTGTCTCTCCTGCCCTTTGTAATGTCTTCACACGCAAGGGAGGCGGTGGGAACAGATGCTCATTAGTGAGTTTTGTTTTTATTTTTATTTTCTTTTCATTTTCATTTAAGGAACTCTGTGCATCTCTTGAAGAAGATTATAAAGACGTGGAACATCTCAAAGAAAACATCCCTTCCCATTTGCCTCAAGTAACCGTAACCCAGAGCTTGTAAGTGTACTTACAATTATTCTTGCTGTCTGGATTATGAAGCCATAGAAGCAAATAGCTTTTCGTTCTTTCAGGTGCTTGGCAGTTTTGTCAGTGACTACCCAGTTTTTCGTCCCTGAACATTAGAAACACGATTTTCCTATTTTCACCACTTTGCTTGTCCTGAGGACACTGTTGCCCCTGTGTCCCAAGGACAAGTCCCTCCGGGCTCTGTCTTTCCATCGTCAACCTTGGCTGCGTTGGCATTTGAGGCTGGGTCGTTCTTTGCTGGAAAAGAGGACATGTGGTAGCGTCCCTGGTCTCTGCCCATCGGGTAGGTACCTGTAGCATCCCCGTCTCCCCAGCGTGATGGTGACAGCGTTTGCACACCTTGCCTAGCCTCTTCTGGGGGCAGCTCCCTTGATCCTTGAGAACCACTGCGTTAGTGAAGGTTAAGCCTAATGAACTTCTCTTAAAAGCAGCTGAAGGAACAAGACCCACTTTTTCCCCCCTGCCACCTCCACCTGTCCCTGGCGCGCTGCTCACCGATGGTGAGTGTTTGTGCTCTGCCTCCTCTCGGTCACCCGACACCTGCCTTTTGGCTGTTGTTGCCATCACACTGGGACACTGATGGCTGGAAGGTCAAAATGGCTGAGGAAATCCCTCTTCTGCCCTGATCCTGCTTCTCAGATTTCGTGTTGCTTACCACCTTTTTGTTTTTGCAGCTCTGCTTCCTGCACTGCCTCTGCTTTCTGAGCTGTTGTCCCATGGCTTTGACTTAGCCGCCCCCTTTCCCTCTGCCCTCCCTTATATCATAGGCATCTCCTGACTGGTTTCCTCACGCTTTCTCAGCAACTGCTAAAGCCCCCAGATGTCCCACTCTAGCTTTGATGTGACGTCTTGCACTGGTGCTTTCACGGCATGCGAAGACTCTGTTGAGTGAGTTGTTTTCTCTCCAAACTTTGCATGCCCAAGACTGAGCTGAGCTGTTTTCTCTCCACTCTTTGCACGCCCAAGACTGAGCGCTCTGGCCGTCTTGTTACCAGGCCCTGTTCTTCTGTCATCTAGGCAGGGACTTCACATTTCACTCTCTTAGCCATCACTTGTCCATTCTGCTTCCCTGGAGTTTTTAAAAATCAGTCTCCATTCTCCTTTCTGTTTTCATTGCCTGGCTCTGAATAGGGTCCTCCATCACTGTTTGTCTTTATAATTTCGGAGGCCCTTTGTTTTGTCTTCCTAGTATTTCCCCACTCCCATCTCTCTAGTCCTTTGCCAGCAAAGTCGTAGAGTGCCTTGGCATGATCAGGGTTCCTTGGAATTTCCTTATAAGAAGAGAAAGTTAGGTAATGGTCACAAGTGAATACTTGGAAACACAGGACATCACAGAATTTGTGCCAGGATTATAATGTGGGATGGACATTGTATATCCAGCAGGAATATGGCCAGAGAGCTCACTGTGGCCTGGCTTCAGCTCTCATGGCTTGGTCGAAGCAGAACTGTTTTGCAGGCTGAAATGACTGTGAGGCATTTACTTAGCACATGGTCAAGACAAGGAAGTACAGGTAACAATCAGCCAGTTGCACATTGGAGTCTGATGTGAGGATTCATAAGGATGATGATCCCAAAGCATGGGACATTTTTATCTTGATGGCCATCTCCTGAGTCACCCTCTGTCTCTCAGGCCTGGTTGCTGTAAGGGTCTGGGGCTCAGCTGTCATCTTGGGATCTCACTTCCTGTGTTTCTGGGATCCCTTTTGCTGGCTTCCATGTTAGACCTACTGTTTTCTGTATCCGACGTCTTCTTTCTTGGAGCAATCAAGCCACTATTGCAACAAAGGTCTGTTCCCTCTCTGACAGCTAAACAACCTAGAAATCACAGCCTGTTTCTGGACTCACCTGCTCGTGAGCTGGAGCTATGTTAGTAGGCTTCTGCTAACAGTTGGGTGGACTGGGTCCAAGAGTAACCCGTGCTCATTGCGAGCAACTGAACTGAGTCTATAAAAGGTAGCGATGGACACAAGCAACCAACAAGACAAATTAGGGTAAACGGAAGTCACAGTTGACTGAGGTTTCTAGGTTCAGGACCAGGGAAGTCAGGAAGAGAAGCTGTTTAAGAGGTTAAGTTCAAGTTTACTCACATTGACTTTGGGGCAGCTGATGAAGATGTCTAGGATATGTTATATACTATATTATGTTTTGCGTATGTAAATGTAGGTATACAAAGTGTCTTCAAATTTCATGGAAATGTATATTATGAAAAACCAATATTTGAATTTCAAAATTTTTTGCACCAAAATAAACTTAGTTTTGAATTCCATTTTACACAGACTTTTTATTTTTTTATTTTTTAATTTGACAAGTAGAGTTAGTGAGAGAGACAGAAACGTCTTCCTTCCATTGTTTCACCCCCCAAATGGCCGCTATGGCTAGAGCTACACCAATCTGAAGCCAGGAGCCAGGTGCTTCCTCCTGGTCTCCCATGGGGTGCAGGCGCCCAAGCACTTGGGCCATCCTCCACTGCACTCCTGGGCCACAGCAGAGAGCTGGACTGGAAGAGGAGCAACCAGGACTAGAACCCAGCGCCCATATGGGATGCCAGTGCCGCAGGTGGAGGATTAGTCAAGTGAGAGCCATGGCACCAGCCCCTACATAGACTTTTTAAAAAAGATTTATTGGCCGGCGCCGCGGCTCACTAGGCTAATCCTCCGCCTTGCGGCGCCGGCACACCGGGTTCTAGTCCCGGTCGGGGCACCGATCCTGTCCCGGTTGCCCCTCTTCCAGGCCAGCTCTCTGCTGTGGCCAGGGAGTGCAGTGGAGGATGGCCCAAGTGCTTGGGCTCTGCACCCCATGGGAGACCAGGATAAGCACCTGGCTCCTGCCATCGGAACAGCGCGGTGCGCCGGCCGCAGCGCGCTACCGCGGCGGCCATTGGAGGGTGAACCAACGGCGAAAGGAAGACCTTTCTCTCTGTCTCTCTCTCACTGTCCACTCTGCCTGTCAAAAAAAAAAAAAAGATTTATTTATTTATTCATTTGAAAGGCAGAATGGTAGAGAGAAAGAGAAACAGAAAGAAGTCATCCATCCTCTGGTTGACTCCCCAAAATGTCTGGGATAGCCAGGCTGAGCTAGGCCAAAGCTAAGAGCCAGGAACTCCATCCAGGTCTCCCACACGGTTGGCAGGAACCCACATACTTGAACCATCTGCTGCTGCCTCCCAGGATATGCAGTAGCAGAAAGTTGAATCAGAGGCAGAGTAGCTGGGACTCAAACCAGCCCTCTGATATGGCGTACTGGTGTCCCAAGCAGCATCTTAACCCACTGTGCCACAATACTGGCCCCTTCCAAAACCTTTTTTTTTTTTTTAAGATTTTCTTTATTTATTTGAGAGGCAGAGCTACAGAGAGAGGGAGAGATGAGAGAAAGGTTTTCCATCTGCTGGTTCAGTTCCCCAAATGGCCGCAAAGGCTGGAGCTGGGCCAGTCCAGAGCCAGGAGCTTCCGGGTCTCACACATGGGTGCAGGGGCCCAAGGACTTGGGCCATCTTCCTCTGCTCTCCCAGGCCACAGCAGAGAGCTGGAAGAGGAGCACTCAGGAAACGAACCGGCACCCATGTGGGATGCCGGCGCCATAGGCGGAGGCTTAGCCAGCTCCCCAAACACTTTTTTAAGTACCTTTTTCTTATTGAAGATTTGAGGACTTAATTTTTCAACCCTCTCTTCACTATTTAAGTCTTAACAGTGGAGGCACAAGGATAGAAAAAATGTTGGCTATAAAATTATAATAGGGTGAATTGTGTATTTAATATTGATTATTTCTAGTTGGGAAAATGTCCCAGTGTGTTGCTTTGTTCTGAGAGCGGCTTGGACACTGCACATCTCTGTTCTAGGGTTAATGGGTCCGATGTGGAACCTGAAGAGCCAGTCAAAGTTGAGGAACCTGCACCCACAAAGAAGCCCCCCAAAGAACAAAGAAGTATTAAGGAAATGCCATTTGTCACTACCGATGAGTTTAATGGTGTTCCTGCGTAAGTATTTCAGATACCTTTTAATGTTCAACTCTTTAATAATCAGCATGATTGTTTGAATCAGAGCTTGATTATATTCATATTATGCTATGTTCAAATATTGATCTTTTCTAAATAGTTTTATGTTGTACTATGAACAGGCAGGCAGTTGTTCTGGGAGATACTTGAAGTTGTGCTTGTTGTCTTGTGGTAAAACCTCTTTTCACAGAGATCCAGAGATGGATATGTGTCTTATGCAGATCCTCTCTAGGACTGTCCTGTGATACAAATTCATCCAGTTCCATCTTGGAGGCAGCCACAGTTTTGCTGCAGTTTTAAGGAAATTGAGTAGGTTCCACTGATTTGGAAATCAAGAGGGAAGGTGTTGTATGTGTTGGGTTTCCATTTGTCCCTTCTACCACATACTTGTTTGAGTCTGTGCTGTGTTGGGGCCCTGTGTCCCTGAGGAGAATACAGAAATGAGTGAGACAAGGTACCTCCCCCAAAGGGAGCTCTCCTGTGCTTATTACAGATGACAGTAATGGGGAACAATTACAGAAATCCATGGTTTTAACTTTTTGTAGTTTCAGAGCTTTGCTTAACTACTGGGTTTTATGTTATACTTATTATTCATTTTTATTATAGAAATAATGCATGTTAGGAAGTGTTTAATGTCAGAAAATAAAGCTAATTGAGAATTCTGCTCAGATAAGATAGGGTATCTGTCCAGATTTTATTTTATTTATTTTTAAATTTTTTTCTTTATTTATTTGAGAGGCAAGAGAGAGAGAGCACAGACTTGTGCTCGTGTACACTGGTTCACTTCCCAGAAGCCCACGGGGGCTCCGGCCAGTGGCGAAGCTGGGAGCTGGGAACATGAGTGGCAGGAGCCCAACTTCTTGAGCCATGCCTACTGCCTCCCAGGTTCTACACTAGCTAGAAACCGGAGTCAGTAGCTGGAGCTGGGCAGCAAACCTAGGTACTCCAAGGTGAGATGCAGGCATCTTACCTGCTGGGCCAAATGCCCACCCTTATACCAGTTTTTATTCCTGTCAGTAGTGTATGGGTCTGGCCACCTCATAACACCCTTGCTTGCACTACCTACTGTTTTGAAAATTGTTGCTAATTAGCCACTCTGGCTATTTCACAATCCTGAGCCTAGTAATGAGGTTGACATTTCTCTTTAGGCTACTTTTTTTTTTTTTTTTTTAAATTTTTGACAGGCAGAGTGGACAGTGAGAGAGAGAGAGAGAGAGACAGAGAGAAAGGTCTTCCTTTTGCCGTTGGTTCACCCTCCAATGGCCGCCTTTTTGTTTTGCCAACTCAATCTTTTCCGCTATTGCCAGCTTTATTTTCATGAATGTTTTTTGATGTTTTCATTGCACTCAGTTTGGTTTGTTGTTTATCAGCGAACTACAGGGAAGAGTGAAAGGCTGGGAAGAATGGTGGAGTGGAAGTTTATAGAAAGGTCATCGGTGAAGAGATGAAGAAGGAAACCAGACTAGTCCTGGTGGCTCATTCATTGTTCAACAAAGGGGTTGTTTAATGTATGAGAAACAAAGCTAAGTGATTAGGGTAGAGAAGAATGTGCTCCAAACCTTGTCTTTTTTTTTTTTTTTTTTTTAGTGGGAGGTAAAATAGCAAGGTTTATTAGGGAAGGGACATCTGTAAGGACGGATGGGCACCTCTCCAGACAGAGCCTGAGAGACCGGGGAGGAGGAAGGAGAGAGGTTACAGTTGAGTGGAGAGATTACACCTGACCAGACCAGGCGGGCAGCTCAGCAGAGAGGCACAGGGCTGAGTGCCCCAAACCTTGTCTTTTAAGAATTAATACTTTGGTGAAATTTCACTGGAAAGCAGCAGCAGAGGTGGGGGATGGTAGTAAGGAAATGAAGGTGCTGGCTGAGGGATTTGAAGGAATTCCTGGGTGTATTGCAGAGAGCTGCAGTGCCACGGGCTTGGAAACTGTGGTTCAAAAAAACAAAACAGGGCACCAAAAGTGACCTTAGAGAAGAGATGAAACATGAAAATGAGTGTCTGCAAATAGGAAATTCTCGTTCAAATAAATTCCTGTTTTATGTGGCAGAAGTTGTGTGTAGAAAACTGCCACTTTGGGGGCCGGTGCTGTGGCGCACTAGGTTAATCCTCCGCTTGCGGCGCTGGCATCCCATATGGCCGCCGGTTCTAGTCCCGGCTGCTCCACTTCCCATCCAGCTCTCTGCTACGGCCTGGGAAAGCAGTAGAAGATGGCCCACATACTTGGGCCCCTGCACTTGCGTGGGAGACCGGGAAGAAGCACCTGGCTCCTGGCTTTGGATTGGTGCAGCTCCGGTCATTGCAGCCATTTGGGGAGTGAACCAGCAGATGGAAGACCTTTCTCTCTGTCTCTCCCTCTCACTGTCTATAACTCTACCTGTCAAATAAATAAATAAAGTCTTTTAAAAAAGGAAAAGAAAACTGCCACTTTGAATAGAAATGAAGGACAGGGTTTAACATAATGATTTGGTTTTGGTGTGTCTGGCCTGATCAGAATTCAGAGGCTCTGGGAGGGTTCTGTGGGCAGGGAAGACTCAGGCTGTACAGGGGCCTCTAAGAGCAGAAGAGACCAAGCTGGAAAGGAATGGGTGGGACCGGCAGGAATGGGCGTGGCTCTGGATTCTCCCTGCCCGCCTTTTCTTCACTTTCTTTGCACCTCCCGCCCCATCAGTTCTTTGTCCTTGTCATCATCTTCCCTGTTGTCGTCTTTGTCAACTTTCGGCTTCTTTTCCTCCTGCTTTTTTCCCTCTCTGAACAGATTATAGTTTTTGCAGAAAACCAGAGTTCTATGTGTTATACATTTTCTTGATATTTAAAAATTTTCTTGGCTTGCAAACATTTTAAAATAAGTTTATACTTTGTAGTTAGTCCATTTGACTCAGAATTTGAGAGCTTGTTTTAAATTGTAGTATTTACTGTAGGAGGAGAATAGAGATTATACATCTAGATATAACTGGGAAAGATAGGCAGTGATATTTAATTTTTCAGCTATTGAGTTATATCTGGCTTATTGGGAAGCTGATATAAAATTGTTCTTATAAAGGGGACTTTGGGCCAGCGCTGTGGCATAGCCGGTTAAGCCACTGCCAGCAATCTCATATGGGATGCTGGTTTGAGTCCCAGCTGCTCCACTTATGATCCAGCTCCCTCCTAATGTATCTGAGAAAGCCGTGGAGGATGATCCAAATGCTCGGGTCCCTGCACTCATATGGGAGACTGGGAAGAAGCTCCTGGCTCTTGGCTTCAGACCAGCCTAGCCCTGTCAGTTGTGACCATTTGGGGAGTGAACTAGTTGATGGAAGATCTCTCTTTCTCTCTCTATCTCTCCTTTATACTCTCTCTGTAACTTTGACTTTCAAATGAATAAATACATCTTTTTTTTTTTTTTAAGGGGGGGACTTTATCTATTATAAAAGGACTATGGTAAACCATTCTTCATTTTTCAAAGAAGGTAATTTATGTGATGATTTTTTTAAAAAATGGCATATACTTTTTTACAGGTACATGAAATCCCGCTTAACCTATTGTCAAATTAATGATGTTATTAAAGAAATCAACAAGGCAGTAATTAGTAAATACAAGATCCTCCATCAACCAAAAGCATCTATGAATTCTGTGACCAGAAATCTGTATCACAGATTTATTAATGAAGAGACAAAAGATACCAAAGGTAAAATGATAGCATATATCTGTGTACATATGAATTGTGTTGAGTGTGTTATGAGAAACAAAGTTAATTCTAGAAACTTCTAAATCTAGGGAGTGAATTCTCAACCAAGTGCAGTTGCCCTACCTGGGAACAGTTTGCCATATCTGGAGACATTCTTGGTGGTTACAGTTGAGGTAGAGGATGCTCTTGGCATCAGATGGGTTGAGGCCACAGATGCTGCTAGAACACCCTTGAAATGCACAGGACGGCACCAAACATATCTGGTGCTGAGGGTTATGTACACTGCTTTAGAATGTGTTGTGGAACTAAACTCAGTGTTTTGAGAGTCAGAACAATAATGATAACGTTGATCGTGCTTGTGTGGCTCTCATTGTGTTCCAGATAGAACGCTGAGCGCTTTAGTCCTCACGGTGTCCTTATTAGGGAAGGTCTTGCGATTACCCTCCTTTGGCAGACTTGGCAAAGAGCTTGGCCTCTTTGTCCGAGGTTATCTTGTTAAGAGATAGAGCTGCTATGGCTGTTATTCCGTGAACACTGCTTGTATTGCCTCTTGGAGTGAATTGTTCAGCAGGTGGCTGGTGATCTAATAAACGGGGCTATAGCGCTGTAGTAAATCGCATGCAACTTTGGTTGATAGAATAATTATTGTTTTAGCAGTCATCTTAGTTCTAGATTTTATTGGATGATGTCAGAATGATTGATGCCTTACATACTCGTATTTACATGCATGAAAATTCTTTTGAAAGTTGACTTTATGAAAGTTTGCATTCCTACTTTTATTCTCAGGTCATTATTTTATAGTGGAAGCTGATATAAAGGAGTTCACAGCTTTGAAAGTTGACAAGAGGTTTCATGTGATAATGAACATTTTACGACACTGCCGGAGGCTGTCGGAGGTCCGAGGGGGCGGACTCACCCGCTACGTTATAACCTGAGGCCCTCGTGAGCTTTTGAACTGAACAGCGGTAGAGTATGGAGGCTATTCTGTAATTGCCATATATATAATTTTGTTAGCTACTTTATTTCCATTCTCTTTTTTCTATGAAAATACAACTTATTTTTGGATAAAGCATATGTATTTCAGAGTTCCATTTCTTTCAGAAAATATTTAACCACCTGTCTAAGCCTCTGTACTAGGTACATAATTGAACTAAGTGGTGCTCATGTCCAGTTGTTGTTTAGTGAACAGTAATGAGACCCTAATGAGATGGGTGCAGTGGTGACATTGGAGGAAAAAGGTTAAGAAGATAAAGTCAAGGATACCCAGGCCCTTTGGAATAAAAGGTCATCGGTGTCTAAATTCCATCAACAGCATCGCCATCTGTGGGCAACTTCCTAGAAGTCGGATTCAGAGGCAGCTTATCCGCCTGATGATTTGTGCTTCTAGAATGTCCTGAGGGAGCAGCTTACCTGAAATGCATTTCATATAAACCAGTCTGTAAACCAACTGTAATCAGATAGTAATGAAAGAGCATTGAGCGGATGTAAAATTGTGATAGAATAAGGAACACGAGTTTGATCTTTGCTCCTCAGTCTCCTGTGCAGAGCCCCTGAAACCCTTGGAATGGTCCGAGTGTTGGCCTTTGACCCCAGTTCCTGACACAGACCTCCTGAATCCCTTTGGATTTCCTGGTGTAGAGACGCGTTTGTTCTCATGAGGCTGTGCTCGCTGGCTCCTAGAGAGCTTGAGGATGGGCATAAAGACCCAGCTGTGATGGAAGCTTCCAACTTTAGCTTCCCTGGCCTGTCCCACCGCCTAGTGAGGGTGGGGGGCTGGAGACTGAGTTAATAATCCATCATGCCTGTGTGATGAAGGCATCAAAACCCATTCACTGTGGGGTTTGGAGCTTCTGGGCTGGTGAACATCTGGATGCCCGCAGGGTGCACCCCAAATCCACAAGGACAGAGTTCCTGCCCCCAGACCCTTCTAAGACCTTGCCCTGAGAACCTCTTCATCTGACTGTTCGTACGTCTGAGTGCTTTAGCACATCCTTTGTAATACAGTGGTAAATGTAAGCAAAGTGGTTCCCTGGGTTCTGTGAGTCATCCTGTTGTCAAACCTGAGGTGCCAATGGGAACCCCTGATTTGTAGCCCAGTTGGAGAGAAGGGAGGGTAACCTGGGGACCCACTAGTTGTGACTGGTGTCTGAAGTGGGGGTCAGTCTGGTGAGACAGCCCTCAGGTGCAGGCAGTTGGAATGGGATTGAGTCGTATGACATCCAGTTGGTGTCCAGATATTGGATGAAAGTCTGATAAGGGGAAAAACATCATGCAGTTGATGTCTGCATGTGAAGGCTGCATAGGAGAAAACAGAGTTTTCCCCAGTGAGAGGAAACATGATGAAATAGCACGTGTGAGCGGGTTGATAGTGGTCACGGGAAATGGGTTATTGGATTGCAAGATCTTGGTGTGTTTCTCTGCCACACCCGGGGAGACTGTGGTGTGTCTGTGGCGGTGCCATCTGCTGGGGCCACAGCAGAGCGCGTCTCAGCAGGCCCTGTGGCCTGGTTACCACCTGGTCACACGCTGCCTGGTAGACACTCGGATCTGCTCTTAGCCTTCCTTCCCTTAATAAACATATATATATGTTTAATATTTCATGCCTTGATCTAAGTAAAAATAATGGCATTATTCTGTGTTTTGAGTTTTGCTTGATTTTTCTCTGATTTGCTTGGTTTTTCTGTTTAAAATATTTCTTTATTAAACACGGTGTCAGTAAGTTGGTTTTGTTTTTGTTAAATTAATAGTGAGGTGAAGGCTTCCATAGCCCTGGAAGCTCATGACAAGAGCCTCAGGTGGTTACTGACACCATAAATAAGAGTGTCAGTTGTTAAATCAACAACAGGAGTCACTGTGCACTTGCTCCCCATGTAAGACCTCTGTCCTTAATGTGTTGTACTATGAGAATTAACATTAAAACTAGTCTTCAAACAGTACTTTATATTTTGCAAGTCTGTGTGGGTGTAAACTGTTGAAATCTCTACTTAGTATAGAGTATGATCTACTGTATATAAAGATAATTAAAAATGAATCTTAATGAAGAATGGGATGGGGGAGGGAGTAAGAGGTGGGACAGGTGTGGGGGTGAGAGGGCAGGTGTGGGGGGAAGAACTGCTAATAACCCAAAAGCTGTACCTATGAAATTTATGTTTATTAAATAAAAACTTTCTAAAAAAATTAATAGTGAGGTGAAGGGTCTCTAACTATGAGCATGAAATCCATTTATTACTTTCATTTAGGTTTGTAATTGTTAAAATCATATTCCTCAAAGACTAATGGCATTAATTTTTGATCAAGAATTTAAGTTCAGGGCCAGCACTGTGGGGCAGGAGGTTAATCCTCTGCCTGCAATGCCGGCATCCCATATGGGTGCCAGTTCAAGTCCTGGCTGGTCCAATTCCGATCCAGCTCTCTGCTATGGCCTGGGAAAGCAGTGGAAGATGGCCCAAGTCCTTGGGTCCCTGCACCCATGTGGGAGACCCGGAAAAAGCTCCTGGCTCCTGGCTTCAGATCGGCCCAACTCCGGCCATTGCTGCCAATTGGGGAGTGAACCAGTGGATGGAAGATCTTCCTCTCTGTCTCTCCCTCTCACCGTCTGTAATTCTACCCATAAAATAAATAAAATAAAATATTAAAAAAATTTAAGTTCAAGTTCATTTTCAAACAAAATGACATACTTTTTCTGTTTTTTTTTAAATAATATTTTTAAAATTAACTTTGAGCAGATTTTGTATCCTGGGTCCCTCTGCCCTCAGATCCATTGCTTGCCCTTCCCTACCTTTCCTGTGGTAGCATCAGGGGCCCTATTGCACCCTCCTGTCCCGTCCATGTGTCCCTGTGCCTTTGGCCCACTCTGGGACTTTAGGCATCGGGCTCTTGGGAACATCCTGGTGAGCTGACCTCAGCTGGGCCCTGCGGAGCTTGAGTCTGGCTTGTACCCTTCCAGTTCCACGAGGCCAGGGCAGCAGCAGGGCTGACAGTGGGCACCCAGAACCTCCCTCTAGCTACTGCTTAGGTTGGTTCTTGAGATAGTACTTTTAATATTATTTTGAAAGTTAGAATTACGGGGAGAGGGAGATCTTCCATCTGCTGATTCCCTCTCCAAATGGCCACCATGAGTAGCACTGGGCAGGCCAGAGCCAGGATCCAGAGACCTCATTCATTTCTCTCACATGGGAGCCAGGGGCCATCTTCTGCGCTTTCCCAGGCCATTAGCAGGGAGCTGGATTGGAAGTGGAGCAGCCAGGATACAAACCTGCTCCCATAAGGAATGCCGGCATTGCAGGCCTGGCTTTACCTCTATACCACAGTGCCGGCCCCTGAGACAGTAATTTTTATGTGATAAAATCTTCAGTTTGTTCCTTCATAGATTTTTTTTTTTTTAAAGTTGGTTATTTATCCAAGTAACATGGATACATAGATGTTATGGGTTGAACAGGACCTGGCTCCTCAAACTACTCGTATAGATGTTTAAACTCTGACATCTTAGTTAAGATTGGATGGGTTCAGGATGGAGAGTTGATTTAGCTATGCTGTCTAGTAGTTGGGCCTCTGAGAAGTCTTTAGGTCCTGGGGGCATGCCTCAGAAGATAGTTCTTTTTTTTTTTTTTTTTTTAAGATTTATTTATTTATTTGAAAGAGTTACACAGAGAGAGAGGAAAGGCAGAGAGAGAGAGAGAGAGAGTCTTCCATCTGGTGGTTCACTCCCCAGATGGCCGCAATGGCCAGAGCTGTGCCAATCCAAAGCCAGGAGCTTCTTCCGTGTCTCTCACATGGGGCAGGGGCCCAAGGACTTGGGCCATCTTCTACTGCTTTCCCAGGCCATAGCAGAGAGCTGGATCAGAAGTGGAACAGCCAGGACTAGAACTGGTGCCCATATGGGATGCCAGCACTGCAGGCGGTAGCTTTTCCCATACCATAGTGCTGGCCCCCTGAGCATTCCTTTACAATTGAAAAGAATTAGGAAGCTAGGAAGTGAAATGTTTTTGGGTTGAGATAAAATTTATATATCATGAAATGTACAGATCTGGTAGATGCAGATCAATAAATATAGTCCAATGCATTTACTCATGTAGCCCACAATCCTATTATTTTTTTCATGAACTTTTGACTTTATGACTATTTTAAAGATTCATATGCAATTGTGAAAAACAACAGAGTGAGATCCCTTGTACTCTTTACTCTCTGCCTCAGTGGTGACATCGTGCAAAGCTATAGTACAATACCTACCACAAGCAGGATATTGACGCTGACTCGGCCAAGATACAGAACAAGGGTCCTGCCTGTCGCCCTTGTATAGCCACACCCACTCCCCTGCCAGCGCCATCCCTTCCCAAATTCCTGGCAATCCCTCATTTGCGCTCCATTTCAATAACTTCGTTATTTCAAGCGTGTTGTAAATGTGGAATGATGTGATAGGACTCTTCGCTCATCATAGTTTTCTGGGGATTCACCTAGGTTTTTGCATATGTCAACAGTTTGTTCCTTTTTATTGTTGAGTAGTATCCTGTGGAATGGGATGGGTCCCAGTTTGTTGAATCTGCCTATTCAGGTTTATGTGTGTTGTTTCTAGTTTGTGGCTCTCATGAATTAGGTGCTATCAATAAATATTCAAGAACAGGTTTTTGTGTGAACATAAATTTTCACTTATGCAGAAGTGCGGTTCTCAGGGGCACTATTGCTGTGTCTTATAGCACCGTGGTTTTGTTTTAATTGCCAAATTTAATTTAATTTAATTGCCAAATAGTGTCACAGGGTGACTGTGCCATTTAAAATTTCTCTGTGAGCCCTGCTTTCACTGCATCCCACACATTTTGATGTTGTCTTTTTCCTTTTTTCAAAAATTTCTCAAGACTATTTTTACCTATGTGTTATTCAGAAGTGTGTTGTTTAGTCTCCAAATATGTTGAGATACTGGCTAGCTAATTTTTAGTTTATTTCCATGTTAGTTTGAGAGCATGCTTCGTATGATTTCTGTGCTATCCTTTCTAGGGTATGATTTGTGATCGGAGATGTCAGCTGTCGCTGATGAGTATCCCAGACACACTTGAGAAGATTGTGTGTTCTGAGCTGGTGAATGAAGCCTTCTACAACTGTCCATTACACTCAGTTGTTGATGTTGTTCTTCAATTCAGCTATACCCTTACTGGTTTTTGCCTGCTGCAACTGTCAGATACTGATAGAAGGATGTTGGAGGCTCCAAGGATAACAGTGGATTTGTCTTTCTCCTGAGGTTCTGTGGGTTTTTGCCTCATGTTATTTTGATGCTCTGTTGTTAGGCACATACACATTAAGACTGCTACCACTTCATCAATGCCTCTCTTTATCCCTGATAATTTTCCTTGTTCTGAGATTGACTTCTTTTAACATGTATATAGCTACTCCAGGTTTCTTCTGATTGATGTTAGCAAAGACCTATATCTAAATCTGTACCTATTTATCTTTCTCTGTTATTTTGCTTTTAATCTACATGTGTCTTTGTATTTAAAATGGATTTCTTGTAGACAATATATAGTTGACTCTTATTTGTTTAATCCATTCTGACAGTATGTTTTTTAATCGATAAATTTAGAAAATTCACATTTAAAGTGATTACTGATATATTTTGATTCATAGCTACCATATTTGTTAATATTTTCTATTTGTTGTGTTCTTCATTTTCAATTTTTAAAAATATTCCTTCTTTTTTTTTTACTAGTCTGATTTTAACAGAGCCTTTTGTATGATACCATTTTGTCTCCACTCCTACCATATAAAATAAACTTATTATAAAATTTATCCTGTCCCGGTTGCCCCTCTTCCAGGCCAGCTCTCTGCTGTGGCCAGGGAGTGCAGTGGAGGATGGCCCAAGTGCTTGGGCTCTGCACCCCATGGGAGACCAGGAGAAGCACCTGGCTCCTGCCATCGGATCAGCGCGGTGTGCTGGCCGCAGCGCGCTACCGCGGCGGCCATTGGAGGGTGAACCAACGGCAAAAGGAAGACCTTTCTCTCTGTCTCTCTCTCACTGTCCACTCTGCCTGTCAAAAAAAAAAAAAAAAAGGAAAAAAAAATTTTCTGGTGGTTGTCCTATAGTCAGCAACCTATATTTACAGATAATTTATATCCATTTTTATTTATTTTTATTTTTTATTTATTTGAAAGAGTTTCAGAGAGAGGTAGAGCCATCCTCTGGTTCACTCCCCAAATGATCACAACGGCCAGAGCTGTACTGATCCGAAGCCAGGATCTAGGAGCTTCTTCTGTGTCTTCCATTTGGGTGCCGGGGCCCAATGACTTGGGCCATCTTCTACTGCTTTCCCAGGCTGTAGCAGAGAGTTGGGTTGCAAGAGGAGCAGCCGGGACTCCAACCAGCACCCACATGGGATGCTGGCACTGCTGGCTGGGGCTTTAACCCACTGCGCCACAGCGCCGACCCTATATCTACTTTTAAATAACACTATACGGCCGGCGCCGCGGCTCACTAGGCTAATCCTCCGCCTTGCGGCGCCGGCACACCGGGTTCTAGTCCCGGTCGGGGCACCGATCCTGTCCCGGTTGCCCCTCTTCCAGGCCAGCTCTCTGCGTAGCCAGGGAGTGCAGTGGAGGATGGCCCAAGTGCTTGGGCCCTGCACCCCATGGGAGACCAGGAGAAGCACCTGGCTCCTGCCATCGGATCAGCGCGATGCGCAGGTCGCAGCGCGCCTACCGCGGCGGCCATTGGAGGGTGAACCAACGGCAAAAGGAAGGCCTTTCTCTCTGTCTCTCTCTCTCACTATCCACTCTGCCTGTCAAAAAAAAAAAAAAAAAAAAAAGATAAATAACACTATACCAGTTCTGAAGTATTACTGGTACCTTAAATAAGAATATTTCCGATTCTTCTTTATTATTCCTTATATGGTTTCTGCCATTCATTTAGTTTATTTGTAAGCTATAATTACCCAATACATTATGGTTATTATTGTTTTAAGCTAACAGTTTTCTATTAGATTGATTTAAAAATTTTTATTTTACCTAACATATTCCTTCTCTAAACACTCTTCCTTTATTTATGTAGATCCGAATTTCTGACATCATTTCCCTTTCTCCTGAGGAATTTAACATTTTCTTTTTAAATATTTATTTATTTGAAAGGCAGCATTACGGAGAGGCAGAGAGAGAGAGAGTGTATGTGTGTGTGTCTTTGATCCGCTGGTTCACTCCCCAGATGGCTGCAACGGCCGGAGCTGTGCCGATCAGGAGCCAGGAGTTTCTTCCAGTTCTCCCTCGCGGGTGCAGGGGGCCAAGGACTTGAGGCATCTTCTACTGCTTTCCCAGGCCACAGCAGAGAGCTGGATCTGAAGAGGAACAGCCGGGACTAGAACCGGCGCTCATATGGGATGCTGGCACTTCAGGCCAGGGCGTTAACCCGCTGCGCCACAGCGCAGGCCCCGGGGAAAACTTCTAGAAAAGCAGGAGCTCCAGAGGGGGCAGCCCCAGCATCTACGGACACACTCCACCCAGATCTTTGCTACACAAGTTGGGCGCAGGCTCTCCAAGGAGCTCACTGGAGAGCAACAGCTGGGAGGGAGAAAGGCTGAGCACAGACATCAGCTGCTGCCTCCAAAGGAGGCACTCTGTTTCTACCTCTCTCTGTAACTGTCTTTCAAATAAATAAATAAATAGAAATCTTAAAAAAAAAAAAAAAAAAAAAGGAAGTTTGCCCCTGTATTTCCAGCAACTGACACTATAAATTCAGAGGGAGGTGAATTTCTTCCAAGTTCAGGCTATGTAAAGCATTTTAACTACATAAAGGGCTCACTGTCCACGATAATTGGGACACACACGGATAATACTGTTTGTGCCTGGGAGTTGGGAGCACCCTAAGCAGTCAGTCTAAATTCACTGTGTCTGAGTAGACGTGGCATATTGGGTTAGAATGCTTAAGCTGCTTGGAAACCTATACTGCCCTTGGGGATTTTAATATTTTTGATGCATATCTTAAAATTCAAGTAACTTGTCAAGAGTCTCTTTTAAAATATTTTATTTGGTTATTTGAAAGATAGAGTGAGAGGAAGAGAAAGATTTTTTCTATCTGCTGGTTCACTCCCCAAATAAACAGCTGGGGCAGGGCCAAGCTGAAGGCAGGAGCTGGGACTTCCGTCTGAGTCTCCCACATGGGTGGCAACGACTCAGGTACCTGAGCCACCATCTCCTGCTTCTCAGGCACGTTAGCAGGAAGCTGGATTGGAAGCAGAGCAGCTGGGCCTGGAACCAGCACTCTGATATGGGATGCAGGTGTCCAACCTGCTACACCACAGTGATTGCCCCAAGATCCTTTGGGGCAGTGTAATGCTGGGGAGTATTTGAGATCTTTTTCTGTTACCTTCTGGGATCCTGTAAGCCATCATGTAGCTTTTCATCTCACTGTTTATATTTCCCATACTTTATTTAGTGATAAACTGCTTGTTGTTTTCCTTGTACTATCACTGATAACATGTGTTTATGGGCACCAGAGAATTCTCAGCTGGTTCACAAAAGTTTATGGATCCTATAAAATTTTAATGAGAAAAAATATTGTTATCTCATTGATGTCTATGTGCGTTTGAATTTCGTAATCTCTAGTGCTAGAACTCGTGGCTTCTGCTACCTTGCGGTCATTAGCAGTCAGCTCAGAGAGTGTTGCCTGTAGCACAGGCTCTGGATCGTCTGGAAGCATCCTTTCCAAAGCCATGTCCTGCAAACATAGTTAACCTCAAGGGGAGCGCCAACCCTTCCTTCCCTGGGGGCCCATTGTTTTCCTTCTGGAGTGAATAGCACTGTTTGGGCGTAGTAGCAGCCCTTGCTTGTCCTCTGGCATCCGTTCCTGGGGCTTTCTCTCTCTCTCTCCCTCCCTCTCTCTCTCTCTCTCTCTGTCTCATGTGGAACTTCACTGACATGATCGGAATTCGGCTTGGGAGCTTCCCGCACCCCCAAGTCCCTGAAAGCTAGGCTGACCATCAGTGGTCTGTGTTCCCAAGGATGTTTCCCCGGCACTTACCTCTCTGTATCCACTGTCTGAGGGAGCCAGGGTCCCCGAGCCAGTGGCAGGGGATCCCTCCTGGGGATGCAGTGGGAGGCGGGACTGTACGTGAGCTGAGGCTCCGAGTCCCAGGCCCATGTTCCCTTGTCCCTTCAGCCCTCACTTAGCAAACCCAGACTTATTAAAGTTTCTTTCTTTTTTTTAAGATTTATTTTATTTATTTATTTAAAAGACAGAGTTACAGACACAGAGAGGGAGGTCTTCCATCTGCTGGTTCACTCCCCAAATGGCTGCAACAGCTGGAGCTGATCTGAAGTCAGGAGCCAGGACCTTCTTCCAGGTCTCCATGTGCCTGCAGGTCCCAAGCACTTAGGCCATCTTCTGCTGCTTTCCCAGGTCGTTAGCAGGGAGCTGGGTTGGAAATGGAGTGGCTGGGACTCAAACCTGTGCCCATATGGGATGCTGGTGCCACAGGCAGAGGCTTAACCTACTATGCCATAGCACCAGCCCCATAGACTTAAAATTTCAGTTATGGAGGAGTTCAAGATGGCAGCCAGAGGGCATTAAACCGCCCGCAGGAGGCACTCTGGGGAAAAGGAGGAGAATTTATGAGACTGCAGGGTCACACACGCATGGGGCTGGCCCTGCGTACGTGAATCCATTCAGTCCTCTAGCCAGTCCCCTTGTGCAGGTGCAGGTGTGGTAAACACCCTGAAGGTAGCCAGCCACACCTACCGTGTCTAGTGAGTGGCGTGGCCAGACTTTGAACCCGTGCACCCCCGTGGTCTCTGCTCTTAACCTTTGTGCTTGTGGCCTGTGAGTGAGTGCCAGAGTCCGTGGCTCTGGCAGGTTCAATGGGTAGGGAAGGGTGGCATTTCTTTGTGCTTTTAATTCAAATATAACTGCTCAGTGGTGTGCACATAAATCTATAGCATTCATTTATATTCATGAGTCACATATTTAAAAACACGTGTTACATGTTTTTAAAAATATTAAGGTTGCTATCTTTTTTAAGAAAATAGATTTAAAAAATTGGATTGGTATTGCCCTCTAGTGGCCATGAAAATTAAAAATGAGCAGCCCTAAAAGGGAACAGCAACACTTTAAGTGCCAACCATAAAAACATGAACTAAGTTCTACCATGTATGACTGGGGCACAAGCACACACGGCCGCAGTGATAAGATTGGCAGTGTCACAGGGGCCTGGGCTGGAACAACATGGGAATGGCCCAGCACCTGCCTGGTCAGGGGGAGGCCTCCATTGAGTGCGAGCTCGTGGCTGCCCTGGCCACAGGCAGGCAGGCCCCTTGTTGGAGAGATGGCCCAGATCCAGATATTTATATAAAAGTGCCCAGTGTTTAAACACGGGCAATTCACTAGATTTTTTTTCTCACTCCACGTGGCTCATGTACATTTGTGAGCTCAAATCCAGCCACTTACTTGTGCCCTTCAGTTTATTGCTGCTGACTGTCCAATGAGAACTGTTCTGGGCTTCCCATCTAGTGTCCCACTCTGGCCCACAAAACCGTCCTGTGACATACTGTCCCCTCTGGCACATGAGGCAGAGAGACGCTGCCTACCTTCCCTGAGGCCTGTAAAAGCCATTGCTGGGATGTGGACACAGCTCTTAACAACTCCAAAAGCCATGCTCTTAACTCCTGCATTTACTGCCCACCACGTGCTTCGTATGATTCATCCACTAAGAAATGTATATTGAGGGGTGAACATTTGGCATAGCAATTAAAATACCACTGGTGACACCCACGTCCCGTATCAGAGTGCCTGGGTGCAAAGCCTGGCTTCGCCCCTGATGCTAACTTCCTGCTAACATGCACCCTGGGAAGCAGTGGTGATGAGTCAAGTGGGCTGGATCCTGGCCACCTACCTGGGAACCTGGATTGAGTTCCGGCTCCTGGCTTTGTCTTGGCCCACCCCTGGCTGTGGGCATTTGGGAAGGAAAGCAGTGAATGGGAAATCTCTGTTTCTCTCTCTCTGCCTTTCATAAACTAAATAATTAAAAAATACACATATATAGAAAGAGTTATTAACACATGCCAAAGGTAATTGTAGGTGAAAAGATAAGTCAGTGAATGAAGCAAAGCCTGCCCCCATTCTAGTGTGGAGTGTGAGTGTGTGTGTGTGTGTGTGTCAGGGGCAGGGGAAGAAAGGATAACAGATGCGCATGTGCCAGTGCTACATGGTGATTGCTGCTAGAGAAATTGCCAGGCAGTGAGGAGTCATGGAGGAGACCTTGCTGATGGGCTGTCATGTGACTGGAGGGAAGACAGGGACGGTCATGTGAGTCCCCGGGATGGCGTGGGGGGAGAACATGGCGACCACTGGGAGCAGCAACCTCTTGGGCCTCCAGCAGATGAGTACCTGCCAGTGTGACGGGAGAGAACCTGTGAATGATGGGAGAGGTAGCCAGGGCCAGAGACTGCCAGGCCTTGGAGGGCACTCTATTTCATTCTCACTAGGATGCAGAGCTTTTGAGAGTATGTGGCAAAGCAGTTGACAGAATGAGAAGAGTCAAGAATAAAATACCCGCCCCATCTGACACTCGCTGAGCCCTCCAGCCATACCTTACAACATGTTCTCGGACCATTCATGCTCCCAGAAGCCACCCCTCTTCCAGCTCTGACACACCTGAGTCTGCTGAAGGTGATACGATCTCTTGTCCTTCTACTTCTGCTTGTGGATATGGTTCCCTTACCTGGGTGTGCCCAAGCCAGCCTCATCTGCCCACACTTTTATTCATCCTACTCAGCCCAACCCAAATGTCAGAAGTCAATTTGGGGGCCGGCGCTGTGGCTCACTTGGTTAATCCTCCGCCTGCAGCACCCACATCCCATATGGGCGCTGGGTTCTAGTCCCAGTTGCTCCTCTTCCAGTCCAGCTCTCTGCTGTGGCCCGGGAGGGCAGTGGAGGATGGCCCGAGTGTTTGGGCCCTGCACCTGCATGGGAGACCCAGAGGAAGCACCTGGCTCCTGGCTTCAGATCAGCATAGCTCCGGCTGTTGCAGCCACTTGGGGAGTGAACCAACGGAAGGAAGACCTTTCTCTCTTTCTTTCTCACTGTCTGTAACTCTACCTGTCGAATAAGTAAATTTTTTAAAAAAAGTTAATTTGAGCTTTTCTGAGTTTCCTGGCCAGAGTTAGCAATTTTTTTCTCTGAGTTCTATACAATAATTGTCATGCTAAAATTGAATTACTTGTTTTTTTTCTCAAATTGCAAAAAAAAAAATTAAAAATTTTAGAGTACTGAAAGTTGAGAAGCATAGCAATAGATGAAAAAAGAGAGAAAACAGCTTGTCCATAATTCTGTCATAATACCACCATCCAGAGGAAACCACACGATGCTATTGACTTCTAATCCTTTTACTCTCTGTACATAGTATACATTGTTCTACTGATTTTTCCCCCACTTAACATTATGCCATAAGCATGTTCCTGTTGTTGAAGACTTTTTATTATGGAAAATTTCAGTCACATGAAAAGTATAGAGAATTGCAAAATGAATTCCTATGTACCCATCATCGAAGTTCAACCTTGAACTCACAGCCAGCCTTGTCTTCTTGACATCTCTGCCGTTCCCTGGTGCAGAATTATTTTGAGGCCAATCTCTATTGCATCATTTCCAGTGTAGGTTTTCCAATATGTGTGTCTGAAGCAATGGCTTTCAGGTAGGGACAACTTGCCCCACCCCATCCCAGGGGACATAGGGCAATGTCTAGAGACATCTTTGGGGGGGGGTGGGGGAGGTTGCTGCCGAGCCCTAGTGGGTAGAGGCCAGGTGTTCTGCTAAACATCCTGCAATACAGGGCAGCCCCTCCCCCTACAGCCAGCAGAGTTATCAAACCCCAAATACCAATAGTGCTGAGGTTGAGAAATACTTCTCTGAATGACAAGGCTTCTATTCAACAACTTTCCATTGTAGTACTATGTACATACAGGAAATGTGCGGATCAGAAGTGAACAACTCAGTTAGTGTCCAGGAAGTGCACACGTAGAGATCAGGATACATTTCGGCATCTGCACTCCAGTGGCTTCTTGATGTCCCATTTAGTCACCCTCTACCCTGGGGGGTAACTGCTGTTCTGATTTATACTAGCGCATTGTGCAATAAAGGGTTAACTCAGCAGGCCTGGGTGGTCCAACCCCTGCACCTGCCAAAGAGAGATTGGGGCCTTGTCTGTCTCCTAGGAGATGACCTGGATGTCCTTGGAATATCCTGCCCAGCAGGAGTGTTTTTTCACACCTTTGGCCTTGGGTGGTGCTGGATGCTAACAATGTAATTTATGGTGGGGGCTTGGACCCCACAGTATCAGCCTGACCTCTGGAGGAGCAGGCACCTGCAGGCCAGTGTGCAGGGAGGTCAGCCACACCTGTGTGATCACCTCCCAGTTAAAGACAGGGACACTGGGACGTGGGGCAGTTTCCCAGGTGTGCTATCAGGCATGGATGGTTGCTCGGAGAAGTAAGTTCTGTCCCCCGCTCTCCGCTGGATGAGGACCCTGGTAGCTTATGTCCAGTCTCTCATAGACTCTGCTGTGTGCACCTTTTCCCTTTGCTGAGTTTAGTCATTACAGTAAACCATGATCGTGGGTATATCAGCTCAGCTGTGTTGTTGAATTCCTCTAGCAAGTCACTGAAACTGAAGGTGGCTTTGGGAATCCCTAAACACACACGTGTTAGTTTTAAAGACCTCCTTTTTGCCACTTAAACACAATACAGTTATCACACCCAAAAACAATAATTTCATGGTATTATGAAATAGCCAACCAGTATTCAAATTTCCCTGACTCAGGTTTTTTTTTTTTAAACATTTGTTCTACTCAGTATTTAAATAAGGTCCCTACATTATAATTGGTTGACATGTTTTTAAGACAGTTTTAATCTGTAGGTTACCCCTCCATCTAACTTTTCCTATTTTGCATGTTGCTTATTGAAGACATGTTTTTTTTTTAATTTTTAAAAAATTTTTATTTGTTTGAAAGATAGTTACAGAGAAAGGTAGAGACAGAGAGAGGTCTTCCATCTGCTGGTTCATACCCCAAATGACTGCAACAGCCAGAGCTGAGCTGATCCAAAGCCAGGAGCCAGGAGCTTCTTCTGGGTCTCCCACATGGATGCAGGGACCCAAGGACTTGGGCCATCCTCTGCTGCCTTCCTAGGTGCACCAGCAGGGAGCTGGATCGAAAGTCGAGTAGCTGGGACTCGAACCGGCACCCGTATGGCATGTAGTGCTGCAGGCTGAGGCTTTAACCCACTGCGTCACAGCGCCGCCCCGAAGGCAGTTTAATAAAGTTTCCTGCAGTCTGGATTTTGTTGACTGCATTCCTACAGTGATGTTTGACACATCCTTCAGTTTTCTTCATTTCCTGTTAGATCTAGAGACTGAATCAGATTCAGGTTGGGCTTTTTTTGGCAAATGCTTTCTTCATCATTTTTAACTGCCTTTCTTATTCTGAGGGACGCATTTCCTGCTTTCTCCCCACCTTGCATGGCAGGAGCTGGAAATGGAGCCCATGTTCACTGGGAGCCAAGTCCATGCCCAGGTTGGGCCAACTGGATGCTCCCTCCAGGTCTCTAAATCTGGAATGGGTGGCACAAAGAAGCGGGTGAGGGCTGAGGACTCATTCTGGGGGTGGCCGAGTGACCATGCTGTGGTGGCAGATGCCTATGTGGGACCCAGGTCTCCGGCAGTATCCTGACCCCTCTCCCCGTGGCGTGATGGTGGCCGTTGGTGAATTTTCCAGTCTCCCAGTCCTTGCCTATTCTCCAACCCTTCTGCAGTCAGAGGCCGATGCTCACTGGTGTTTGCAGCCCAGACCCCTGACAAGGTGATGGATCTCTTGCTCTATTTTTGTTTATAATTTCTGCTAGGTTTTGGCCAAAAATCTGTTTACCTTATGGCCGCAACTCAGAGATTCCATATTTTTCTGGAGTGGAAAGTGGTTAATGTTACACATAGTGGGATCTCAGTGTTCTAACTCAAAATGCTGTTGACAAAGACAGTCAGCCTTAAGGAGATGATGGGACATAACAGACAGTGGAAGGTGTACGTGATGTGTCTGTATACACAAGGGTAAATGCTAGTGAGTACCAGAGTATAGGACCAAGGACAACAGGATCTTAGAGAACTGGTGTTTGTAGGGTAGCCCATGCCATAGGTTGCTTGAATTCACCTCTTCTGAGTCAGAAGGCACTAGTTAAGTGAAGTTTAATGAAGAGGGGAGAAGAACCATTCCAGGCAGGGTGAGTGCAAAGGCCCTGGGGCATTTTGCTATGAGAGGTTGGAATGCAGGATGTCTGCAATCATGCGGCCTGAGAAGTGCCTGTCCCTTACCAATTGTTAGATAGTTTTAGGGTCCCACTGGATGCCGCCTATGGCCAGCTGGCCCCAGGGCACTTAGGCTGTTGTGTACTGGAGCCCTCCCAAAAGCAAAGGCCAGAGGAAAGGCACTTGAACTCAGACACTCCTGTCCACAAAGTGCGTACTGAGCTGAGTCACGCCCTGGGATGACTGCCTAGAGAGGCCAGCCAGGCCTGCGTAGGTTAATAGTAATAGGAGCCATGGGCAACATTTGGATCCCCTGAGTCCTTTTCCTGGGGCTACCAGGAAATGAAAAACAAGCTGAATCAAAACTACCTATGAAATGCCTGGCACAAAGCAGGGCACCACTAAATACTCGTTGACTCTGACTGGCAGTGGCCATTCGGGCATCTCTGAAAATCAACTTTTATTCTGAAATCATCGTGACAAATGCCTGTTTCACTTGACAGTCTAGGTTTGGTGTGACAGGATTCCATTCTGATTTCAATTATTTAGAGATTTTCGTGTTCTGCTCTCTTTGTACAAAAGAGAAAGAAAGGAATTTGGCGAGAGTAGTCAAATGGTTAGTGTGTAACTGATTAGAACTCAAGTTGATCAGTTCAAAGCTGGGGCAGGCCCCTGTTGGAAGGAAACTATCGGGGTGCTCAAAAAGTTCATGGAAAATGAAATTCACAGATAAGCTTATTTTCATACATATACATACACACACACACACACACTACTGAGATCCATGCAGAAAAGTAAATTCTCCCTCCCATCTCCCACCCACACCTCCCATAAAAGAGAAGAGTGTATCTGTGCTCCCGGAAGCAAGGTTGATGAAATTGTTCTTTTGGGTCTCAGTTCAGAAGGTCCTGGTTTGGCCTAGGGCAGGAAATAAATATTGCAGGTGAAGTGGATATAAAAGAAAAGGCCCACAGACCTCATAACAGCAGTACAACCTCTCGGGGCAGGCGGGTGCCACAGCTTTATGGCACTGTCATCAAGGCAGGCCCTCGGTCTATTGCCAATGACTCCACTGGGCGCGAGAGGGTATCCAGCAGGGTCGTGGTGTGGCTCACTGATGTCCTGGGATAAAGTCGCTGCAATAGGATTAGTCCAGGGGAGTCTTATCTCAGAGCTGCTAGAATGTTCTTTATTGCGTACATGACTTCCTTTTATTATATTTTCCTCCTACACTGGTAGGAAGAATAATTTACAGAATGTTATGTGTCTGGGTTTGGTAACAGAAAAATGAGCCGCTGCTGTAAATTGAGTTGGGGAGAGAGAAAAGGCTTTGGAGCCGATCACCGGGGCAAGCCAGCAGGCTTCCTGGCGAAGCAATCTTGCAGTCTAATTAGAGTGAGTTCCATAAATGCAACTTAAATAGAGCTGCCTTCTTGCAATGCTAACTTAGACTTCCTACCTCTTAGTCTTCAAGGTGACCAACTAGGAATTAGCAGATGAAAAAAAAAAAAAAGGCTTTCACCATGTTTGAATTAGCAAAAGATTCAGTGAATGAATATCACTTGAAATCCTCTGAATGGAGAGTGCCTCCCTCTGGCGTCTGATGTACGCCTGCTCTTAACTGGTGGCTTTGTGCTATGAAGTAGTTAAAGGGCTGCCTTGGGCGCCTGACATTTCAACAGACCTTGCAGGTGCAGGAGTATCTCTAGAAGAACAATAGCGCTCAGGCAGGGAGTCTTGCTCATTGTTGAAGAAATGCCATGGCAACATCTCTGAGAAGTCGTGAGTGGGCAGATGAGACCGTGCCAACATCCAAGTTCACACCCTGCGCGCTCTTGAGCTCTGCAGGGATCGCCTGCTGCTATGAATCCTCACGTAACCGTATATACTTAGATAGCCTTACATCAGCTACCTGAAAGCGGCTTCCAATTGGTGCTTCAAGCTAAATACAAGGAGTGACACCAAATAAATTTATCCGTGAAGGGGAGAGAACTAGTCTGCCAGAAGCCGACACTGTAAAAATGCGGCGAGCGCAAACAGCGGTCTTTACTGAGGGCTCTACAGGTGTGCAACTTACAAGGAGGATCTAAACAACCCTGGCTTTAAGCAGCCAGAACTTTTGAGAGAGCTTTGAATTCTCTCTGCAGGGAGAACATTTTCTAGTCCTTTCCCAATTCATTTAGCTTTGATTCCAGAAGATTCAAAGTAACTAAAATGTTCACAATGGAATGACTTCAGTAGGTAGCATCAGCTGTGTTCTGAGGATTCCTCCAATAGCCTTTAGCAGTTCGGATGAAATGGCCTTGAGTGGCTTTCACTGAAGGCCAAGAAGGGGTTGGAAACGAGTTTGGAGAAAAGGGGAAGGAGAGAGGGGAGGAATGGAGTTCACATTTACTGGTTTGCTTTGCTATGCGGGCAATTCTGATGTCTGTTTTACATGCATGCCTACTTTATTCCACACATTAATTTCTTGAATAGTGGGAGAAATGACTTCAGTTCCTTTGTTTTGCATATTCATTCAACAAATGCTTACTGCGCACTTATTATGCTCCAGGCACGAGGCTTGTCCCTGGACATATAATATATGGCTCTTGCCTTCTGGGAGCTTACATGCCAGAGGGGATATTCATACTAACCAAGTGGTCACAGAAGGTCCTGAGTCATGGGAAGGGGAGGCAAATGTTACCTCGGGAGTATTTAGTGGTAGATCGGGAAAGTCTTCCTTAAAGAGTATAACTGAGCTGAGCTCCTAGCAATGAGTAGGAAACAACTAAATGAAGTGAGAAGAAAGTGTGATCCAGGCGGATGAAAGACAGGACATGTGCAGACGCCTGTGGCAGAAAGAAGCTGGGCTGATAGGAGGGAGTAAAGGATGCTCAGTGTGTGACTCCGTTCTTAGTTGAAACTACCAGATAAAACTTCTGCCAATTTTTGCAGAAAGGGAAAAAGATCGGGTGGCTTACAGGATACCCTGGAGTACTTTCCAAAATAATTCCATGGAGCTTGTGCCATGAAGGTTCCACTGACACTGGTATCAAGCATACCATTGATGCTGGACACTGGGCATTGCTGCATCTGCTGGACATGGGACACAGCTACTCCTGTTGCCATGACCTTTGCAACAATGGATTCCTGCTTCTTGTCATTGGTTGTTCAGTCACTATCCACCCAGGTGCGACTGATGGACAGAACCTGGACATATGTCTTGTACGCTTGCCACAAAGCAGGCTTGGAAAGCAAATGGATAGTGGAAAGCACGGCTTCGAATGCTGCCTATCAGGAAGAATTTTCTTCCGTATTGACCGTAAGGCTCATTGTGTTACACCCCTGGTGCCTACGAAGCGTGCAGAGCGCTCTGAAAACACAGGTCCTCTAGGAAACTGCCCATCAGCTGGAGGGGGTCGTCCCTGGGAAGATGGAGGCCAGCAGGGATGGGAGCCTCCTTGTGACATTGATGTTGACTCAAGAACTGTTCTCACAGACCACACAGTTGGCCTTTCATATCCTCCCATTCATTCAACTGCAGAGGGAAAATATTCAGGAAAAAGTGTCTGTACTGAATGTATACAGATTCCCTGTTCTTGTCATTGTTTCCTAAACAATGCAGAGGGGCCAGCCCTATGACTTAGCAGGTACCGCTGCCACCTGTGATGCCGGCATCCCTTTGGGCGTTGGTTCGTTTCCTGGCTGCTGCACTTCCAATCCAGCTCCCTGCTGCATGGACCTAAGAAGACACTCAAGCAGGCTGTGGACAGGCACATGTGGCAAAGAACTAGTCTCCTACCTAGAGCCAAGGGGGAACTGAGAGGCCTTCTGCCAGGAGCTGCGTGAGTGAATCATCTTGGAAGTGGATCCTCCAGCCCCAGTCAAGCCCCCGGATGATCACAGCCCCAATGGACACACTGCTAACAGTTTTGTGAGAGACCCTGAGCCGCGACTACCCAGCTAAGCCACTCCCAGATTTCTGACCTTCAAAAACTACGGGATGCAGCCGATGTCATGTCTGTTGTTTCAAGATGCTATGTTCTCAGATACTTTGTTTTGTAGGAACAGATAACTCATAATGTATGGTTATCCCTCCGTATCCATAGGGGTCTGGTTCTGGGACAACTCTTGCCTCAGATCTCCAAATCCACAGATGCTCAAGTCCCTTATATCAGATGGTGTTGTGTTTGTATATAATCCATGCATACCCTCCTGTACACTTTAAATCATCTCTAGATCATTTATACTAATAATGATGATGATGCTGTGAGGCCGGCGCCGTGGCTCAACAGGCTAATCCTCCACCTTGCGGCGCCGGCACACTGGGTTCTAGTCCCGGTCGGGGCGCCGGATCCTGTCCCGGTTGCCCCTCTTCCAGGCCAGCTCTCTGCTGTGGCCAGGGAGTGCAGTGGAGGATGGCCCAAGTCCTTGGGCCCTGCACCCCATGGGAGACCAGGAGAAGCACCTGGCTCCTGCCATCGGAACAGCGCGGTGCGCCGGCCGCAGCGCGCTACCGCGGCGGCCATTGGAGGGTGAACCAATGGCAAAAGGAAGACCTTTCTCTCTGTCTCTCTCTCTCTCTGTCCACTCTGCCTGTCAAAAAAAAAAAAAATAATGATGATGATGCTGTAAGTAGCTGTCATACTGCATTAGTTGTTGTTGTTTTTAAGATTTACTTATTTATTTTGAAAGTCAGAGTTGTAGAACAGAGGGAGGGAGAGATCTTCCATCCTCTGGCTCACTCCCCAAATGGCCATAACAGCCAAGGGTAGGCCAGGCTGAAGCCAGGAGTCAGGAGCTTCTTCCAGGTCTCCCAAGTGGGTGCAGGGACCCAAGCACTTGGGTCTTCTTCCGCTGCTTTGGGAACTGGACTGGAAGTGGAGTAGCCGGGATTTGAACTGGTGCCCATATGAGATGCTGGCACTACCAGTGGTGGCTTAACCCACTTTGCCACAATGCCAACCTCATGGACCCCTTTTAAAGCTGGAGAATATAAATGGGTCCAAGCAACACAGCTGTAAAAAAACAGTTCAAAATTCCAGAATGTGGACACTCTCTTAAGAGCTGCAAAGATACCCCATGTGCAGCCCTTGATTGGAGAAACAACTTTCTTCCTTTTTTTTTTTTTTTTAAAGAATAGAGTTTTACAAAGCACTCACCAGATCAATAGCTGCATGCTAGCTCCAGAGGCTGTCCTACTCTGTCTGATGGAGACAGCAGTTGGAACAGCAGCCCAGTTGCTGTGTCACTTGATGAAGCTAGTGTCGTTTCTCTGAGACTCTGCTGCCTTTTTAATAACCAAGTGTGATTCAAGAGCGATGCAGCGGGAGTTTCCACCGGTCCACCTTCCAGTAGGTCTCTTCGCTTCTTCCAGGAACGCAGTACTGACTCTGGTTTCATGCTTGGGTTCCCCAGGGTTTCTTGTTTCTTCCTGTCGTGACAGCTCTTCTTCCGCAGCTCAGGAACCCTGGGCAGGATTTCTGCCAGTTGTAGACTACATCTCAGACAGCTCCGGATTCAGGAACAGGGAGCTAATCTGGAATCGTGTGGGCGTCTCGCTAGAGCCACCTCGAGAGAGATGTAGGCTGAACTTCATCCATCATCTGACTGTCACAAGTCCCTCGTCTGATTGATAACCCCGTGAGGCACCCTGGGACCCTGGAAATTAGAGTTAACATGGAACCTGTGTCTTATAGTCTCCAAGAAGTCTAGATAATTACCATCCCCCAGCGTCCATGTGCCCTGCAGGTGGCCATGGTTCCCTTGGGTTAGACGAAAAGGAATGTTTACAGCACACGCTGGGGTGAGCCAGGCTCCTCCCCTTGCTCTGCCTCCCCACTCAAGGCACTCTGGCTGCATTCATTATGTCTTGAGTGGACAGAGTACTGTGTCCGCCACGTCCCCTCGGGTCTCTTTTGCCATGTCTGTGCACCCTCTCCTGGTTTCTGGATTCTGTTGCTTCTAATGTCCCATGCTTGGCAGTTCTTTCAAAGCCTTGCCCTTCAACTCTTGGAGCCACTTTGGCTATGTGCTGAGGCTCCTAGTGATAACTGGGGCAAGAGTGTGAAAAACCCTGTTTTCTTGCCTCTAGCTGGCATGGACTCTGAGGCATAATTTAAACTCTGACATGCCCTGTAGGATTGGGCTGAGATGGGACTGGACCTGGAATTGTACCTTTGGTGGCTTTCTTGCCTTTCCTGTCATGTTTCCTCTTTCCTTACCAGTTAATCCTGGGAGCGATTCCTTAGTGAATCCTTTGCATAGAAATTCTCACTTCCAAAGAACCTGACCTGAGACAGGCCCTACAGCTATCACAGTGAGTCCGGCTTCTGTTCATCAGATTTAGATTTTGTTGGTTTGTTTTATTGACCAAAAAGGAACTAAGTAGGCTGGTTGTTTATTTCATTTCCAAGAGTTCATGATCAAGGGCCATTGCCAAAGATTTCCTGTGCGTCAATCACTCTCTTACTGTGGCCCCCAACCTGTTCAGTAACCTGCCCCACAGTACTTCCAGAAGTTGAATGCTGATCCTATGCTTTATTCCCCTGGGACCGTAGCAGTGTCACTGAAGCCAGGAACCCCACTACTATTTCACTCTACCACCAGCATCCTCACTTGATAGAGAACAGCCCTTACCGTTACTGTTGGAGCTGATGGCGATGCTCTCGCCAGTGTCACCCTCGGGGTAGCTAAGGGAGCACCTTCAGGGTTCTTCTGGAATACACAGAGGATGGGTGAGTGGGATGCCCGAGATAAATCCACTTCGGCATCCAATGTCCCCATGGCATTGGATTCTTTCCTGTACCTTCGCTGCTGAGAGTGCGAGGACCGGGACTTTTGGTACCACTCGGGAGCTTGTTGGAAATTCAGAACCTGTACTGTACCCCAGACCTTACTGAATCAGAATTTTAACAAGATTTCCATGCTACTCCTATGCACATTAAAGTTTTAAGCAGCTCTAATGCCAGCAAATTTCTGGCCTCTCAACATCCTTATGCTTAGGCCACCCCTGAGCCCAGGTATCAGTCAGCTAATTGAAAACACAACTAAAATAACTTCCAGCTGCTCAACCAGCAGATCGAAGTCAGCGTTTCTTGGACTCACAGGTGCCAGCAAACTCAGCCTGATGTAAAACTGTTTCTGCTTCCTTGGTCTAGACCCATATTCTGCAAGTTTTTGAAAATAAAAATGAGCCATGTCTTGCATATCCTCCTGGGTTGTCTTCTAATCACATCCAAGCCCTAAGCCTGGAGACTGTGAGGAACAGCAAGGCCGTGGCGCAGGAAGCAGCTCCTTGGCAAGACCCCTGCCTCAGCCGTGTCCTTTAGGGGGCCTCGAGCCTCTTCCACTGGCTCTGCTGACGTTACCACGACTTAGCCGTGGCTGTTACCTCTGGTGCTGACTGTGACAACAAACACGACGTTTGTCCTCATCCTAACAGACTGCCCTGTGCTGGATTGCTTTGTGTTAGCAGCTCCACACCCTGGCATGGGGGAGGCTGTCGGCTGGAGCAGGGCTCACGTGCCTGTGCCCTAGCTGCAAGGGATGCCATGGTAGCAAGTACATACGGGGAGGAAGTCTCTGCTGCCCACAGCAATTCGTAAGCTGGGAAATTCTGCAAACAAAGGCAGGGTGTTCAGACACCAGCTGCGTCACCGTTCCTGGGGCTGGGTACGCACATCCAGGGTGAGTGTGGGTAAAATGAGGCTGAAAAGGTAAGCAGGGGCCAGAGTATTGGAGGTGAAACATCAGTGGGAAGGCTGTCAGTCATCGTAAATGGAGAAAGGTTGGCCCATGACCAGATGACCAGTTTTTGCATTATAACAAGAGAGTCCTCCTGAGAACTGATGGGTAAAGAGGAGAGAGGCCCTGAGTACACCCTTCAGGCTGTTTTATTTATTCCCAAGAGGGACCGTGGTCAGATGAGCAGTGTGGTGACAGAGAGGAGGTGACTTCAGGAGGCTTGATGATGGTTGGATATGGGGGGAAAGAAAGTGCCCAAAATGCCTTTAGCTTTCTGTCTCACGTCCTGGATAAACGCAGGTGCCACACACTGAGGGAAGGGACCCTCTACATGTTTTAGGCTGGGGCAAAGATGTGGGCTGTGTGTGCCGGGAGGCCTTGGGGATCTTCTACCTGCCTTTGCTTTTTAAGATTATTTCTTTATTTGAAAGAGTTACAGAGAAAGAGGGAGAAACAGGGAGAGGGAGAGAGAGATCTATGCGCTGGTTCATTCCCCAAATTGCTGCTATAGTCAGGGCTGGGCCAATTGGAAGCCAGGAGCCAGGAGCTTCATCCTGGTCTCCCATGTGGGTGCAAAGGCCCAAAGACTTGGGCCATCTTCTGCTTCTTTTCTCAAGCCATTATCTGGGAGCTGGATCAGAAGTGGAACAGTAGCGACATGAACTGGTGTCCTGTCCATGTGGGGTGCCGGCTTTGCAGGCAGCAACTTTACCCACTACACCACAATGCTGGCCCCTCTGTCTGCTTTTAAACACGGCAGACTTCACGTGCCTTTGGGACATTCCAAAGGTGATTTCAAGGTAGCAGTTTAATGGACAGATCCGGATCTCAGAGGAAAGGTCTGGGCTGAAAATAAAAATTCAAGCCCCAGTGGTTCTTACAGTGGCATTTGAAAGTGTTGATGTGAATGAAGTCATTTGGTGGGAGTGTCAAGGGCAGGACAAAGTAGTTGTACAAATGAGTCTCAGGGGTTGGAATGAAGTTATAAGCCCTATTGGTTACTTTCTCGGCATCTTTCCTCCTTTTCCTACAGAACCCCAATTTTGTTCAGTTATTTAACTTTTTCTTATACAAATCTATGACTCCAAGGAACTTGATCTTACCTTCAGTTCAACATGAGGTCTTCTTAGCATAAGGTTATTTCCATCCCCATTCCTGTGGCTCAAGACTGGCCATGCACCCCAATATCCATCAATGCCAGAAGACCAATGAGTGGGGGGCTGGCACTGTGGCATAGCAGGTAAAGCTGCCGCCTGCAGTGCCAGCATCCCATATGGGCACCAGTTCAAGTCCTGGCTGCTCCACTTCCGATCCAGCTCTCTGCTATGGCCTGGGAAATCAATAGAGGATGGCCCAAGTCTTTGGGCTCCTGTACCTGCATGGGAGACCCAGAAGAAGCTCCTGGCTCCTGGCTTCAGCTCAGCTCAGCTCCGGCCTTTGTGGCCAACTAGGGAGTGAACCAGCGGATGAAAGACCTCTCTCTCTCTCTCTCTCTCTGCGTAACTCAAATAAATAATAAATCAATCAAAAAAAAAAAAAAAAAAGACCAGTGAGCGGGCTTTGGGAAGTTTGTGTGCGAGCCCAAGAGAGAACAAAGGGAAAGATGGTTTCTCTATTCTTCTGGACATTCCTCCGATCTAGATGTGTTGCCTGAAGCTGTTGGAGCTCTCTCACTGTCAGCTTGAGCCTGTAGATATTCCTGAGAGAGACAGAGGGAGAAAGAGAGATACGCTTGGAACCTGGGGCCCTGGAGTCTGAACCAGCTACCTGCAATCCTGTTTCAGTGTGGTGCTCCCTGTTAGGTGAGGTGACGCCTTTTATAACCTCGTTGGTTGATGTGAGTTGAGGTAACTGTTAATTATGGTAGAAGAAGACAGCTCTGCACATTCATATCAGATCCCACAGCCAGTAGGTAAGATAGCTGGGATTGGAACTCAAATTGGTCTGAAGACAAAGCCCATGTTCTAGAACAATCGTCCTGTATTTAGAAGGGGCATTTGAGTTTTTGTGAATGGTCTCTTTATAGTTCTAGGGCAGAGGATGGCAAGGTCTAGATAGTAAATATTTCAACCCTTTTTGGCTGTGTGTTCTGTGTCTCAGTTACTCAACCCTGCTGCTGTAGTGAGGGTCGCAGACAACATGTACATCAGTGGGTGTGGCCATGCTCCAATACAACTTCATTCATAAAAACACACATAGTTTGTCAGCCCCTGCTCTGGAGAAAAAGATCAAGAAAAGAAATGCTGAATGAAACCCCCAAGTCATAGTGTTGGACCTCTCAGTTACAGAGATGCCCACTTGCTCGGGAGGACGCCCAAAGATCCAGACTCCAGACCAGTTGATGCAAAAAGCATGAGGTTTTTATTGAACGTTTGCGCAAACGGACCCCCACCTCAGGCAGTGAAGAGCCCTGAGCGGCAGTTTCACACAGGTTATATAGGCAACGAATTAGCATATTCCTAATGCGCATGCGTAGGATTGGTCAGTTCAGAGGGACCATTAGCATATGGGAGAATGCTGGCGAAGAATGCTGGTGGAGAGTGCTGGTATAAAATGCAGAGGTGGCACGGGATTGGCTGGTTCGGAGGGACAATTAGCATACCGGAGAATGCTGAGGGAGAGTGCTGAGGGAGAGTGCTGAGGTGTTACAGGATTGGCTGGTCGCAGTGACATCATAAGTGCGCGCCTAGAGACTCTCCGAAGGGGAGGGGCAGCTCTGCTCTGGGCGTGCCTAGAGGTTCTCTGAAGGGGATTGACTTTTCCTTCCCAGAGAACGTCCTGCCCGCTGGACTCTGGGGAACATCTAACCTCTTAAGAAGCCCCTGATATTTGCCCAGGCCTAGTTTCTTGTCCCTCTCCCCATAAGGGTCCTTCAATAGTTACAAAAGTCACCAATGAAATAGTAACTGAGAATTCTAATTCTGATTAGAACATAGATGGCTATCAATGCACCATGGCTCAATTTAGGATTGCCTAACTTTACGATGGTGAGAAAGAATATTCGTGCAACCATTTTTCTTCTTCACTTTCAGTACAGTATTCACTAAATTACATGAGATATTCAACACTTTAGTATAAAATGGGCTTTGTGTTAGATGGTTTTGCTCAACCATAGGCTTATCTAAGTATTCTTTCAGATAAAAGTATAATGTTCAGTAGGTTAGGCATATTAAATACATTTTCTGTTAAAAATACTTTCAAAAGAAATTTTTATTTATATATTTATTTTAGAGCAACAGGGAGAGGAAGAAAGAAACAGTCAGCCAAAGGGTTCCCATCTGCTAGTCCACTTCCCAAATGCTCCCAGTGGAATGCCTGCCGCTGGGTCAGGCCCAAAGCTGGGAGCCCATCTGTGGCAGAGACCCGATTATTTGAGCCGTACCTGCTGCCTCCCAGGGTGTACATTAGCAGGAAGCAGAAATTGAGAGCCAGAGCTAGGACTCGAACCCAGGCACTCTGTATGGGACATGGGCAACCCAAACAGCATCTTAACTGCTAAGCCAAACACCTGCCCCTACATTGTTAACTCAAGGTATTTTCAAACTGCAGCAGATTTTCAGGACTTAACCCCAGTGTGGGAGAGGATCTGTACTTGCTGCAACAAATGACATTTCAACACCCAGTCAAGTCACAGTTGCATTTTTATAGCTCTTTGTCCATGTTTCACAATCGCATGCTTTGGATGGGCATAATGTGAGTTGGTTTCTAAACACTAAGTAAACAAGAATGGTTCACAAATAAAGGGTACTGGCCAAGTACCCTAGGGTATTTATTTGCATTGTCCTCAACGGAGGCTGAATGAATGCGGTGGCAACAGAGGACTCTGGGAGATGAGTCTCTTCCCTCTCCAACTTCACCTGCTGTCTCTTCCCAGCTCTACTCTCCAGCCTGGAGTGTGCCTATCACAGATGACTCTCAGAGTGTGGTCAGGAGTGGGGGTGGGGAAGGGCGTGTGGATTAGGGCCCCCCTTCTGTTTTATCCCAGTGAATGGTCAGATAACGCTGGACAACCAGAACTGTTGACTTGTTCTAGAGCAGTCATCAGGGAACTAAATGCTCTCCGCTGGGGAACTTGTGAGATGTTTGATCTATGAGACAAGGCACACTGGCTACTTGTCTGTATCTTCTTTATATTCCAATGTATACAGCAGTAACGGAGTTGTGAACCAATGAGGGTCTGGACTGGTGTTTGCCAGAGTTGGGAAAAGAAAGGGTCGACCAGAAACCTGAAGGAGTAAAGACCAGGATTTGACGACACGGCAGTAGCTGAGGGTAGCGAGACATGACAAGCCCTCTCCTTTTCCGCAGAGTGGACAACATCAGGGAAGGTGCATCCTGAGATGGATTCTCTGCAGGACGCAGTACTGTGTCAACATTTCAGCTCAGCAGGAATGGTCAGGAGCAGTCAGTAGCAAGCGCCACTCTCTTCCCTCCTGGAGGAAGGCAGGCTCTGGCCTCAGCTCATCTGTACTTGGCCTGGGCCTGGGCTTCTCAGCCTGGGAGCATGTGAGGCCCGCTCCTTGTGCTCACCGCTGAGCGGGCTCATCTTATCCATCACTGCCACGCAGAAGGCTCCTGGGGCCGCAGGCCTGCACACACAGACCTACTGCAGATTCAGCGAAGCCCGTCCACCATCCCACGTACTGGGTCAGGTGCCCCGTGCTGGGCCCTGCACGGGGGGCGCTGCCTGTGGCAAGCCTTTCATTTTACAAAGTGCTTTCTGAACCCTGGCCTAGATGAAGAAATTTCAAAAGACAAAACAATTAGGTCCCCATCCCAGGTGTTGACGAAGCAGAGCCTCAGCCCAGAAGCAGCCACAGCTCCGTGAGCTGCAGCCCAAAGTGGAGGGCCTGGCCAGCAACACAGAGCAGCTGCCCTCCAAGGAGATTCTTGGGCAGAAAGTCATAACTTATTCATGCATCATAAACACACACAGGCATTCAAGTCCCTTAAACGCAGCAGGCTAATCACTCCAGTTAACAGTGAAGTGGTGCCATTTGCGGTCCTAGTTCTGTCGGCTGCTGGTCGCAGGGAGAGCTCCTGCAAGGAGGCAGCTGGTTGGCAAGTCCAGGCCCGTAGCCACCATGTCAGCGCAGCAGACGCCCTCAGCCACAGGAGACAGTGAGGCCCTGTCTGCGTTTTGCTTGCTCCGTAGTGCTAAACCAGGAAGTCCGCGTATCTGAGCTGCACCTGACGGGGAAGGAGAGGTGCCAGCTGGAACCAGCAGACCTGTTAGGGAAGGTGAAGTCCCAGCAAAACCATTAGCACATGAATGAACGTTCTGTCTGTAGGAACAAAAGCTGGAACCTTTTACTGGGACCTAAGTGACTTCAAATGACAGCCCCACACAACGGTAGGCACTCAGATGGAACAAAACACCCACAGCGAAGCGCAGAATGCCCAGAGCACGCGGGAGAGGCAACCAGGTCTTTGGTGAAAAGCCCTTGCACGCTATTATTGGTACAACACATCTCATGTATTATTTGGGGTTGATTTGTTATCCCAATGTTTGTTAGGTAGAGGTCACTTTGTTCAATGCCTTTTTTTTCTTTTAAAGATTTATTTATTTATTTGACAAAGTTACAGAGAGGTACACACACACACACACAGAGAGAGAGAGAGCTTCCATCCACTAGTTCACTCCCCAAATGGTTGCAATGGCTTTGGCTGGGCCAGGCTGATGCCAGGAGCCAGGAGCTTCCTCTGGGCCTCCTATATGTGTGCAGGGGCCCAAACACCTGGGCCGTCTTCCACTGATTTCCTAGGTGCACCAGCAGGGAGCTGGATAGGAAGCGGTGCCCATATTGGATACTGGTGTCACAGGCAGGAGCTTTACCCACTATGCCACAATGCTGGCCCCTGTTCAGTGACTCTTACTGGGACTGATGGCCTCCTTCCCCCTCCCCAGTCTCCAGACATTTGGAAATATTTGGGGATGGTTTTGGTTTTCATAATGACTGGGGTGGGAGGCTTTGTAGCCAGCAACCAGAGCCCAGGTGTCCAGGGGCATCGACATCCTGCTATGTGAGTGACGGAGCCCCCATCCTTAATGCCTGTGATGCAGACTTTATAAGGCTGTAGCCTCCCTCCCTTCACTTGCAGTTCCTCTGTCTTCCCTGTGGTGATTACAAATCAACTCCTTACTAAAGATTAACTCAGTAAATCACAGAAGTGCTGCAAGGATGAGGCTGGCCTAGCGGGACTCTAGACTGCGAGACAAAATTCAGGGATTACCTCTGTGGCTAATGTCCCACCACTGGACTTCTGTTTTTAGATCTTTCGCAGGAACTTGAAGTGCTGATCATGCAGAGTGAAAGCCACCAGTCTACCAGTAGACCCCAGGTGGACCAGAGTCCACTTTGCCCTCCCAGTATCTTCAGAAAGACATGCTGGCTTCTCTCACTGGCCAATCCAAGGAAGAACAGGAGCACTGTGTTCGCATGGGCTGATCAGCCCTGGTCAACCCCAGCTTTAATCTAGGAGTCTGACCACCCTTTACTCCTCAAGGAGTTTGGGAACTGAGCGCTGGCCGACGTCTTGCTCTGTGCCCTGCAGCACAAGCTACTTTGTTCTGCCACCTTGCTGTGTGTTGGGCAGGTGGACCCAGTTTTAGGGATTCTATTACAACTCCTTCAACCGGGTTTGCAGATGTTCTAAAGCATGAGCAGTTCTCATAGGAAGAGGGTCCCAGTTAAAAAGGTCAGGGACACCACCTCTGGAAGGCACTGACTTAGACCATTGTGACATTTTCCATACGAGAAAACCAGACTCCAGGATCTCGAGTCTTTTGTCCACCCAGGTTAGTGCCAGGCCTGTGTCCAGGACCCTAAATTCCTAACTCCCACTTCAGGGTGTCCATGAAGGCTCCAGTGACCATATTTCATGAAATTAAAGTTAGGCCTGGATCCGCCAAGTCTGAGCACTCCCAGGACAACAGGACAGCATTCTGGATCAGGACTGCTGTGGGAAGAGCCTCTAAGCTTTGCCTTAACCACAGTGCCTCTCTGTGGAGTTCTGCCTGCAGGGTGATCTTGGGGGCAGGGCTACAGTGGAGGGCTTTTGCTTTTTCCCCAGGAGGAGATGCTGTAACTTCTGGGCCACACTCCGGACAAGGTGCTGGACTCACAATAGACCCTGTCCCCTAACGGCAGAGCCTCTTGGCCCTCTGTAGAGGTAGAACTTTCTGGACTCTTCCCAAATGGATAACACACACAAATCATGAGGTTCATTCACAGCCAGCAGACTATGGGCATTTGATTTTTCACATGCATTTTTGTGAAAAGACAGGCAGAAACAATTAACGAAATGACCCAGGGATGTGAGGTGGTGTCGGTTTTTCAGATGAATCAGAGAAGAAAGGTTATGTCTGATGATTGCAGCAGCTTGAAATGCCTGGTGGGCTCTGCATTGCCTGGGCTTTGTGCTTCCTGTATTCTGTTCCTCTGTAATAATTTATGCTCACTCAGTTGCTTCTGGTGCTAGGAGATCGCGAGCCCCTTCATGATGGAACTTGCGGTGTTAAACACTGAGTTAAGCACATGGCAGCTTTTTATAGCATGGATCTATTCACTGAACAACCAAGTCTCTTTCCTCCTGCTGCCAACATGCTGAGACACTCAGAGGCATGGGGAACCCTCCACTCTCTATTTATAGAAAGATTTATTTATTTTCACTTTACTTAAAAGAGGGACAGAGACAGACAGATATCTTCCATCTGCTGGTTTACTCCCCAGATGCCCACCGTGGCCAGGGTTGGGCCAGGCTTGAAGCCAAGAGTCAGGAGCTCCATCTGCGTCTCCCACACAGGCAGCAGGGACTCAAGTGCTGGAGCCATCGCTTCTGCCTCCCAGGGTGCACATAAACAGGCAGCTGGGTCAGAGGACTTGAACTAAACACGCCAATATGGGTTACGGGCATCCCAAGCAGCAACTTAACTGCTGAACCAAGTGCCCATCCCTCCGTTTTGTAAGGTTTCGAATAGGTGTGGGGTCACACAGGTGGAGCTGAAGTCCTGCCCAGACCCCTCCCTGTGGGACCTCCAGGAAGTTACTGAATTGCTTAGGGCGTCGGCGTCTGGACAAGGAGCCTCTTCCCTCGTAAGGTTGTTGTGAACGTTCAATATGGAATGACAGATGTGTCGTTGTGCTATTTTCAAACACCAACGACTGGTCTTCCAGTTCTCTAGACACCAATTAGACATCGAGCATTCGATTCATTCCATTCCATTCCATCTGGACACTACCTGAAGTTAGTGTCAGACCTCACAAATTTAAGAGGTCAGCCTCTCAACATTGTCTCCACTGCAGACAGCACCTGCAAATCCAGGATCACCTAACTTCCAACCAACCAGCTGCGTATCTGGGATTCCCGTGAAGCCCCCTTCAGGTTCGAACATTTGCTGGGAAGGTTCCCAGGGCTCAGGAAAATATTTATGTTTACTGGTTTATTATAAAGGATACAGCCGAGTGGGAGAGAGAGTCACAGAGCAAGATGCGGGGCTGGGGCACAGGGTTTGCCATGCTGTCCTCCTGGCTCCCAGAAGCACTCACCAACCTGGAAGCCCTAAAAATGTCCTCATTCAAGAGTTCTGTTGGAGCTCAATCTGCAGCCCCACCTATTACCCCTTCCTAAGTTCAGCTCAGAGTTCCTGCCCTTCCCTCACTTGGCGTTTCTGGGACCCCTCTCATCGGAGGCTGTCCGGGAACTCCACCCAGAGTCACCACCTAGGCATGATCTCAGGTGTGACTGAAAGGGGCTTATTATGAACAATAAAAGGCACTCCTATGGTGCAGGAAATCCCAGGGGTTTAAGAGCTCTTTGCCAGCTACTGGGGACAAAGGTCAAAGGTATTTCTTACAGCCCACAGTGGTACTTGGCACAGTACCTGTAGTGCCATAAACTCAGTAAATGTCATCTTCGACATCCCCACCACTACTGAGATTTGCTAGGATGCAGATTCAAGATAGGAACTATAGCATCCAATGAAAACAGGAGAGCAGCCAGAAAACCACATGGATTAGAACACTGAAACTCGACCGATTCCAAACTGAAGGTGTTGGCCTGGAAGGCCGGACTGAGGGCAGCTGGCTGGTGGCCTGGCTGGTGGCATCTGGTGGAGAGCTTGAAGAATTACTCTGTGGCTTGATTGTTTTACCTAAATAATCTAGAAAAGAGAGTGGGCCACACTTTATGTGCACCCAGAGGTGTGTGACCATAAAAAGATAACTCAAAAACAACAAGAAGTTGAAAAACCCTTGTCTCCATGATGGCAAATAGAATAGGATTTGACAGAGAATGTGGAGGACAGCCTGGGCTTCTGGACCCCCGACTTGTCAGAAACACTTTCCAGGCAGGCCAGGATTGTAATTAAAATGGAGAGGCCGGTGCCGTGGCTTAACAGGCTAATCCTCCGCCTTGCGGCGCCAGCACACCGGGTTCTAGTCCCGGTCGGGGCACCAGATTCTATCCCGGTTGCCCCTCTTCCAGGCCAGCTCTCTGCTATGGCCCCGGAAGGCAGTGGAGGATGGCCCAAGTGCTTGGGCCCTGCACCCGCATGGGAGACCAGGAGAAGCACCGGGCTCCTGGCTTCGGATCAGCACGATGCGCCGGCCGCAGCGGCCATTGGAGGGTGAACCAACAGCAAAAAGGAAGACCTTCCTCTCTGTCTCTCTCTCTCTCTCACTATCCACTCTGCCTATCCAAAAAAAAATTAAAATGGAGAAAAGACACACTGCACCCTCTGGAGGGGTCCGAGTCTACGAGGCACACATGGGTTGGGAGAAGCTGGTGAGAATTCGCAGGTGACTGCAGTAGCCTCACATGGAACTTGTATAGTTGTAGGAGGCTTTAGAAATTGTTTAGTTTGGAACTATCACCTTACAAGAAAAGAGACTGAAGTCTAGGGAGTGCTGTGACTTGCCCACATCCCACACAGTAAGTGACTGACGCCATCCAGCTCGGCCCGCCTCCACCCAGCACTCCCCTCACTTTGGCCATTTTAAGAAACCTCGGATAAATTGGTGTCAGCTCCTCCCATCTCTTGACGTTTTTCTATTTCCAGTCTTAAAAGAGGATTTTTTTTTTTTTTTTGAGATTCAGGGAAGTTTTGATATGCTCATCAGACTTCCTGAGCTTTGTTAGGCTTTCAACATTTGTGGGTTGTGAAAATCCTCCATCATAGGAAATAACATGGTATTTTTGTACCGCAATCTTCTCTAGGCATGGGGATAGTGTGGTGTTATCTGTTATAACTGAGAGCATTCAGTAACATGGACTCAGCAACTGAATTCTCAGAAATTTATCCTAAAGAAATCTATCATAAACACCGACATAACGTTCTTGACATTGACCTGTAGTTGACTTAAGTGTCTTCATCATTCAAGGAGACCTCAGCGTTCCATGTCGTGTCAAGCCCCACAGGAGCTTCCCAACCAGGCTCCTGGGTGCTTTTCTTCACCCTGAAGGGACACACCAAGCTGGAGCCAAGACATCAGGCTGGCCTGCCCTTCTGTGAAGCGGGGTAGTTCATGTGGCCCCACTGGGCCTCGGTTTCCCCCTCAACAAAGAGAGAGTGGAGGGCAGGTGTTTGGCCTACTTGCTAAGCCACTGCGTGGGACACCACGTGCCATGCTGGAGTGCCCGGATTTGAGTCCGTGTTCCAACTTCCTGTTCATGTGCATGCCGGAAGGCAGCAGGTGATGGCAAATTCTTGGGTCCCTGCCACCCAAGACTTGAATTGGCGCTGTGATATGGGATGTGGCTGTCCCAAGTGGTGAATTAACCTGCTGTGCCCCAACGTCTTCCCCTAAAGCTATGCTTTCCAAATGACTGTAAGCTGAGTGACTGAGGCACACAGTGGTTGTGGGGTTGTGATCTGTGGCCCTATCGAAAACGCAGGCCCAGGGCTGTGGGCCTCTTGCCAGGTCTACCAGAAGTACAAATCTAAGACTGGGAAACAAGACTCCAGCAGTATCATCCTCATCAGAAAAGCTCACGGTGAGTTTGGGGTGATGAATACAGGTGAAGTCACAGCAAGGCTTCGAGCTGAATTCTGTGAGATGGTTGGGCCTCTTTTTTGTTTCAATAATTCACTTTTTTTTTTTGACAGGCAGAGTGGACAGTGAGAGAGAGACAGAGAGAAAGGTCTTCCTTTTGCCGTTGGTTCACCCTCCAATGGCCGCCGTGGTAGGTGCCCTGCGGCCGGCGCACCGCGCTGATCCAAAGCCAGGAGCCAGGTGCTTATCCTGGTCTCCCATGGGGTGCAGGGCCCAAGCACTTGGGCCATCCTCCACTGCACTCCCGTTTAACATGAAGTGATTCCTAAACTCTAGCAGAACACTTGACTTTGCTCATCAGCATGTGTGAATCTTAGTAGGCAATGTAAGTTTGAGCTTTAAGATGAACAGAAATACAGTTTTCCCTTTGGGGTATGTGTTAGTAGCTTCTCATCCATGTGGAAACATCCTGCTGCCATTTGAAAGGAAAGGTTCCTAAAGCAAAGCATGATTTCTACTTTTAAGCATCTCAAGTCAAAGACAAAGGTCGATTTGCCTTATATAGACAGAGCTTTCACTCGTAAGCAAGATAAAAATGAATGTGCAGTAGAAAATCGGGAAAAGGACAAAAATAAAAAAGTACTGAAGAAATATAAATGAACAAAACACAAAACGAAAAGATACTTGATGCTACTAATAAATTTAAAAATTCAAATCAAAATAAGACGTGGCTATTTTGTTTATCTTGCTGTAAAAAAAAACCATTATGTTATTTAAAAAGGGGGCAGGGAATGGCGCTGTGGCTAGTTACAGATGTTTAGTGGGCTAAGTCTCCACCTGCAGGGGCCGGCATCCCATACAGGAGCTGGTTCAAGTCCTGGCTGCTCCACTTCTGATCCAGCTCCCTGCTAATGGCCTGGGAAAACAGTGGAAGATGGCCCAAATGCTTGGGCCCCTGAACCTGCGTGGGAGACCAGAAGAAGCTCCTGGCTTCTGGCTTTGGATTGGCCCAGCTCTGGCCGTTGCAGCCATCTGGGGAGTGAACCATCAGATAGAAGATCTCTCTCTGTTTCTCCCTCTCTCTATAACTCCGCTTCTCAAATAAATCTTAAATAAATAAATGGACTGGAAATATGGGGGAAGACTTTCTCAAACTGTAGGAAGTATCAATTGGATAGACTGTTTGGGGGCATGGGGACTGTGGTGTTATCTATTATAATTGAAAATGTTCATAGACATTGACTCAGCAACTGACATCTAGGAATTTACCCTAAAGAAACATTCTACTGTCCAAACATGCATGACTAGGAAGCTTCCTGCCTCCGTATTTAGCGGAGTACAAAGTGCAGGACAACCAAGTCCACTGTCGGTTGCGACGCCAGCTTCCATTCGGGGTACAAAAGAGACAGAGATTCTGGAATCTAAATCTAATGGGTGGTTACAAAAGTCTCTGTCTGGGGCTTTGAGGCTGCTACAATGAGATATCATAGTGAGTAGCTTATAAACAACAGAAACTTATTTCTTGCAGTTTTACAGACAGAAGTCCAAGATGAAGGTGCTGGGTGCTGGCAGATTCACTGTGTGGTGAGGACCCGATTTCTGGCTCATAAATGAAGCCCTCTTGCTGTGTCCTCACATGCCGGAAGGGGCAGGGTGTCTCTCTTAGGCCAGCACTAATCCCATCCTGGAGAGTTCGACCTTCCTCACCTAACCTTCTCCCCAAAGATCCAAGCTGCGAATACACTCAACTGGAGCTTAAGATTTCAACATGAATTTGGGAAGGCTGCAGACATTCAGATCATAGCTCTTACTAATCTGTGGCCCCATAACCCCTGACACCAAAGTACTCCAACTAGGTGGCCTGGTATAGGCAGAAATAGATAGCTGTATACAGCTGTTTAGTTACTTTTCCCTTGAAGTGAGACTAAGCCATAAAATACAAAATATTGAGGTTAGTGGTTGTCTAGGGCTAAGAAAGGTGGTGCGGGGTGTTAAGGATTGAATGTTTGTGGCCCCTCTAAATTTGCACATTAAAATCCTGACCCCCACAGGGTCAGGTGGAATTATGAAGAATAGTTAGAGACACAACAGAGTCAATGTCACGTAGGACCCACTGTGCCGTGCTGGGGAGCTTAGAGTTAATATTCTGCAGGTGGAGCTAGCTTCATTGAAGAATCTTAACAAGGGGCTGTCAGGATGAGACGTGTGCTCTAGACCGCACATTCTGCATTGGCAATGATGAATTGGAGTGCAATAAATCCGGAGCTGGAATGCTGTTGTATTTATATAGGTTAAAGATGATGCCAACAGGACCTCAGTGCTGGTTAATTCCTGCCGCCCGGGAGTCGTGGAGGCCAAGTGTCACGTACAACTCTGGAACAGGGATGGCATTGTATCAGGATGCTCGGCTCCACTAATGAGTGGGGTCTGGAGTTAGTCCGGTTGCCAAGAGCTTTGCATGAGCGAGTGAAGTGAACTCAGTTCAGGCTTTCCTCCAGTCACGTTGCCTTTCCCTCATCTCCAGGACTGTCTGTGCCTGCTCCAGGCACCCCGAAGTTGGCCCGTCTTAGGCCGTCCACTGAGTGAGCAGCTGCCTGGGTTAGGCCAGCCCACTGTAGCGCGAAGGCCAACACTCTCTTCTTCACCTTTGCTTCTGGGCGTGGTTCCGTTCCTCACAAAAGTAACTCTGGCACCATCGATTCTGCCACCCACTCAGCTCCAGACTCCCAGAGGAGAATGGCCAGTGTATACTCCGTCTCCTCCGAGGCCCCTGAAAACAGGGTCAGTGAGCCCAGCAATTTTCCCCACTGGTCCTGGGTGCGGCCTCAGTACCTTCTTCTGCACCGGACCCCAGTCAGTCGTAGGAATGTGGGTTGGCCGTCGAGGTGAGAGCCATTTGCCATTCATGGCTGGGGACCCCTGCCCCTAAGATGTCAGTACTACTCGTACTTAGTACTAAGTAGTACTAAGATGTCAGTACTACTCAGGCTGGCATCCACTTTACCGCCTTCCAGTAGTCTGGATTGTTGGCACGCCGCAGGCCTCATCTGGCCTTGGACCCACCTACTCCTGGCTACCCCTCCTTTCTCTCTTCAACTTGAGTGTCTTGAAGTCAAGCCCATCTGAGCCAGAACATTTCTGAGAAATGAATTATGGAGGCAGTTCGTACTTCTGGGAATTTTGAAATCTTTGGAGACCCAATCATGTCTGGCCAGCCAACATGGAGTGCAGGTCTGCTTGCCTTGTGGCCTCTTGGGCTCAGCCCTGGCCACAGAGAATTGGCCTAGATGACATCAGCTTGGTGCTGGAGGAGCCTGCTATCTTGGTGGAAAGATGCGACTTGGGGCCGTGAAATGAGCCTAACACTCTAGGCATCGTAAGCTAAATGGTAACTGACAAATAACAAAGGCATCCAAAACACACAGGAGAAAATATTTCTGGAGACAGCAAACAGGGCTCCACCCCCGGTTTATCACCCAGCCACTGGCAGTGGGCCCACAAACACCAGATGATGGGGAGGCAAAGCCAGGTGCTGTGGGATGAGCAGGCAGGAGGAGGCGGTGCCCTGCTGGCCTGGCTGGGCACACAGAGCTTCCGTGACGCTGAGGCCGTGGGAGGCAGGCAGCAGTGGGCAGGCAACAGGTGCACCCGTCCCCAGGAACATTCACGTGGTTCCCTCGTCATCATCTGAACTTCAGCTCATCTACACCCACAGAGCGCCGGCATCCCTGGGAGGCAGCAGGCAGAGGAGCCCTTTCCCTGGGAGGAGGAGGCTGGTGCGTGCCCCGCGAGGTTTTTTTTCTTGGTGGTGACTTCATAGCAGCGGGTGCACGTGGGCTACAAAAGTGGAGACAAATGAGAGGATGAGGCAATGAGGAGACAGCCCAGCTGCCCACATGGACAGACTTCCATCATCCCCTCACCACCTCCTGGCGACGGCTGAGTGCTTCAGTGGGACCGCGTCAGGGGAGGGAGCCTGACTGTCAGTGGACCACACGAACCCTAAGGGTTTGCCGCTGACCAGCCTAGGCAAGGCCATCTGGGGATGAAAGAGACAGATGCAAAGGCCCGAGGTGCATCATGCTATAGACAATCCCATGGCTCCATAATGTTTGTATGCCATGGTTAATTGGGCTGCTCTGAGTAGCGGGAAAGGTGAGTGGAGGAAGAGTCACAGGTAACTGGGACACAAGCTCAGGGGCACAAAGCAGCAGGACCCCCTTTTCATCCTGGGGGACCCTCTCCTTCCCCCAGCACCGAGGCTCCATAGTGCAAGCACGGAATGTCCTCAAGCCACACCCACTGCGGCCAACACACCCCAAGGCTTAGGTTCTCGCCTTCTTGCCTCACCCTGCGTTGCAGTCGTCTGCACACACCGAGCTTATGGTCACATCTAAGCGTCTTCAAACCAGCCCCTTCTTCAAATCCATCGATTCCCCGCCCCGCTCCCAACCAGAGCCATGGTCGTTCCCTGCTCTGCTGAAATTGCTCCCTAATTGAGTCCCCGATTCTCGCCTTGCTCCATAAGTACATCACTTTTACTTTCCCCTTTTCGGAAAAGGTGATGTGGGAGCAATGCAACTGTCTGTGAAACTCTTCTGTTCAAACTCAAACTCCTGACCGCAGCTTTCAACCCTCTGCAGGACCTGGCCCTGGCTCGCACGTGTAGGCACTGAAATGAACAAAGGTCTTCCTTCATTGCCAGTTCCCGACTGCCATGCCCACTCTATCTCATTAAAACAAAGATACTATCAGGGAGAAGATGTACTGTAATTTTATATCCCACTCAGAAAACAAAAATGCCACTCCTTCTTGCTCAAGCCCCAGCCAAGTGGCATTATGATAGCAGAAATACTAAAAAATGCTTAAAAATACGTGCCTGGAATCAATAAAATGCGGCTGAAATGTCAGATTTCCCTCTTCTGTTATTGTACCTTGTTCGTTTGCCGTCACAGCTGTTAATAACATAATGGGAGCAAGCGTTTGGTATGCCTGCATCCCCCATCAGACTGCCTGGGTCTGAGTCCCAGCTTCTCACCTGACTCCAGTTTCCCGCCAACACCCACCCGGGAGGCACTGGAAATGAATCAAGTAGCTGGGTCCCCGCCATCCATGTGCGAGACCTGGGTTCCATTCCAGCTGCTGGCTTCAGCCTGCCTGGCCCAGTCCTGGCTGTTGCAGGCATCTGAGGAGTGAATGGCCGATGGGAACTCTCTCTTTTGTTCTCTCTCTGCCTCTCAAAGTTTATGTATTATATATATTATTTATCATTTTATATATAATGTATAGAGTTATATGTGTACCGTACTTCTAAGGTCTGGCTATCAACCAAGGGTCCATGCCTATCTTGTGCATGTACAGGCAATGGCCACAGCAGTACCTGGTCCACAGCAGACGCCTCACCAGTGGCCATTGGTTATGTTAATGAGTGGAAACAGCAGGGGCCCAGAAAGTGGGAGATCTGGACTCCACCAACTGGGTGGCCCTGAACCAATCAATCCACTTCCCTGAGCTCCTTTCCTGATTCACACAATGAGACGATTGAACCTGGCCATGTCCCAAGGCCCTTTCCAGCTCTAACATACAGGAACTAAGTGGAGAAACTGGTTCCACTTGTCTAGGCCCTATGGAGAAGGGTCTTCTTCCCACAAAAGCCAGAAGATTCGCACACGTGCTGTCTTTCAGCCACGTCATCACGTTGGTCAATTTCTTCAAATCCCAAGAAATCGAAGAGGAGGATTGCGGGGCGGCAGAGAAGGCCACCTTGGTCCTGGCTGGAGCTGCCCTGGGCTGTCCCCGCCTCCGCTCTGCAACAGCCTCAGTAATGAACGAGGAGCCTTGGACACGGCAGGCAGGTGCCCACTCTGCTCTGTGAGGCTGAAAGAAGACAGGGGTTCTGTAGAAAGAAGCCTCCGGACTCACTGCTGTGAAATGGAACTCCTGCATACACACTGCTTCAAACCCGTTTGGTGATCAATTATTCTGTAAAGCACCCAGGCCTTCCTGATAAGAAAACTACTTGGTGGGTGGGGATGTGGGCAGGCAGCGTTGTGGCAGAGCGGGCTAAGCTGCCGCTTACTATGTCAGCATCCCGTATCGGAATGACAGTTCCAGTCCTGGCTGCTCTGCTTCTGATTCTGCTTCCTACTAGTGCGCCTGGGGAGACAACAGAGGATGGCCCAAGTGCTTGGATCCCTGATACCCAGGCAAAAGGCCTGGGTGGAGTTCCTGGCTCCTAGCTTTGGCCTGGCCCAGCCTGGGGTTTTGGGAAGTGAACCAGTGGATGGAAGATCTCCCCCTCTCTCACTTGTTCACTCTCGCTCTCGCTCTCACTCTTGCTCCGCTCTTGCTCTCTCCCTCTCCCTCTCTTTCCCTCTGTCATTGCTTCTTTCTCTGTTGCTCTGCCTTTCAAACAAATCAATCTCTCTCTTTTTAAAGATTTGTTTGAAAGTCAGAGTTACACAGAGAGAGGAGAGGGAGAGAGAAAGAGAGGTCTTCCATCCTCTGGTTCACTCCCTAACTGGCTGCAATGGCCGGAGCTGCACCGATCCGAAGCCAGGAGCCAGGAGCTTCTTCTGGGTCTCCCACGCAGGTGCAGGGGCCCAAGGACTTGGGCCATCTTCCACTGCTTTCCCAGGCCATAGCAGAGAGCCAGTTCAGAGGTGGAGCAGCTGGGACTTGAACCTGCGCCCCTACGGGATGCAGGCGCTGAAGGTGGTGGCTTTACCCGCTATGCCACAGCACTGGCCCTCAAATCAATCAATGTTAAAAAAAAAAAAAAAAAAAAGCTACCTGTGGGGACTGGGCTTCCAAGGTCAATTAGAGACAGCGAACGAGTCTCAAACAGGGTATGCCGGCTTTTCTAAACAAGGCCAGTTAATAAATACTTCTGTAGTACAATGTCTACAGCAACTACCGAATTCTGCCATTGTAGCATGAATAACATGTAACCCAAATGATGTGGCTGGATGCCAGTCAATCTTTGTGGATAAAGACAAGTGGGGGAGCTGGATTTGACCAGAGGGCTGTTATTTGTCAACCCCCAGCCTGGGGCTCCGCATTCAGAGTCCTCTGGGATTATACCTTGACTTTGGGGCCACTCCTTACCTCACCTGATGGCAAATGCGCCCCCACCCCCACCCCGGCTCACCCTGAGCCACACTGCGCAACCCTGGCCTGGTGCCAGGGGACACGGCTGCCTCCTGCTGTTCTCAGAGTGCCTGTGCTTCGTTCATTGACAATCCCAGTTCACATCATTTCTCCCCAGTAAGTGGGAAAATGTGTACTTTTTAGGAGGCAGGAAAGAACCTCTACCCATGAAATGGGTCCTCTACCCATGAAATAAGCCACTTTCACTGGAAAAATCAGGAAAGAAGCATTTATGTATTAAGTTGCACTGCTTCCAAAGGTCAAGCCTGGAGGGACGCCCAAGCAAGGCAGAGGCTCACTTTTTCCTGGAGGACCCTCTGCATGCCAACAACTCAGAGGTCCATGGGGGACATCTCCAGCTGTCCTGGCCTGCGCGTCTCTTGCCCCATCAGTCAAACCATCGCTCTAACCTGAGCAGAGCAGGCAAGACCCGGCATGTGCTTGGGGGCACCGGCTTTGCTTTGCCCTGTGTTATCTGTGGGACCCCCTGTGTGCACGGGTCTGATGGGAATCCTGCTCCTGGGGTCCGTACCATCGAGCTGGAGTGACAAGCCGTAAACATGGAAGAAGTTAAATAACATAAGACCCAGAAAAATGCCCTTGCCCGCTTCCCTCTGCTCGCCTGCCAGGGAGCACACAGCGATGCTGAGCCACCCGAGAAAAGAGGCACGGACTTCCCTTGAATGCAGCATAATATCCCCTGGTCCCTTCCTGTCCTGAGCCAGAGTAGCTTCCCTCTCTCCTTTCCTGCTGACAAACGCTGGTGCCTAAGGAACAGAGGCCACCCGGTGCATCGCCAGACAGAACCGTCTCTCCCTGGTGCGTGCCTTTAGTTACCTGACACACAGAAAGGGATCGGACATGAACTTTTTCCTTTAAAAAAAAAAAAAAAGAAAAGAAAAGAAATTGCCGCTTTTCAGTGGTAGAAGAAAGGCAGTGTAAGGATTTATGAGCCTTTGGCCATGTTAAAGGGAAAGGGCAAATTCTAACCAGGAAATCATGGGTGTTTCGTTCAGTCATTCAACAAAGCAGGTGTCGCGTGTTCACACGGAGGCAGGCGCTGGGTGTTCCTGGGCCTGTGTGTGTCTGAGATGACAAAGACTGCCCAGGATGGGGAAACGTGAGAATGTACCACGCTGCTCTTGAGATGAAAACACAGGGCTAAGTCTGCACAAGGGCTGATGGGACTTCCTGGGTTTCGCCTGACATTTCTCGTTTTCCAGTTTATCCACGCAAAGGAACTGTCCGGCCTCCCCCTAAGGGAGCGACAGAACAGAAAAGGCCGTGCAGCCCATTGCTCCAGGTCAGTGCCTGGGGAATTGGGTATGGCAGGTGTGTTCTGGTTCAGAGAGCAGTGCCAGCCAGCTCCGTGAATATTCCTGGGGACTGTTGTCCACAGAGGGAGCCTTGGTGACAAAGCAACCCCCAGACAGAGGGAAGCGCTAAGGGGCTTCAAGACATGACCTAGTTCCATGCCCTCTGAGCTCCTGCACCAGTTCAGATCTGGAGCCGGCCCCGCCAGGCTGTGAGCATTGTGGGGACCCAGGGACTGGCCAAGGCCAGGGCTGGCCCATAAGTGTCAGTGAGCACTGCTTCTGCTTCTCTACTCAGGACCTGCCTCGCCCCCCTGCACCTGCTGGCTCCAGAGCCTGCATCCTTGTCTCCCAGCCTCCGGCCCCCTGTCTGCGAATCACCTCCCAGCTCTCCACAAACAACCCTGCTGGCCACTTCAGCTGCATTTACTTCTTTCCAAATCTGGTAACTAGGGAACATGGCAGGGAGGGCAAACTCCAGCTCCCTTGATCGCACAGCCTGTTCCACCTGCACCCTAGCTCGGCCTTATTAGCAGTCACTTTTCTGGGACACAGCTGCGACTGAGCCATCTGGCAACCCTCAATTGCCACACTCAGAAGCAACCAGGAAAACCAGCTTGGATTCCCTAAAAGTCGTGACCCCCAAAACATGCCACTAATTTAACCTTTCATTTTGAAAGCTGGTGAAATTACTCATTAGCAATCCAAATAATTATAATTCAAGGGTGGGTGCTTGGCATAGTGGTTACAATGCTGTTTGAGATGCCTGCATTTCATATGGGCGTTCAAGTCCTAGCTTCACTTCTGATTCCACCTTCTTGCTAATGCACCCTGGGAGGCAGCAGAGATGGTCAAGGGCGTGGGTCGCTGCCATCCATGTGGGAGGACTGGATTGAGTCCTGGTTTCAGCCAGCCCCAGCCCCAGCCCCAGCTGTTGTCTGCATTTGGAGAGTTAACCAAGGGATGGAAAGTCTCTGTTTTCCTGTCTCTGTTTGTTTCTCTGCTTTTCAAATAAATTACATAAGCAAGAAGAAAACATTAAAAGAAAAGAGATGGTCATTTTCTGAAGAAAAATTGTAATTCAGATTTTTGTTTTATTAGTAAACATGGCAAATTATTTCTTTATTTTTTAAAGACACGGAGAGAGAGAGAGAGTTTTTTTTTTTTTTTTTTTTTGACAGGCAGAGTGGATAGTGAGAGAGAGAGACAGAGAGAAAGGTCTTCCTTTTTGCCGTTGGTTCACCCTCCAATGGCCGCCGCGGCCGGCGCACTGTGCTGATCCGAAGCCAGGAGCCAGGTGCCTCTCCTGGTCTACCATGCGGGTGCAGGGCCCAAGCACTTGGGCCATCCTCCACTGCACTCCCGGGCCATAGCAGAGAGCTGGCCTGGAGGAGGGGCAACCGGGATAGAATCCAGCGCCCCAACCAGGACTAGAGCCCGGTGTGCCGGTGCCGCAGGCGGAGGATTAGCCTGTTAAGCCACGGCGCCCGCCAAGAGAGAGGTCTTCTATCTGCTGGTTCACTCTCTGAATGGCCTCAATACCCAGAGCTGGGCTGATCTGAAGCCAGGAGCCACGAGCTTCTTCTAGGTCTCCCACGCAGGTGCAGGGGCCCAAGCACTTGAGCCATCTTCTACTGCTTTCCCAGGCCAGAGCAGAGAGCTGACTTGGAATAGGAGTAGCCAGGATACGAACTGGTGCTCATACGGGATGTGGGTGCTGCAGGTGGAGGCTTAACCTACAATGCCACAGCAGCCTGCCCCGATGTGGTAAAACTTTAAAAGCATCAGATATCACAGTGAAACCCCTAAATTTGGCTGGAGTCATGCTTTTGCCATTACATCTCAGGGGTCATGTTTTGCTGCATTTCCTAATAAGATATTGTCACAGGGTGGCATTGTATTTGAAAAGTGACTTCTTTAGTGCAGTGATATAAGAAGATTCTCATCTAATGAGACAAACTGGTTTTTTTTTCCTTTTCTGCTTTATTTTCACTTGTCATTTCAAAGGGATGGGACCTGATAAAGGTGACACCAGGACATGGTCTGCCTGGACCTAGTTCTTGCTGGTTTTGCACCATGAATTCAGGCTCCCATATGTCTAAATGAACTTGACCCCAGCCTTGGCTGTTTCCCTGTCTTGGTATAACAACCACCAACTATATGTCAGCCCCCAACACCCTGGTTACTTTCCATTCCCACTCGTTGATGGATGTCCAATCTCTTTTCTCGGGTTTGCTTCAGGAGCCTGTCAACCCCTGTTCTGAGTGTAAATTAATGTTGGAATTCACTTTGAGGTATGAGTCCTTTCTGTTTTTAGAATAAGAGCTTTATGGTTATAAAAATAACACATTGTCATTGCCATGAATTCAAGTAATATGAAAAGCTGCCTAGAGAATTAGCTTCTGATCTTCTACTACCCAGAGAAATTCACCGTTACCTTCTTTATAAACATGCTTTCAGCCATTTGCCTAGATGTATGTTCACAGATAAGTATGCATATGCAAATTTACAAAACTAGAATTGTACCATACCAGCGGTGCCATGCCCTGCTGCCTTCAGCCATCCGTCTGCCATTGTGGGAGTGTCCTTCCTGGGTCTCCTCTTTGTCCTGCTGGGTGTGCTGAGAATGCAAAGCCATTTGTCAGGTTATGTTTATAGCGAGGGATGAGGCAATGTCTCTCTCTTGGACAAAGGGCAGGCTTGTTTACTGCTTACTATAAAACGATGGGTTCCCGTCCTCACGGCACAACAGGCGGCATGAGTATCAGCATGTTTGCTTTGGTTCCAGCGGAAAGTGTTGCCAACCCACTTGTGCGTGACATCCAACTCAGCCTACAGCATTGTCCCCCTTGGAACTGAAGCAAACATGCTGATACTCATGCTGCTGTGGTGCCATAGCAGTAAAACAATCATTGTCTCTGATCCAGCAGTCTTGTATCTTCTTCCAACATCCATGAAACAGCAAAATGACCATTATTAGCTTGTAATCAAGATAAAATCAAACCTTAGACCCAAGATGCCTTAGCAAGAAGCTGGATCAGAAACAGAGTAGCTGGGACTCAAGCCAGGCACGCCAATATGGGCTAAACCAGTGGCTAAACCCACTACACCACAATACCTGCCCCACAAAGCTTCCATTTATATGTAATATGCAGTACAACTCTTAAACACAACCTTGTGAAGATATATTTCTATATAAAATCAACCCCTCAGATCAAGACATAGGCTATTTTCTGTAGAATTGCCAGTAGCTCAGACTTTTCCTTTACGCCCTCTTCCTATCAATCTTCAGCCCTCAGAAGGAGCCGCTAACCCAAGCTCCACCCCTCCGGACTGGCTTTGCCTGCTTTTAGCTTCACACAAGGGGAAATGTGCAGTGTGGACTCCGGCAGTTCTCGCTCAGTGTCAGGTCTGTGAGGTTTTCCCACACTGCTGGACACACTGGCTCATTCAGTACTGTTGCTTTGTAGCATTTCCTTGAATAAATACATCAAAACTTATTGACCCACATTTCTTTTGATCAGTAATTGGGTTGGTTCTAGTTTGGGGTTATTGTAAATACTATGGACAGTTTTTTAACATATAGGTGTATGTACTCACTTATGCTGAATAACACATGATAAATTGAGTTATTGGGTCATAGAGTTTATAATGTTCATTTAGCATACAAAAATTTTTCCTAGCTGATGTCTCAGTTTCCATTCCCAAAGCAATGTATAAGAGTTCCAGTTGCTCTGTATTTTTGTCAATATTTATCAGTTCTTTTTCTTTTAGCCATTTTGGTAGAAGTTTCCCAGTTTTTTTTTTTTTTCTTAAAGATTTATTTATTTTAAAGAGCAACCGAGAGGGGAAGAGACAGAGACAGGGGTGGGGAGAGAGAAACAGAATCAGAGAGATATCTCCCATCAGCTGGTTCATTCTCCAAATGGTCACAACAGCCAGGTTTGGGCCAGGCTAAAGCCAGGAGCCAGGAACTCCATCCAGGTCCTCCCATGTGGGTGGCAAGGACCCAAGTGCTTGGACCATCATCTGCTGCTTCCCCAGGTGCATTATCAGATGGCTGGATTGGAAGTGGGGTAGCTGGGACTTGAACCTGATGTGCCGCAACACTGACCCCTCCTAGTTCTCTTTTGACAACCCGCTTACTCTCTTCATTTCTTCATCTACCACAGGGGACTGCTCACACCTTTCTGAACTTTATTGGGGTTTCCCTTGAGGGAATAAGTGTGGAAGTGCCTTTGAAAGCTAGAAGCCATGCAACTAGTAAGTATCACATTAAGGAAAGAGATGTCTCTGATTGGTACAGAGTGCAGGCTCTTTGCATCTCAGCCTGAGCCAGAGAATTAACAGCCTCCTCTTCTTAGCCCATTATTTTACTGAAGGAGCAGTAAAGTGAGATTTGCAGGGAAGAATTGCCTTGGCCAAGGCCATGTGGCTGACCCACGACAGAGGAAGAATTAGACCTATGTCTGGGGATGCCCAGCCTAATATAGACCCAATATTTCTTGGGTCTATATTGCTTTCCGAAAAGCTCAAAGAGTTCACCGGATGTCCCCAAGGGCTATCTTGGGGACAGTAGCAATTATGCTACTAAGATGGTAATAGAAGGCAACCTACACCTTCATTATAATGTTTGCCCATTCTCATATTGTACATTTACTATGAGATGGTCCTTGTGCTGGGTGTTTCGGTTGAACCCACTGGACTTCTGACCTACAGAAACTGTGGGATAATAAAAGTATGCCATTTGACGGTGCTAACTTTATGGTAACCCATTTCTGCAGCAATAGGAGATGAATATACTAAGAATTCACTCTTGAAATTGAGAATGCAAATTCTGTCCTTTTCTTGGAAAATTCTAGATTCTTACATGGCAGTACTTCAAGAAGTTCACAAAAAATGGAATTAAAACATACATATACATTAATACCAAAACATTTTGAAATCCATGCATGGTTTTCATAATAATACACATTTCCGTGAACTTTCTGAAGATCCGCCTTTGCACATGGATTCCAAAAATTGCTGCACCAAAATCAACTTATTTTGTAACTCCATTTTCCTATGAAGTTTTTGAACTACCCTGTGTGTAGATGCCCTGTGGCCAAGATAGAACGGAGCACCTGTGTGATGGGATTACAGAAATGACAAGTGGGCAACCGAGAGAGGATGAAGCCCTAAGAGAAAGAATGTGAGAAGTGAAATCAGAAGATCTTGAACTTGACACTTCAGCCCCCTGATTCCGTAACTGAGCACTTACGGTCAAGTTAGCTAATGTACACGATCTCACTTTCCTCATTTGCAAAAGGAGGTAGTGATTTCCCCCAGGGAAGGTGGTCACGAGCTGCCTGAGCTTTTATTATCGCCATTATCAATGGCCCATTGGGCGTCCACAAAGCTGGGTTGCAGGTGTGGGTTGCACTCTTTAACCCAATGTCTGAAAGCGGAGTCTGGTGCCTCCTTTTCCCTCTCTTCCACATCCCGTCCTTCCGCCCTCCTCACAGCTCTGCCTCCCCAGCCACTCTGCCCTCCCACCCAGTCCACACCCTGGCCAGGCCTGAGTTTTCCCTCATGTGGGCCACCAGGGTGGTTTCTATCCAGCCTCTTCCGTCAACCATGGAAACTTCCCAAGACTCAGTATTCTCACCTGTAACTTTCTGTGGTTGCCTCCTCAGGGCACAGAAAGAAGTGACCCGAACACCCTCTTTGAGCCATAAAATATGGAGAAATGACTGTGGAACAGAATCCAGGCCCCAGAGACACGCTTACCCCCGGTTCAAGAAGCACTGCGTGCCCATTGCCCCACGTAATGTGCACCTGTGCCCATCCGGTTAGCATGCTCACGTCTTCGGAGAACGTTTCTAAGCAGGTAACATCATGACCTGCACGCAGATATTAAGTGAATGTGTAGTCAGGATTTGATTGGTTCACGAATCAATAAGGAAAGCAGATGTCATAATCAGTCCAAAAGAGCAATTTAAAAAGCACCAATGGCTAGGAGGGGAGGAATATTGAAATGAGTGTATTAACGGAAGCGAGCTAGCTTTGCCCACCGTGGGGAAGGAAGTCCTCCGTGAGACAGGGCAGACTTTGCTCGTTTAAGAATTGTCTTCGGTTGTTATCAGTTACCTACGATTTATCAAGAAGTGGAATAATTCCCATAGAATCAAACTCAGACATCCCCAGGGGTGCCCTTTAGAGTCTAAGTAATACACAGGTTTGCATAGAAGCATATTTTTTTCCCTGCAATGCAATGCAAATGCTAACAAGCCCCAGGGCTGCCTCTCTCAGGGCAGCGACCAGAGCTGGGCACGGAAGTTGGAGCTTCTGCCTGCCCCACTTCCTGCCTAACGTCAGGGCGGCAGAAGAGCCGGGCCGAGGAGGTTACAAACCCTCCCTGTGTCCAGCCAGTCATGGATTTCCCCGCAAACCTATTTGAATTTCATGAGGCAAAGCGGATGTCCTGTGGGTTTATTAAAATCAGGTTTTAAGCAATAAGGACAAACCAAAGTCGGCAAAAACCTACCAGGGATCCAAGCGTCTCAGCCAAGGGGGCCAGGAGCAGCTCTGTTCTCCCTCCTGCTGCGGCTCCCCAGTTTGGCTTCCACACACACTTGTTCTCTGTGGACGTGCCTACACCACAGGGGTCTGGGACCCACCATGAATCTCTTTGCAGCGTCTTTTTCAGGGTTTTTTTAAAAAGCCCCGTTGTTTTCCCCAGCCCGGCCCGCCAGGGGCCAGAGGAGGCTCCCGCTCCGGAGCTGCTGGTTAATGAGATCCCAAGGGAGGTTTTAAGGGCTGCAAGGAGCCAGCTCTTCAGTTTAATTTAGGAGCCTGGCCCTTTTTATTTGATTGTATTTTATTTTTCCTTCTGGGTCTTGGGCAGCTGCAGGAGCTCCAGCAGAGGGGTTTAACTCACCTAACACCCCCGGGGCCTGTGCTACAGCATTGCCATCTGTGGTGTGTGGGCAAGGCCTCGGGCAGGCTCGGGGACACGAGAACACTATGGCCAGGGATGCTGAGTCAGTCTCTAAAAGAAGCCCATCTTGGGGCCGGCGCTGTGGCATAGCGGGTAAAGCCACTGCCTGTGACACTGGCGTCCCATATGGGTGCCGGTTCGTGTCCTGGCAGCTCCACTTTCAATCCAGCTCCCTGCTAATGGGCTGGGGAAAGCAGCAGAAGATGGCCCAAGTGCTTAGGCCCCTGCACCCACATGGGAGACCTGGAGGAAACTTCTGGCTCTTGGCTTCAGCCTGGCTCAGCCTTGGTTGTTGTGGCCATTTGGGGAAATGAACCAATGGATGGAAGACCTCTCTCTTGGCCGGCGCCGTGGCTTAACAGGCTAATCCTCCGCCTTGTGGCGCCGGCACACCGGGTTCTAGTCCCGGTTGGGGCGCCGGATTCTATCCCGGTTGCCCCTCTTCCAGGCCAGCTCTCTGCTATGGCCCGGGAAGGCAGTGGAGGATGGTCCAAGTGCTTGGGCCCTGCACCCCATGGGAGACCAGGAGAAGCACCTGGCTCCTGGCTTCGGATCAGCGAGATGCGCCGGCCGCAGGGGCCATTGGAGGGTGAACCAACGGCAAAAAGGAAGACCTTTCTCTCTGTCTCTCTCTCTCTCTCACTATCCACTCTGCCTGTAAAAACACCTCTCTCTGTAACTCTGACTTTCAAATAAATAATTAAATCATATATATATATATATATATATATATACACACACACACACCTAGGATTCTTTTTCGAATGAAAGAGTGGAGAATAGATGTTGAGTGATCATTAGCCATCTTGACCACACGTAGAAGCCAAAACAGTGAGTTGCTGCCCTTATGGTGCTTACTCTGTGGTGGAGGAAGCAGACCTTCAAACAATGAGAAAAACAGCAGTAACATTGCACAGCACAGGAAGTGAGGTGAGGAACAATTGCTCAGGGTCTTCAGCATGTAACTGAAGAATTTGGCTTACCCTTGTGGGAAGTCCTTCCTGAGCAGGTACAAAATGGAGCTGGCGAGGCATCCGTGCTCAGCCACGCAGGGCCCTGCCCACGTCAAGGCTTTGATCTTTATCCTAAAACAAAGAGTGGCCATTGAAGGGTTTCAAACAGGATACGGAGTGACTTTTACCCTCCTATGTTAATGTTCTGAGAAGATTCACTTGGTAGCTCAGAGCAGAATGTAGAGCCCCTCCCCCCGGTGGGGGGCAGCCACATATTAGCAGAGGGATGACCGCTGAGACCCAAGTCAGTTCAGAGTGGTCAGAGAACCCCCGTGCCAGCTCTTTGGGAAATCAGCAGTGGTTGGTGGGGTTGTGCTGTTTGTCGTGTCTTGTCCTGCCCAAGTGTTGTTGAGGAAGGGTGACACCCACGGGGAGAAAGGTCCGCCTGGGGTTGTGGGGGGACCGCATGCCACTCATCTCCCCAGGGACAGCACAGCTGGGCGGACTTGGCCAGCCATCTACCTGACGGCCATCCCAGTGACCACAATAGCAGATACCTACCTCCAAGTTTTTTTAGAATGCAAGATAATCATATGCATCTGTTGCTTAAATCAATGTTACCCTAGATTTTTTCCTAGCAGCCAAAGGCATGCTAACGCCTTCCATAAAAGTAGCATTGCACCCAGTGAACCAACTGTAGCTCTGTTCTGTAATTAAACTTGGGTGACCTGGGGCAAATCACTTCACCTCTCAGATTCCAGTTATTCCCCCTCAAAGTGGACTGGTAATGATAACATCTCATACAGTACGAACTGAGAATAAACAAGATCATACACATGGACACATTTTGTGAGCTCAAAAGTACACTGCAAATGCAGGTCTAAAAGTTAGATATTAATGTTTTAATAACTGAAAGTGGAGCCAGTTTTCTTATTGGCACTCTTCTCTTCAGTAAAGGAGGTAACACACATGGCATGAACCCACATTCATTTTCCTCTCTTGGAGATTCAATAAAGCCATTTTTAGTTTGCTTGGTAAAAAAAAAAAAAAAAAAAAAAAAGTAGTAAACATGCTAATCATTCCTAAATTAACTCTCATGCCAAGACAAAAAAAATAAGGTTGCTTAGTACTGACGCAGAAGAACTAAAATATTCCATGAAATCAGGAAGGCCTGTATTTGCATGCTGGTACTTCCAGTTAGTAGTTTTGTAACCATTGGTAAATTATTTTATCCCTATATGTTATATAGAGGTGGTGAGGCCTCTCTTATTATACGGAGAGATTAAAAAGAAATGATTACGGATGCTCCAACTCTCCTCACACCTGGGCCCTCACGGTTTCCCACCCAACTCTTCACCCTTTTGTAGATAACCCCTCCATTGGAAGAAAAGTTTCTAATTCTGATGAAGGCCTTTGTCTGGCCAGGGTCAGGGGTATGGGTGGGCCACATTTCATTAGGGAATAGAGACACTACAAACCAACATGCGAATGCCTTGCGCACTGCGCAGATCCGAAGCCAGGAGCCAGGTGCTTCCGCCTGGTCTCCCATGCGGGCGCAGGGCCCAAGCACTTGGGTCATCCTCCACTGCCCTTCTGGGCTACAGCAGAGAGCTGGACTGGAAAAGGAGCAACTGGGACAGAACTGACACCCCATCTGGGACTAGAACCCAGAGTACTGGCGCCGCAGGTGGAGGATTAGCCTAGTGAGCCGCAGCACTGGCCCTCCTGACTTCTACAAGCTCATCCCCTTGAGTGTGGAGCGGACCTGCTGACTTCCATTCTACCCCCCCCGCCCTTTTTTTTTGTTTGTTTTGTTTCCCCAAACACTTTTATTGACATATAAGCCATCTATTTAAGGAGTACAGTTTAATGGTTTTATTCAATATTATATTCAATGATATATGAAGGTCAACAATAGGACATGGCCATCACTCCCAGGGGAGGGAAGATTCCCACATCCCGCATCAGAGTGTCTGGGAGTCAGTCCCAGCTCCTGATTCTAGCTTCCTGCCAGAGAAGGTCCTGGAGGCCGATGGCTCAGTAACTGGGTTCCTTCTGCCAATGTAGGAGGCTAGGATGAGATTCTGGCATTAGCCCCTGCAAAGCAGATACCTGAGGAGTGTGTGGGAACTCTCTGTCTCTCAAATAAGTAAAAGTAAATATTTCTAAATGCATCATTTTCATCACTTCTATACATTTTTGCTGTCAACTTCCTATTCAAGCCATGAAGCCACCACCCATCTCTCTCTGTCTCTCTGTGTTTGCCTATTCTAGATATTACTTGTAAACAAAATCATAAAATACATGGTCTTTCGTGACAGGCTTCCTTCACTTGGCATAATGGTGTCAAGGTTCATCCACTCTGCAGCATGGACCAGTCCTTGGCTCCTTTTTTATGGCTGAATAACATTCCATTGCATGGTAATACATTTAGCTTATCTACTCATCACTTTGTGGACATCTAGGTTATTTCTGCCTTTTGATTTTTAAGAATAATGCTGCTACAAATATTCATGTATAAGATTTTGTGTCAACATATGTTTTCATTTCTCTTGTTTCTATTCCTAGGAGTTGAATTTTTGAGTTGTATGGTAACTTTAAGTTTAATCTAGAGCCAGCGCTATGGCATAGTGGGCAAAGCCACCGCCTGCAGTGCTGGCATGCCATGTGGGCACCCGTTTGAATCCCAGCTGCTCCACTTCCAATCCAGCTCTCTGCTGTGGCCTTGGGAAAGCAGTGGCAGCTGGTCCAAGTCCTTGGGGCTACGCACCTGCCTGGGAGACCCAGAGGAAGCTCCTGGCTCCTAGCTTCGGATCGACGGTAGCTCCGGCTGTTGCAACCATCTGGGCAATGGGCCAGTGCATGGACGACCTCTCTCTCCCTCTCTCTCTGCCTCTGCATCTCTGTAACTCTGCCTTTCAAATAAATAAATAAATCTTAAAAAAAAAAAAAGCTTAATCTTGTGAGAAAATTCCAGACTGTTTTCCAAAGTGGTTGCAGGATTTTACATTCCTTCTGGCCGTGTATGAGGGTTTTGATCTCTGTCTTCACAAACACCAGCTATTTCTGTTTTTTTTTATTATTATAGGCACGTTAGTGGGTGTGAAGTGCTGTCTTGTGGTTTTTCTGTGCAGTTCCTAATGATTAGTGATACTGAGCATCACCGTATATGCTTATTGGTTGTTTGTATATCTTCTTTGGAGATATGTCCATTCAAATTTTTACCCATTTTCCAAATTGAGTTGCCTTTTTATTGCTGAGTTGTAAGTGTTCTGTACACCCTGGACGCAAGTCCCTTACCAGACACACAAGTTGCAAGGTCCCTCCACTAGCATGTACGGAGATTGGAAAAAAGCCATTTGTCACTGAACAATTGCAATAGTGATGCACGTCTAAGACGCCACAAGTGAACGGCTCCCTCAGCTGCACAGTCTACATGTGTGCAACTGTGGGGGAGCAGGCGTGCTGCGGAGAACTGCTTGGCTGGACCCCAGGGATTCTGGGGAGAAACGGATCGCTAGTGTTAGCAGGAGGAATGTGAGGAGAGCCTCTTCCCAGGTCTCCCCATCACATGGGCTGACTCAGGGTCCCCCATACCTCTGGTGTGTCCAGACCATTGGGGTCCCCAGCCCACAAGCCACTTGAGGGCAGTGTCTGGCCGCTGCAGCTGCTTGGGCTGCTGTCTCCTGGGACTCCTGAGGCCACCGAGCCCCTCAGAGGCTGGCACTGCTGTCAGGTGCTCCATTTCGTCTTTGGCCATGACCTACCCAGGCTGAGTCTGGCTCCCAGGCCTTTCAGCCACAATTCTGGTGCCTCCAGGCTCTTGCCTTCCCTCATCAAAACAGCACCCTCAGGTCCTTTTCTCTGGTCCCTCTCCCTTGAACTTAGACTTACAACCTCTGCCCACAGACTGGCTACTCCCTCCAAGAACAGAAACAGGGACAGGTTGTCCGGCTGTCACTGCCCCAGCGTCCAAGTGTCACAGCCACTTGGGACATCCCATCACACCAAATCTGGGAAAGATACCTTTTTCTTCCAGGCACGAGGACATCTCCTAATTTGTTGTGAATTGATTTTTAAAAATTTGAAATCTCCAAATTTTTCCGATACTGTACTGAAATACCTGAAGCTAAGTAACTTTATAAGAAAAGAGTTTGGCTCAGTGTTCTGGAGGTCCCAGGTTAAGGGCAACACTGGGCCCTGTATCTGGTGATCAACTTCTTGCTGATCCCAAGGAAGCACAGGGCAGGGAAGGTGTGTTTACTCTGTTCTTTCTTCTTTCTAGAAAGTCACCAGGATCCAATCTTGGGAGTTCCATCCTTGATCGCCTTACCTAATCTTACTCACCTCCCACAGGCCCCACCCCATAGATGCCACAGTCGGATTAAATCTCCTCCCTCTTAATGTGTTCAACACGTGAACCCTTGGGAGACACTCAAACCAGGCGCCGCCCCCACCGCCCCTCCCCCGCCACACATCTCGATCAGTACAGGAGGTGGATGTGGGTGAAGAGGCCGCCATCCCTGAGCAGCGTGCGTGTGAAGTGACTGTGCATGGGTGATGCTGACCCACACGTGTCTTCAGGCTCCATGAGATCAGAGCAGAAGGAGGGAGGGCCTGTCCCTTCTAGAAATCCCAGCACCCCTGGAGGAAGGCCGAGGTGGATCTTGGCACTGACAGTTTCTAGAACAACAAAAGGGAGCTTAGGAACCTGCCCTGGAGGGGTTGCTGTGCCAGGCACCAGAAGAAACCCAACGTTCAGCGTTCAGGTAGGCAAATAGCTACGTCTGGACAAATAACTGTGCCATCTGCAGGGCTGACAATGCCCTGAGTTTCCCCCTAGACTTTCCAATGTATCCAGCTCTTCCTCTTGAACTTTTCCAGGAGGCACTGGTTTCTTTTCTTACAATGCATCAATCCAATTACAAAATTAACATGTATTTTAAAAAAATCAATAAATGAGCCTGCACGGAGGAGACGGTAGAAGGAAAGAAAACTGAATAGGGGCTGGGGGACCAGGACTACAAGTGTCGCCTTTAACTATTTGGAGGGAGGTTCACTGTGACACAATGTCTACACCATTAAAATAAGGGTTCAGTTGAGTTACATGTAGTTGAAGGCACCTCCCAATGCGCATGTTCTCCAAAACAGACCCCCCCTCCCCTCCCCCTTTTCCATCCCCCCCTTTTCCCTTTCTTTTTCCCTCCTCTCCTCTTTCCCCTTGTCTCTTAAGTCTGTTGTTTTTATTCCCAGACCTTGACACAGGCTCCTTTCTTTTCATCACCAGGCGATTTGTGCCAGCAACTGTGATGCAAATAAAGTTAGACAGGATTTTGGTTCTGACTGAATAAGAACTGCTCCACTTGAATTTACAAAAAAAAAAAAAAAAAAAAAAAAAAAAAAAAAAAAAAGCACAACCCAGTCTCTCTAGACTGAGTCTATTCAAAGATTCTTGGCTTCAGAATTTAAAGAACAAGCTGTTCTTGTGGGAGGTTAATTATACAATGCTGGGTCCACCTCCTTCCCCCCCAGTGACCAACACAAAACGCATCCTCAGAGGAGAGTGCAAAGTCGGAACTGTCTACCCAAGCGAGGACTTACTTTTCTGTGTCTAGGTCAGCAAACCCAAGTTTAAAATTTAAAACTTATTCTGAGGCCAAGTCCATCTAACATGCACATTAACTGTTCTCAGAGACTGTCAGTATTTACACACACACACAGACACACACACAGGGCTTTGATCGGTCTTGTCAAAATAGACTGGAGTTGCAACTGGGACTTTCTAAATGCTTATGGACACCAGTGGCGGAGGTGGGCTGACAAAATTGGGAGGAATAAGAAATGCCACAAAAACAGGAAGGCGTTTGAAGTTTCTACTTTAGGTCCGTAGGAGAATAGGATTCTGGGGCTTGAGTTAGATGACATCCGGTGAACGAATGAGGAGCTTCCCCTTGTGACCATTTTTATGGAAGAGATGGAAAAAGAGTGGAATCCACAGTCGTTGGTGCTCCTGGCTGCTGGGTTGAATCACATCCCAGGCAGTTGAGACTGTGAGATCATAAGAGACCAGCCAAAGTCATGATATGCTGTCCTCAGACAGGGAGGAGGAGGAGGAGGGAAATTAATGATCGGAACCCAGTGCACGCAGAGTAAATTCCAGATTATAAAGGCAAACACGCTTCATGTTCATCCCCAGTAAATTTCAGAAGGGATTATGTAATGGGTAGTTGATGGGTACTTAGAAAACAATGGCTGGGGCCAGGTAAAGCAGTCACTTGAAAATTCCAGCATTCCAATTTATACATTCAATGCAATACCCATCAAGATCCCGAAGACCTTCTTCTCAGATCTAGAAAAAATGATGCTGAAATTCATATGGAGACACAGAAGACCTCGAATAGCCAAAGCAATCCTGTACAACAAAAACAAAGCCGGAGGCATCACAATACCTGATTTTAGGACATACTACAGGGCAGTTGTTATCAAAACAGCATGGTACTGGTACAGAAACAGATGGATAGACCAATGGAACAGAATAGAAACACCAGAAATCAATCCAAACATCTACAGCCAACTTATATTTGACCAAAGATCCAAATCTAATCCCTGGAATAAGGACAGTCTATTCAATAAATGGTGCTGGGAAAATTGGATTTCCATGTGCAGAAGCTTGAAGCAAGACCCATACCTATCACCTTACACAAAAATTCACTCAACATGGATTAAAGACTTAAATCTACGACCCAAAACCATCAAATTATTAGAGAGCATTGGAGAAACCCTGCAAGATATAGGCACAGGCAAAGACTTCCTGGAAAATACTCCAACAGCACAGGCAGTCAAAACCAAAATTAACATTTGGGATTGCATCAAATTGAGAAGTTTCTGTACTTCAAAAGAAACAGTCAGGAAAGTGAAGAGGCAACTGACAGAATGGGAAAAAATATTCGCAAACTATACTACAGATAAAGGATTGATAACCAGAATCTACAAAGAAATCAAGAAAATCCACAACAAGAAAACAAACAACCCACTTAAGAGATGGGCCAAGGACCTCAATAGACATTTTTCGAAAGAGGAAATCCAAATGGCCAACAGACACATGAAAAAATGTTCAAGATCACTAGCAATCAGAGAAATGCAAATCAAAACCACAATGAGGTTCCATCTCACCCCGGTGAGAATAGCTCACATTCAGAAATCTACCAACAACAGATGCTGGAGAGGATGTGGGGAAAAAGGGACACTAACCCACTGTTGGTGGGAATGCAAACTGGTTAAGCCACTATGGAAGTCTGTCTGGAGATTCCTCAGAAACCTGAACATAACCCTACCATACAACCCAGCCATCCCACTCCTTGGAATTTACCCAAAGGAATTTAATTTGACAAATAAAAAAGCCATCTGCACATTAATGTTTATTGCAGCTCAATTCACAATAGCTAAGACCTGGAACCAACCCAAATGCCCATCAACAGTAGACTGGATAAAGAAATTATGGAACATGTACTCCATAGAATACTATACAGCAGTAAGAAACAATGAAACCCAGTCATTTGCAACAAGATGGAGCAATCTGGAAAACATCATGCTGAGTGAATTAAGCCAGTCCCAAAGAGAAAAATATCATTTGTTTTCCCTGATCGATGACAACTGAGCGCCAAAGAGGAAACCTGTTAGGTGAAATGGACACTATAAGCAACAATGAACTGATCAGCTCCTGTCCTGACTTTAGATGTACAATGTAATACTTTATCCTTTTTAGTATTTGTTGTTGTTGTTGTTGTTCTAGTACTATTGGTTGAACTCAGTAATTAACACACAATTATTCTCAGGTGTTTAAATTTTAACTGAAAAGTGATCCCTGTTAAATCTAAGAGTGGAAAAAGAGAGGGAGGAGATGAACAATTTGGAACATGCTCAATCGGACTGGCCGCAAATGGTGGAGTTAGAAATGTGCAGGGGATTCCAACACAATTCCATCAAGATGGCATGTACCAATGCCATCGCACTAGTCCAAGTGATCAATTTCAGCTCACAATTGATAGCTCTGATAGGTCTAAGAGTCAAAGAGATCACACAAACAAGACAAGTATCTGCTAATACTAACTGATAGAATCAAAAAGGGAGAGAAAGATCCAACATGGGAAGTGGGATACACAGCAGACTCATAGGATGGCAGATGTCCTAAACAACACTCCGGCCTCAGAATCAGCCCTCAAGGCATTCAGATCTGGCTGAAGAGCCCATGAGAGTATAACAGGCATGGAAAGCCAAGATATCATGGAAAAAAAAAAAAAAAGACCTAAATGAAGGATCTCTGTGAGTGAGATCCCAGTGGAAAGAACGGGGCCATCAAAGAAGGAGGTACCCTTCTCCGAAGGGAGGAGAGAACTTCCACTTTGACTATGACCCTATCGGAATAAGACCAAAGTCAGCGAACTCTAAAGGCTTCCATAGCCCTGGCAACTCATGACTAGAGCCTAGGGAGATTACTGACGCCATGAACAGGAGTGTCAAATTGTTAAATCAGCAACAGGAGTCACTGTGTACTTACACCCCATGCGGGATCTGTCCCTAATGTGTCGTCTAAAGCCAAGTGATGCTATGACTGGTACTGAAACAGTATTTTTATACTTTGCGTTTCTGTGTGGGCGCAGACTGATGAGGTCTTTGCTAATTATATACTGAAGTGATCTTCTGTATATAAAGAGAATTGGAAATGAAAAAAAAAAAAACAACCTGGTGTTAAAATGGAAATGGCATAGAAAATTAATTATTTTGAAAAAAAAAATTATGTAGGATCTCTGTCTTTAATGTGCTGTACATTGCTATTTAATGCTATAATTATTAATCCAATGGTAGTTTTTTCACTTGATATTGCTATATGGGCAAAATGTTGAAATCTTTACCTAATATATACTAAATTGATCTTCTGTATACAAAGAGAATTGAAAATGAATCTTTACATGAATGGAAGGGGAAAGGGAGCGGGAGGGGGGAGGGTTGCGGGCGGGAGGGAGGTTGTGGGAGGGGAGAAGCCATTGTAACCCATAAGCTATACTTTGGAAATTTATATTCATTAAATAAAAGTTTAATAAATAGAGTTAAAAAAAAAAAGAAAAAAAAAGAAAATTCCAGCATTCCATGAGGGCACTGGTTCCTGTCTCAGCTGCTCCAATTTCTCATTTAGCTCCCTGCTAATGGCCTGGGAAAGGCAGCAGAAAACAGCCCAAGTGCTTGGGCCCTTCTATCCACATGGGAGACTGAGAGGAAGCTTCTGGCTCCTGGCTTCGGTCTGACCCAGCCCAAGACATTGCAGCCATCTGGAGACTGAATCAGCAGATAGACGATCTCTCTCTCTCTCTCTCTCTCTCTCTCTCTCTCTCTCTCTCTCCTCTCTCTCTATAACTCTGACTTTCAAATAAATAAATCTTTTTTTAAAAAAACCAATGGCTATAAGAAGTCAACATTATTTCATTAAGAATAAATAAATGTAATTCTAGATTTTTCTTCCCTCAGATTTATTTGATTACAAAATGAAAGGAATATGGTAGTTATACTTTATTTGGATTTTGGAAGAACACCTTAAATTGTTTATATGATATTCTTGAAGAGAGGATGGAGAAAGATGATCATACATAACAGTAGTTAGATAAAATTACAGATATTCATACCACTATGAGTATTCTTAAATACTTTAACATTTTTACTTCTTTATTTTCATTTTATTTGAAGGGCATAGAGTCTGAGAGAGGTTTTCTATTGCTCTACTTCATTCCACAAATGCCCACAATAGCCAAGGCTGGGCCAGGTCAAAGCCAGGAGCCTGAACTCCATCCAGGAGTCCCACGTGGGTTGCAGGGACTCAAGTACTTGAGCCATCACCTGCTGCCTCCCAGGATGCACATCAGCAGGAAGCTGGATCAGAAGCAGAGGAGCCAAAACTCAAATCAGGCACTCTGATAGGGGATGCAGGTATCCCAAGAGTGACTTAAGCTGCTGGACCAAACACCTGCCCCCTTAAGTACTTTTGACTAATAGACCACCTGTCTGTATAGAAGGAATTCTTTTTAGCATACTAGAGTCTGCTTTTAGCTGTGTCCTAGCCATTATTATTTTTTTAATCAGTGACGTGTGTGAAAACTGAGATGTGAATGATGCAAGAACAGATTGGAATTTCAGATAAAAACCAAAAGGTTAGGAGCAGGTGTTTGGCCTAGAGGTTAAATGGCCAGTTGGGGTGCCAGCATCCCTTAACAGAGCCCCAGTTCCATTCCTGATTCCAGTTCCCTGGTGATGTGTATCTAGGGATGCAACAGGTGATGGCGCCAGCAATTGGGTTCCTTCCAATGACATGGGAGACGTGGATTGAATTCCTGGCCCCTGACTTTGAGGTCCAGTCCAGGGCTGTTGTGGGAATTTGGGAGAATGAATCAGCAGATGCGAGCCCTGTATCTCTCTCTCTCTCTCTCTCTCTCTCTCTCTCTCTCTCTCTCTCTTTATAGCAAATAAAATAAAATAAATAAAAGGTGTTGAAAGCTTAAAATTTAACAGGAATAAAGGCCAATTACTCTCCTTCTACATTTTAAAAAAATACAATATATTAGAAATTAAGTCCAAGAACCCATAAGACTGTCACGGGAGAAGGAAGAAAACTTTAAAAGTCACCCAAAATCATAAAGGAGGACATGATTAAAGGGAAAATAGAATTTGTTCTCACACAGGAAAACTCAGTGTTCTAAAGATGTCAAGTCTCCTTTATTGGTAAATAAATTCAACTCATTCATATTTTAGGAAATCACTGCTATGCTTAGCATTTTTTCTGTAGGCTCTTGGTTTAGGAAGGAGCTTGTGGGGGCTTCCAGGGTCCCAGCAGTGTTCTACCGGTGGATCTAGATGACGGTGCCAGGCATTTGCCAAATAACAAGGCACCCGATTTCCCATTTGTTTTATTCCTTCCCAAGCACAGCCTCTCTCAGTTTAACTTTGCCTATTTTTTAACTAAATATAAACAGAATATTTTAAAAAATCTTCTTTTATGTTTGGCCTCTCCTTTTCAACTTTGTTTTTACGATTCCTTTAGGCTGTAGGCATGGTAGAAGAGCTCATCTGTATTGCTATTGAGCATTTCAATGTTTATTGATGATTTTGGCTGCCCCTAGGTCTTGAGTATTGAGAAGACTGCTACGTGAACCTCCTTGTAGATGTGTCTTGGTACACACATACTCCAGTTTCTGTTGAGTATACAAAAGTACATATACCCAGGAGTAAAAACGTTCAGACACAGTATCTGAGAACCTTCAACCTGAGTAGGTAATCCCAAAATGTTTTTGACAGTGTCCTGTGTATGTCTATCTACATGTTTGGTACAGGTAGATAGATGCATGTATGTGTATATGTCCCCCAGCAAAAGTGAACTTCCTAGTTCTTTTATAGCATTGCCGACTGTTGGTATTGTCAGACTTGAATTCTAGCTAATGTAGTAGTTATAAGTATCTTTAAAGTTGTCACAGGCAAACTTAAGTTTGCAACCTCAAAAACTCTAAAACGGGCCGGCGCCGTGGCTCAACAGGCTAATCCTCCGCCTAGCGGCGCCGGCACAATGGGTTCTAGTCCCGGTCGGGGCGCCGGATTCTGTCCCGTTTGCCCCTCTTCCAGGGAGGATAGCCCAAGTGCTTGGGCCCTGCACCCTATGGGAGACCAGGAGAAGCACCTGGCTCCTGCCATCGGATCAGCGCAGTGCGCTGGCCACAGCCCACCGGCCGCGGCAGCCATTGGAGGGTGAACCAACAGCAAAGGAAGACCTTGCTCTCTGTCTCTCTCTCTCTCACTATCCACTCTGCCTGTCAAAAAAACAAAACAAAACAAAAAAACAAAAAACAAAAAAACCTCTAAAACAAATCACTATATTTATATATGTCCCAAGGACATGAAAAGATACCAGTATTCTTTCACTTTCCTCTGCTCCCCTATAACTTTGAAACTTTAGACATGCACACACACACACATACACACATGCATGCATGTTTTTGTCATCCAGAATTTTAGACTAATTGCTTTTTCAACAATACTTTTATAGGCAACGCTTATTGTAGGTTTATTCTCTTGCTTGTACACCATTACGTCTTCAGTTTCTTTTTTCTTCTGAATTCATTTTCCTGCTTGATGGATAACCTTCCTCGGATGTTCGTTCAGGGAGGGTCTGAGCTGCCAACCTTTCTGAGTCTGGGAATACCTTTATTTCTTCAAAACAGTACAAAAGGTGTCATTTCATATCACTATAGATGAATTATTTAACAAATCATTATTTAAAATTAGATCTGTACTTCATCCTGAACAGTAAAATCATTTTCAGATGGATCTAGGATTTAGGTGTAAATAATGAAACTGTCAAATGGACAGAAGAAAATATGGATGATTGTTTCTGCATAATCATGAGAAAAGTAATTGCTCCTTTTATATGACATAAAACCTCAAAATTCACCTTGTGGTAGGAAACTAATTCTATTATGAAGGAATCTGTAGGATGCACAATTTAATCTTTAGACCTTATAAAAGAGATGGCTAACATTTTTCTGCAATAACATAGCCAAAATAAGAACTCAAATAATAATCTCATAGCTAGATTCACTTCGCCATCAGCGAAGTATACAGTAAGTAGAAAAAACCTCCCTTTCAGACCAAAGGGAAAGAAAGTTTTTAAGTGAGAATATAATTTTCCTCATGGGCATTGTCTACCTTAGAAAAACTACTACAGAACATGCCTGTGACTATAGACTTGTAGTTCAGGCCACCGAAGATTAGAGATGGGACACGGGCACTCCCTTGACTTGCATCCTCTGGTCTGCTTTAACACAAACCAGGAGGAAAAGAAAGCTCGGCATCAGAAGCAATGGGTGGCAGGCCTATTAATGGCTGATCTGTACAGTGATCTGCCCTCAAGGAGACCCAACAGGCCAGTCCACTGCAGTGGCTTTCAATGTGGTAAGCCTGGGCTTCAGCAGAAGTCAGCTTGTGAAGAGCCCTGGCAGCTCTGCCAAGAGTTGGATCACTGGAAATGGACCTGCCCTGGAGTCGAAGGATGCCCAGGTCAGAGCCACAGATCTTATTGGCTCTAAGCTGAAAAGCCCTTCACTCAGCCCAACTTCCAAAGTGACCACTGCAGCTGAGGGGATGGTCAAGTAGGGTCAGCAACATTGCAGGCAGAACTGTAAATTTCTTGTTAGAGATGCCACCTGCCTTTACCTGGCCAGCTCTCCTCCCAGCCCAGCCAAGTAATGAAAGTCAACAGAGTGCCTTCCCCTAGGAGGTTCACACCTCCCTTAGGATATACCCCATGTGAAGAGATAGATAGGTCTGGGCCTCTGAATTTACAAGGCCTAAAGCCCACCAGATTATTATCAAGCCCCTTCTATCAGGTTCTATTTGCCTCTCAATCAGAAAACTTAATTGTAGCTTAGACAGCACCTTTCTTAGCTCCTCTAATAATGACTCTGTCCTTTGTTCTAGGCCCTGTCTAATGCACTTGGGCCTCATTCCTTTGTAATCATAACCTCTACTCTACCACCAATGGCTCTACTCCCAACCTGTGTGTACTGATGGTCCTCTTCCCCACTTAATGCTGTATAATTGTTCAAACCTGGTAAATGCCACTCTTAGGATCATTGGTTACTATCCTCACTCTGTCTTTTATGACCTTGTCTAAATATGATCAGAGTCGGCAAACTTGGAAGGCTTCCATAGCCTTGGCAACTCATGACGACAGCCTAGGGTGGTTACTGGCGCCATAAACTAGAGTGTCAATTTGTTGGGTCAACAACAGGAGCCACTGTGCACTTGCTCCTCATGTGGGATCTCTGTCCTTAATGTGCTGTACATTGTGATTTAATGCTATAACTAGTACTGAAACAGTATGTTTCCCTTTGTGTTTCTATGTGGGTGCAAACTGTTGAAATCTTTATACTAAATTGATCTTCTGTATATAAAGAGAATTGAAAATGAATCTTGATGCAAATGGAAGGGGAGAGGGAGCGGGAGAGGGGAGGGTTGCGGGTGGGAGGGAAGTTATGGGAGAGGGAAGCCATTGTAATCCATAAGCTGTACACTGGAAATTTATATTCATTAAATAAAAGTTAAAAAAAAAAAGTCAAAAAAAAATTCACCTTGTGAAGAAAAATACCATGATGCTAAAATAAGATGAAGAAATAATTTCAGTGCCTATGTAAGGCAATCAGCTTATTTCCTTAACATTCTCATAGGTTTAAAACCAATAATCAAAACACATCTATGGAGAAGTAGTGGAAGAATACCAATATCAAATCTACAAACAAAGGGGTACAAAATGTCAGCTTTACTTAAAAATGCAAATAAAACAAGATGTCAATTTTCATCTACAGATGCACAATGAGTGTGGGCGTGAAGTAAGCATTGCATAAAGACAATTTTTAAACATCTTCTGGATGGATAATTTGGCAGTATCTATAAAAAGCTAAAGATTATGAATTTTTAACTGAGTAATTAAAATACCAGGAATTTAACCTAAGGATATATTTACACAGCTGCACAAAGATGTGCAAGTTACTCAGTAAGAAATTAGCATATTCATAGGTAGAATGTCTCTGGCCATTGAGAATAATGCAGATGACCTATATGTCCCAAAATGAAAGGATGTTCCAGAGATTTTATTAAGGAAAAAGAGAAAAACACCCAAAAAAGATACAGCATGATCTCATTTGTTCAATTTCATATATGCTTGTGTCCGCAGAAAATTTCTAGAGATAAAATTGAACTTCTGACAAGGGGAACAGCTAAGAGAGTGGGGTTGGCAATGGGGGTGGGAACCTTACACTTCTACTTTACTGTTTGAGCTGTTTCACCATGTATACGCATTTTTAAAAGGAAATTTCAGTTCATCAGAAGCTTAGTTTAGTTCTACTGTGTCATTTCCCCAAAAGTTTGTGTTCTGTTCATTTCTATTATTGGACTACAGCATCCACAAGAGGGGAAACCATCCCCCCCCCCAGGTGACACTCGGGGCAGACTGAATAGCGGGTAAAGGACTTCCTGACAGCTGGCTGCCCCCTCGATGGCAGGACCAGCCTCAGGAGCAGGGCAGCTCCCACTCTTCCCACAGCTCCAAGACCTTACGTCAGGAGTGACAGAGAGGCTGGCACCGCAGCTCACTCGGCTAATCCTCTGCCTGCGGCACCGGCACCCCAGGTTCTAGTCCTGGTTGGGGTGCCAGTTCTGTCCCGGTTGTCCCTCTTCCAGTCCAGCTCTCTGCTGTGGCCCGGGAGTGCAGTGGAGGATGGCCCAGGTCCTTGGAAGCACCTGGCTCCTGGCTTTGGCCGTAGCAGCCATTTGGGGGTGAACCAATGGAAGGAAGACCTTTCTCTCTCTCTCTCTCTCTCTCTCTCACTGTCTAACTCTGCCTGTCAAAAAAAAAAAAAAAAAAAAAAGAGTTACAGAGAAAGAACTTTCAGGATGGGAGCCTAGACAATCCTTAAAACATGTTTCCACTCTGATTCTAAAATTTACAAAATTTAAATATGTAAAATTTTATACGCCTGTTAAAAACCTGGTTTCTCCAGGTTTTTAAAAATCTGGTTAACATTCAGAATTTGGGCACCATATCTATTCCATAAGACTTCTGGAGTCATTTCAAAATGACACAGGAGCCAATTTCAAAGGGCTTTGGGCATTCGGAGATCAAAAAGAAAAATAAATGCAATGGATTCAAAGATATAAAACTATAAAATTCCATGAATTTATAATGATAGGAAAAATCAAAACCTCATTGCAGGTTGCTAAGTGTTATGGTTTGAGCAGGATTTGGCTCCTAAACTCATGCAGAGTTTAACTCCCAAGTCTATGTTAAAGGTGTTGGATTAAGAGTAGAGACTTCATGTCATTATGGTGTCTGGTAGGTGGGTATTGTGGGCAGGCTTTAGGTGAGTGGGGCTTTCTCTCGGTAGGGAGCTCCTGTGAGAGGCTTGATTACCAACTCAAGTTTGGCCCAGTTATTTTCTCTCTGCTTTCTGGCTCACATATTATGATTCTCTGCCATCCTCTGGCTTTATCAGGTGCCTGAACCAATGGAGCCCCCTATCTTGCACTGTGAACCTTCCAGCTATAAGCTGAAATAAATCTTTCTAAAATGCTCCTATCGGGTATTTTAAAGTAATAAGAAGCTAATGAATACACCAGGATACCAACTCATTACACTGAAAATTGGTAAATGCAAGAGAAAGAATCAAGCAGGTCATCTGCCTTTTAGGATTTATCATGATTATCAGAGAGACTTCAGAGTTTAGGAGAGGGCCGGCACTGTAGCATAGCGGGTAAAGCCGTCACGCACAGTGCCAACATCCCATATGGGTGCCTGTTCGAATCCTGGCTGCTCCACTTCCGATCCAGCTCTCTGCTATGGCCTGGAATAGCAGTAGAATATGGCCCAAGTCCTTGGGCCCCTGCACCCGCATGGGAGACCCAGAAGAAGCTCCTGGATCTTGGCTTCGGATCAGCACAGCTGCAGCCATTATGGCCAACTGGGAGTGAACCAGTGGATGGAAGACCTCTCTCTCTCTCTCTGCCTCTCCTCTCTCTGTGTAACTCTGACTTTCGAATTTTAAATAAATCTTTAAAAAAAATAAAAGAGTTTAAGAGGAAAAGTCTCCTTTACAGAAGAATCATAGGTCATCGTTGCAGGAACAAGGGCGCATTAGAAACATCACACTTTAAGAGCTGAACAAAATAGAGGATATAGGCATTGCTCATCAGTGGTTACGAGAGCCGTTCGGTTGAAAGGCAGGTAGGAAGGCGCAGAACGGCTGAGGGCAGGGTTCACTTGAGCCTGCTGTTCCACCTTAGCCTCACTAAGTGAGATGTGCAGTCATTAAGTGCGCCCTGATACGGTGATAGGAAATACAGCACTTTGGGAAGCAGTCATGCCTCTCCTCCACACTGAGCCTAAATCCAAGTTAAGTGCCAGCTCGTCGAAAGAAATACAGGAGATAGTGGGATGTGTTCAGCCAAAGCACAAAATCAGTCCAGGCCTGAAAGTGGAAAATTCTAAGTTGTGCAAAAAAAAAAAAGTACTCCTTTTATTTAAAAAATTAGTTCATACACAGACAGGAAACTGCTAAGGATTAAAAGAGACATAAGATATAACAGCAAACTGCAATGTGTGGACCTCATTTGGAGGCTGAGCTGAACACCCCAACTGTGAAAGACACTTTAGTGACAATCAGAACTACTTGAACACGAACTCTTAGATGATGTTGAAGAAGTTTTACAAATTTTGTTGGTTATGAATAATTTTGTGACTTAAGTTTTTACAATGTCTTCATCTCTTAGAGATTTTCATCTCTTATCAATGAATTATGATGTCTGATATTTACTTTCAAATAATCCATTAAAAATGGATGTGGAGAATGCATGAGAGGGTAACAACGGGAAGCTAAAAATAGCGTACGTGACCTGCCTACTGCTGTTCCCAGGAAGTACTCAGACGTGCTTGGTCTTCCTCAGAATAATCATGGGCATAAAAAAAGATTCTACCAGTTTCTCCTGGCAGAGTTAATAGAAGACATTGAAGTTGCCAATACCGATAAAATTCTGTTAGTGTAGCCTGAACTGGGAGAAACAGACGGCGTTAAGTCAGGGCTCTGATTCTCAATTTAATATATTTATTTAGTGTCTCAAATACTGCATATAAATAAGTCCTTGGGCTGGGAATTAAAAAACTAAAAAAACTCTCCAGCTTGCAGATTACATTTTTCTTTCCTTTTTTACTTTTTCTTTTTTTAAATATTTATCTATTTATTCGAGAGGCATAGTTACCGAGAGAGGAAGAAACGGAGATCTTCCATCCACTGGTTCACTCCCTAGATGGCAGCAATGGCCGGGACTGGGCCAGGTGAGGAGCCAGGGACTTCATTCAGGTCTCCCACGTAGGTATAGGGGCCCAACTACTTGGACCATCCTCTGTTGCTTTCCCAGGTGCATTCGCGGGGAGCTGGATCAGAAGTGGAGCAGCCAGAACTCAAATTGGTGCCCATAAGGGATGCTGGCACTGCAGGTAGAGGTTTAGTCAGCTACACCACAACACCAGCCCCGGGTTTTATATTTCTAGTTGACAGTTCATTCCTGGCATTTTCTGCTTAAATAATTCTTTCATTTTTCTTATTAATATTCTTACACTTGCACAACTCAGCTACAAAGAAAGAAACATAACTGGAATTTTCCAATTACCATTATGAGATAAAAAGCTCAGTATCTTGTGTGATAAATAGATATGGCATGTATTTTTTTCACTGTTTTGCACTCATTTCACACATACTTTCTCACTGTACAGTTAACCCAACTAGCTTCTAATCAGTCCCTAATAAGTTAGGAGCATTCAGCACATCTGGAGAACAATTTGCCTTAAGAGAATAGAGAACTCCCTGTACTCTCCACCCCTACCATCTCTACCCCTTCCTGCTCCTGTGCAGCCTCTACACAAGGTGAGAATGAGGAAACCACGCGAGACAAGCCCACGGTCCACACGCTCCAGATGTGGCATCAGGAGACACCCTCCACAGGCCGTGTCTTGAATCATGGATGAGACTGACCACCATAGGGGCACTTAAGGTAATCGATAACTCCCAGATTTCTGAGTCTAAGCCTTTCTGAAAGTCCTTGATATGTTGAGAATATACTACAGTAGCTCTCCATAACTGAGGGTCACGTATCCACAGATTCAACCAACTTTGGAGTAGAAATACTTTGGGGAAAATTGCATCTGTACTAAACATGTCCAGAATTTTTTCTCATCATTCGTCCCTAAGCAATACAGAGTAGCAACTATTTACATAGCATTTGCATCGTGCTAGGTGTCATAAGTAATCTAGAGAAGGTTTAAAGCATACGGCACACTGGTGTAATCTGAGCATCCTGTGGATTTTGGTATCTAGGAGAGATCCTGGAACCAACTCCCTGCCCCATGGTAAGGAAATGGTTCTCCGACTCACAGCTGCCTTCAGGGAGTGTGGATGCTGTGACAGCCAAAGGAATCAGGGTTTGCCAGTCTGGGGCTGGTGCGGTAACACGGCCTATTTGTCAGCTGAGCCAAGATGGCTTTGGATGTGGGGTTGGGACTGGGTTAAGGAAGAAGAATTAAAGACAGGTGAAATAAAAGTCTTAATAAATAAGAAGGACTTGGACATCCTGGGGGTAGTCTGGTGTGGGGGGCAGAGGGAGGAGTAAGGTAAAGAGACCGAAGGTGAAAGAGGGAACCAGCTAGTGAAACCAAGACTAGGGCACCATACATAGAGGGAGGCTGGCCAGGGCAACATCCAGTAGCAGTGGCCAAAATGACCTTGACAAAGAGGGAGGTCCAACATGCAATTTAGAATTGAGTTCAGGCAGTATAAATACTTTTGTTTTCCCCCACACATTGCTAAACAAACAAAGGGCTTTCTAGTCCAACTGTGTCTATTACTTGTTGCTCTCCTGGTAAAAGAGGGGCCAAGGAAATCCAAGACACAGGTTAAGTTCTTTATCAGGGTGGGTGGACCCAGTATGGAAGAGTGTAAAGTTCATCGACTCAAATAACTCATTAAAGGAAAGAAATAAGAGCCCCAGGTAACCAGAGAGCAGAAGCGTCTGGGGATTTGCGGGCATTTGGGGAAGAGCTTACTGTACAGGCTGTGGAGTGGGCGACTGCGTAAACCTGCCCCAGCTCCTAAGAGGCAGGGCTGCCTCAGCCGATCATGAATCACAGATTCTGCTCTTAGGTTTGTTCTGAAACCATCACCCAACCTTCGGAGGAGTAATGTCCGATGCCCAGTGCTGAAGTTACAGCCCCGTTCCCTCCAATGTCCCTCTCAGTCTGTTTCCTTTGAGCCTGAACAGTTAGAATCAGGTCGGTCTCCCCTCACACGAAGCTGGTTCAGGCTTCATCGGCATTTTAGCTGGACTTCTGTGATTTATTTCTTGTGCAAATATTGGGTTTAAAACAAATGTTTGGAGGCAGGCATTCGGCCTAGCGATTAAGATGCCCAAGTCCCACGTCAGAATTCCTACATTCAAGACCCACCCCAGGCTCCTGATTCCAGCTTCCTACTAAATGTGGACCCTGGAAGGCAGCAGGAATGGCTCAAGTCACTGGGTTTCTGCCAGCCACATGGGAGGCCTGGATTGAGTTTCTATATCCCAGCGTCAGCCAGCCCAGCTCTTGCTGTCTTGGATATTGGGAGCAGATGGGAGTGTGCTCTCTCTCTCTCTCTCTCTCTCTCTGAATCTCTGCCTCTCAAATAAATAATTAAAAACAAAAAACCCTCAAGTGTCCTTATTCAGTGCTGCCAAACCATGACCACTGATATCAAGGGAGTTCAGTGCGCCCTGGCCTTCGCTCATCCCAGCCCAGGGGACTGAAGACCCAAATTCCTGTCTCGGTTCTGCCACTTGACTCTCGGAGTGACCTTGAGCCCTCAGTTTTCTTATCTGCCAAATAGGTCAACAAACCTGCTCTGCTCACCTCCTAAGACTATGGAGAAGATTGAAAGATTAAACATCTATCAACAATCTTATTCAGAATACAGCAATAGGCAAATACGGGTTAATAATTAGGCTGGTGTTTTTAGACAGTGATGATAATGGCCTGTATTTCCTTTGTTAAGGGCTGTTTGATTTTGCAGTCTACCCAAGGAAAGAATGACTGAACCCTGAATGCTCTTTATTTCTCAATGGGAGAGCTGGCAACGGTCTCAACAAAGCTGGGAACCTCTTTAAACCTTCCTAGTAGTTCATTTCCCTTCAAGCATTCAAGTTGTCCAACAACCCAACTAACTTCCAATTTCTCTCCTACAAATAAACTCTGCACACAGAACTTCAGCCAAACCTACTTCATCAGTTACTACCCTGGGGCTGTTAATGTTGCAAAAAAAAAAAAAAAAAGTATTTCCTTTTTCAATCAAGAATTTAACCTTTAGAGAGGGCCAGTCTTAGTCAATAGCCTCAGGATGGTGGCGCTTCAGTTGAGGAGGGCAACACCTTACTCAATAACATCTTCCAGCTAGCCTACTGTGCACAGCCCCTGCTTGCCTTTCTGTGCTGTCAACACGCTTGTTGAATTCTCTTCCTTGCTCCATCAGACGAAGCTGAAGAACCTCCAGGGCTCAACTCTGCAAATGTTTATCAAGCTTAAGTAACTGGGGCAGAGCCTTTTATGATAGGGTGGAGAAAGTCGCCACTGTGCCACAGTAGAATGTAAAGTAATTTCACAGTGAGCTCAGGCGCGCTCAGCTCCAGAGACACACAGTGGTTCCAAGTGGGCGGCCATTGTCACGGCTGTTGGCGGCGGCCATTGTCACGGCTGTTGGCTTGACCACTGTTTCCCAGGCTCTCATTCCTAAGCACCTGACAGTTCCTGATGATGTTGGCCATGCTCATCCCCAGGAAGCGAGAGCCTCGCTTTTCCTGCCTCCTTTATTATTTTTTTCCTAGACTCATTCTATCCTAGGTTTAATCCTTTCTCTTCTTCTTTCCAGTCCTAACAAGACTGTACTGTATACATTTCCTGATCTTGATCATCTAAATACCACCAGTCCAATTACAAATCAGACACCAGATCTGTTACACAAAGCCAGTCAGTCAGAGAGCAACAGGTTGCATGTAGGTTACTCTAAAATGTATAGTTGGAGAAATGAGCTGTTGAGAGTAATTATAAGACTCTTGTAAAGAATAACTTTTTTTTATAAAATAATAACTATTCATTATAGAACTGGCAACAAATATGAATAGCCTTAAAAATCCTTTTGCTGGAGGCGTGTGATTGTGCATTTAGCTATGCTGCCTAGATGTAGACAAAGGGTACCTTAGCCCAGAGCCTCTTGCTGTCCACGGGGGACCCACTGGGGGAAAATGCAGAGAGGCGGCAAGGCACGGGAAGTACCTTGTCCCTGTGAGGAGGGCTTTGGCTCCAAGCCCAAAATTAGAACTCCAGTACCTGCACTGGCTCACATGGGATGCTTTTTCTGAAAATAATTGGGCCTACATGGCCTTGGACCAATGCAGGCCGTGAGCTACTGCATCTGAGACTGCCAGTCCCAAACCCCAGGGAAGTGACAGCCGGAGCCATAGAAAGTGATGAGCATCGGCGCCACGGCTCACTAGGCTAATCCTCTGCCTTGCGGCGCCGGCACACCAGGTTCTAGTCCCGGTCGGGGCACCGATCCTGTCCCGGTTGCCCCTCTTCCAGGCCAGCTCTCTGCTGTGGCCAGGGAGTGCAGTGGAGGATGGCCCAAGTGCTTGGGCCCTGCACCCCATGGGAGACCAGGAGAAGCACCTGGCTCCTGCCATCGGATCAGCGCAGTGCGCCGGCCGCAGCGCGCCTACCGCGGTGGCCATTGGAGGGTGAACCAACAGCAAAAAGGAAGACCTTTCTCTCTATCTCTCTCTCTCACTGTCCACTCTGCCTGTCAAAAAAAAAAAAAAGAAAGTGATGAGCAAGGAGCCCTCGCCCTGGCTGCAGTGGGGTCGCTGCTCCGGGGAAGAAAGGAGGCAAGAGTTGGCACTGTCCCCGGTCCTCAGGGACCCTGATCCTGACAGGTGCAGCGCTCCGTTGAGTTCCTGGCAGTAAGGGGAGTGTGAGTGGGAAGGTGTGGGAAGACAAGGTCAAGGATTCTCCCAGAGACCCTCCCTTGGTCTCTACCACCCCCCTTTCAGGAATTCTAAGGAAATAATCAGATATGTGTGAAAAGCTCTGGCAATCAAAATCATCAAGACAGTGTTATTCATGACATCTAAAATAATTTGGATGCTGAGTGCTGAATAAATGATGATAATTAGATTATCAGGCTTTTAAGAGCAGGCACTACATCCGCGTTAGGGTCCATCACTCTGACACAGCCGTTTTCTGATGCCAAGGCTATTTTCAATGAGTTCACCTCATATTCTGCAGTTTTTATCTTCCTGAACTTCACATGGTTAACCCAGTTTTTCCTACAAGTAAAGCAATGGGGGAAAGGACAGTGCAATACCTTTCATAGATCCAAAGAGTAGCGAAGAAGCCAAAAATAATCCACTGGGAGTGGGGCAGAACTTTGGGGATAGTTTAGTTCACAACCCCTCACTGTGCAAATAATCACCCTGAATCCCAGCAAGGGGAAATGACTTACCCAAGACTGGTTAGAGTAGGAATTCTGTTTATTAACCTTTGCAAGCCAACCTGGGGCTCCTTCTGCTGGCCCTGCCTTAGACTTCAGCCCTGCGCACTCTAGGAAGGACTGGGTGAGGTCCTTCCTATTGACGAAATCTCTGATTGGAATTGGCATCCTAATAGGGATGCTTTGTTTAACAAAGACAAATACAAGAAATCCAGTAAAAATTTTTGAGAAAATTTTTTTTTTATTTATTTGAAAGACATATTAGAGAGAGAGAGAGAGAGAGAGAGCGAGCGAGAGCTTCTATCTGCTGGTTTACTCCTCAGATGCCCACTCTGGCCAGGTCTGGGCCAGGCTAAAGCCAGGAGCCTGGAACTCCATCCAGGTCTCCCATGTAGGTGACAGGGGCCCAAGCACATGGGACATCTTTCATTGTTTTCCCAGGCGCACTAGCAGGAAGCAAGATCTGAAGAGAAGCACTGGGAACCGAAGCCAGTGCTCACATGGGATGAGCAAGCCACATCGTAACTGCTGTGCTACATGCTACCCAGCCTACCCCGCCCAAGTAGAATGTGAATGTCAGATTAGCAGTAAATAATTTTTTAGTATTAGCATCTTTCATGTGTCACCTCTCAGTATCCACAGGGGACTGGTTCCAGTACCCCCTGTGGATGCCAATATCTGTAGTCACTCAGGACCCTGCACAAGGTGGCATAGGGGCCCATATTGTGGCACAGCAAGTTAAGCCATCAGTTGCAACACTGGCATCCCATATAAAAACTGGTTTGGGTCCCCAGTGTTCTATTTCTGATCCAGTTCCCTGCTAATGTGCCTGCAGAGCAGCAAAAGATGCCCAAGTACTTGGGCCCCTGCTGCCCACACGGGAGACCAGCTTGGAGTTCCAGGCTCCTGGCTTCAGCCTGGCCTAGCCCTGGCCATTGTGATCATCTGGGGAGTGAACCAGCAGATGGAAGATCTCTCTGTCTCTGTCTCTCCTCTCTCTGTAATTTCCCTTAACAAATACATAGATAAATCTTTTTAAAAATGGTATAGTGTTTGCATATAATCTGACTATATCCTCTTGTATAGTCATTGTATCAAATGGCTTACACAGTGTAAAACTGTGTATATTTTTGTTAAATTGGTCAACCCTATAGTCAAAAAAGGATCATCCACGCTGATTTCCTCACTTCTACAGGTGAGCCAACTGCCTAGGCAGAGAGAAGCTGTGATTTGCCTAAGAGTTTTCTGGTGACAAAGTTGGGACGACAGCTCAGACTCCCGGGGCCCTTCTATCACACAGTATTGCAGGTGCCTTCCCTCCTGGCATTCACATATCTCCTTGTAAATCTTTTAACCATGAACTTCTAGGCTCTTCTCACATGCAGTCAATTTTCCTGCGACACCTCTCTCAGGGTACAGTATTACTGGAAGGGCTCTCTTTGTTGCCAAAACAACATACATCAGTGGAGGCTTCTTGGGAGAATAGCTAATCTCTGGTTCCAGCCTGCTTGGAATCAGCGGGAGGTCTTATTAAGATGCAGATCCTTTCATACCCCTCAGAGTTTCCGATGCAGGAGGTCTGGGGTAGGGACCTACAGCTTGCGTTTCTAACAAGCTCCTGAGGCAGGCTGATGCTGCCGGTCCAGACACCGCATTGGAGAACCACTGGCTTAGGGGATGCAATCACTCCTGTTCTGCAGGAGGTCCCTGATTAAACAAGAGGGAACAAACCCCTGGGTTGGCCTTGTAGGCAGTGGGTTAAGCTGCCACCTGCAATGCTAGCATTCCATACTGGAGCTACTCCAGCGACTCCTCTTCGAATCCAGCTCCCTGCAAATGCTCCTGGAAAAACAGCAGACGATGGCTCAAGTATGTGGGCACCTCCCACCCCCGTCCTGGCATAGTCTTGGCTGTTGTAGCCATTTGGGGAGTGAACCAGCGGATGGAAGCTATCTCTCTCTCTCCCTCCTCCCGCCCCAATCTGTCACTCTGCCTTTCAAATTAAATAATGATAACAATAAGAGAAAAATCCTGTGTTCAGTAATGTTATGTCTCAGTTATAAAAATATTCATGTTCTCTGTGTTCCAAAAAGGTCTCAGATAATTGTGCCGAGCTGGACCCATGAGATTGGGTGACAGCATTGAATTCAATGACTGAGGCACACTTAGCTAGGTGGGGAGAGAGGGGGAGGAACAACAATCAGTGTCAGGGAAGAGGAACCACGTGAGCAATCTGACAAGGCACTGCAGCCGGTATGTTCTGTGGCCACTTCATACCTTTCATGTTTCTCCCCCAGCTTAGCTGTTCAATGATGTAGCTAATTGCAGCTGAATGAGACATTTTGTTGAGATTATTAAGGCCAACGTGCACAGTTTGGAGGTCTTTGTTCGGTCGTGTTGTGGGAACTCAGCGCCTATTTCTGGAGGCCCCAGTTCCATTTCCCACTCCCCGTTCCCCCTGCTCCCAGCCACTGCCTCCGCCTCCATTTCTCCCTGAACAATGACCGGCTTGTTACACCTCCCTTGGCTCCCAAAGGAAACCACCAAACTGAAGTTTCAGATCCAGCCTTCTTGTCCTCATCTGCCTTCATCGGGGCTCTCTGCAGGTCTCAGGTCCACGGCCAAGAACTTGTGTCCCATGATGTCCCCTCGCCAAGCTTGCAATGACCTTTTGCTCTCCCACCTAACGGCGTAGCTCAACAGGAAAGGGCTACGAAGGCTCAAACTTCATCTCCAAACTGACAGGGCTGAGGCAGCTCACCACTCAGGGGCCCTTGGGGGCCCATTTGCAAGGCCCTGAAGGCAGAGGCCCAGCCCCATGACGTCAGGAGCTGAACACAAGGGAACGTAGTTCTCTGAATCCCAGGAAATGAGAATGGCACCTCACCTCCATGCAGAGAGCAGTCAGACTGCAGATTTCAGCTGGGCACTCCCAGGCGTGGAAATTAGCATCAACTCCTTCAAGGATACCAAGGTGGCTGGCAATTCAATACGGGGCTCTGATTGCCTCTCTCTCTCTCTCTCTCTCTCTCTCTCTGTCTGTCTCAGGTTCCCTGCAGGGAAGGTGGGAGCCTGGTGGAGGCCAAGCATAAGGAATTGTAATACATGCTGAGAAACGGCACTGCCCTGCAGGCTCAGAGCAGGCAAGTGGGAGGCGGGCTTGGCCCCTAGATTCCCTTGCTGCCACATCTCAGAGCAGACACGGGTACATTCTTGGGGAGGGTTTGTGTTCTGTTCTAGAGGCAACTACTAGCTACTGGCCAGCTCGATCTGCAAGAATGAACTGCCTTGGAGCTGAGAGGTTGGATGGGAAGCATTTAAAACACAAAGCTGCCTGTGCTTCGGATCCAGACCCCAGAGATCCAGCTAACAAAGAATTGGAAAGACCCAAGTGAAGTCAAGATGGCTTGACCAGCGGGGCCAGAGGCCAGTCGGGGACAAGCCATGATCTGAGGGGTCTATGAAGATTTCCATTACCCAGCTCTCCTTCATTTATTGTTTGAACTCAGCTGTGGGGCCGGTGCTCTGGTGTAGTGGGTAAAGCCGTCACCTGCAGTACCAGCATTCCATATGGGCGCTGGTTTGAGTCCTGGCAACTCCACTTCCGATCCAGCTATCTGCTGTGGCCTGGGGAAGCAGTGGAAGATGGCCCAAGTCCTTGGGCCCCTGCACCCATGTGGAAGAACTGGAGAAAGCTCCTGGCTCCTGGCTTCAGATCAGCGCAGCTCTGGCCATTGTAGCCATTTGGGGAGTGAACCAGTGGATGGAAGACTTCTCTCTCTCTCTTGCTCTCTCTCTCTCTCTCTCTCTGCCTCTGCCTCTCTGTAACCCTGCCTTTCAAATAAAATTAAATAAATAAACTCAGCTTCAATCTTTAGAATACAAATGACCTGGAGAATCATGGCTCACTCTCTCTGGAGGGCACTCAGGTTTAGACCTTCTGAGTAGCTCCCTCAATAGCTCTGAGATCTAACCCCTGCATCTTCTGTCTGGGGTCTGTAACCACCGACTCAGGGGCCAGATCCTTGTTGTCCCTATCCTGGTACAGAAAGGGCTGGGCTCAGGACCTAGGCCTAGCCAGGAGCTGCCTTCTCCTGGGACTGAGGGCCCTGCCCTGGTGGTTTCCTGGATGCACGGGCTGGCTTCTCACCACCAGCAGAAAAAGGATTGCTTGTTTTCAGACCATGGTCTGAGTCCTGCTGCCCCTCATTCCTCTACCCTCTTGGGACTTCTGTGAGCGCCAGCGAATGCCTTCTGCTCACATTCACCAAAATTGGTTTCTGTTGCTTGCAGCAAAGATGCTTGATGGACTCCCTAACTCCCAAGAATGAATGCACTTGTTAGGCACTTGCTTCTGTTATTAGAGAGACAGGGAGTGATACATTCACGACAGTCTTGTTGAGAGGGGTGGCACAAGGCCACAAACTTGAGAGGTGAGGCTTGACTGTGAACTTTTCATGGAGTTGTCTCAGCTCTTAATGGGAAAGTAATCATTTACACTTTGGACTTTATACAACATCTTTGCATACATTTTCTTGTTTGAGCCTCACAGCTACCCTGTAAGTTCGAATAATTACATCTTTTTTTTTTTTTTTTAAATGAGGAAAGAGGCTCAGGAAGTTAAATATTTTCCCAGGATCCAGCTGCTCTAAGAGACAGGACTTAGACCTGAATCAAGGTCTCCTGTCTCCCAGCCCTGGTGTGGTCCATACCAGCCCACAGGCATGTGGAAATGAGTATTTTGATACAGAAGATATAATAGGCTGGGCCGGCGCCATGGCTCACTTGGTTAATCCTCCGCCTGCAGCGCCAGCATCCCATATGGGTGCCAGTTCCAGTCCCTGTTGCTCCTCTTCCAGTCCGGTTCTCTGCTGTGGCCCGGGAGGGCAGTGGAGGATGGCCCAAGTGCTTGGGCCCTGCACCCGCATGGGAGACCAGGAGGAAGCACCTGGCTCCTGGCTTCGGATCGGCGCAGCGCGCTGGCTGTAGCAACCATTTGGGGGGTGAACCAAAGGAAGGAAGACCTTTCTCTCTCCCTCTCTCACTGTCTAATTCTGGCTGTCAAAAAAAAAAAAGAAAAAAAAAAGATATACTAGGCAAGGTAAGAGAGTCAGTCCCTGGGTTTGCAATTAATGAAGAGGATCAGAATCAGGTCCTTGCATGAGGAACTAGGAGAAGGCACTGTGGACAGACAGCAGGTGAATGAAAGAGGCAAGAAGGAAATGGAATAGCTTAGAATGGAAGAGAGGCCACAGGGGACCTGAAGGCAAGGTGGGAATAAAAATAATAGCAAACATCTGTGAAGGCATGCATAAAATGGATACTTGCCATCATCCACAGACAATGGAATTAAAAGCTAAGTTTTCTTTGGTGTGAGAAAAACTTGAAATCTATGCATAGTCTTTCCATAATACATATTTTTCAGGAATGTTTTGAAGACCCTTTGTGCATGGATTTTGCAATTTTTTCCCACAGAAATCAACTTATTTTTTAATTTTGTTTTCCACGAGCTTTTTGAAGATACCCAAGTGTGAGTATGTGCATTGTGCCATAGGCACACTCTTCCAAGTGCTTTATGCAAGGTGTCCGGCGCGTAACAAATCTTCCCAGGCAGACGAATCAATTAATTCACAGGCTTTTATTGGGATTCCACTCCCGGGCGAGGTTCACTGGTCACAACAGAGCAACAGAGCCGGGGCCGGGGAAGTCACGCGTCAGAGATTGGGAGGGCTCCTTTTATAGATTCAGGTCATGGGGGTTAAAGGTTGAGGCGGGTCTGATCCTCATTGTTTGACCTTTAGGCACCTGCAGGGACCTTGACAAGGACTTTCTTCCCCGGAAGTAGGCCTCTCCATTCCCGGAAGTATAGGCCTTCCCTCCTTGCGGATCCCAAAGCTACTATCCTGACCTTTTGATGATAGGAAAAGGGGCGATGATGAGTCTCTCTGGCTACTTCCTGCTGACTGGGGACGTCATCTACAGGGGCCCGCTGGGGGTATCTTGGTGCTCTGCAGGGACAGGCATGTCTGGATGCAGAAGCATCTGGTTGCTGAAGGCCTTGGTTCATTCCATTATCACCTGCTATAAACACTTAAACAGACACTGCAGTATACAAGTCAGGGTGAGAATAGCAACCAATGATCCTAAGAGTGGCATTAACCAGGTAATGAAAGGATTTCATAGAGGAGAGGAAATGAGGGGGGTCTCTGGACCCTTGTGAGGATTGTTTGATGGACATGGTTTAAATCTGATCTCAGCCAAGACCGGGAGAAAGGCCACTCAACTTTTGCAGGAAGAGGGGTGTGTCTGAAGAGAAATTCTGAATAATCATACAACATTAAGTGAGGGAAAGGACCATCAGTACACCCAGGTTGGGAGCAGAGACATTGATGTTAGAGTGGAGGCTGTGATTACAAAGGAATGAGACCCAAGTGGGCTAGACAGGGTCTAGAACAAAGGACAGAGTCATTATTAGAGGAGCTAAGAAAGGTGCTGTCTAAGCCACGAATAAGATCTCCGATTGAGAGACAAATAGAACATAGGGTACATCCTAAGGGAGGTGTGAACCTCCTTACGAAGACACCTTGTTGACTTCCATTACCCAGCTGGCCTGGGAGGAGAGCCGGCCAGGTAAAGGCAGGTGGCATCTCTAACAGGAAATTTACAGTTCTGCCTGCAATGTTGCTGACCCTATTTGGCCATCTCCTCTCAGCAGCGGTGGTCACTTTCCATGCGGATCCCAAAGCTACCATCCCAAAGCTACCACTTTACCTGTTTGTACTTCCTAATCCTGCAAGGTAGGAAGTTACTGTTTTCCGGATAGGTAGGTAGTTTTACTGTCAGCTTTACCAATGTAGCAGCTAAAGCACAGAGAGGGCGGTTAGCTTGCCCAGTGTCACACTGCTCAGTACTGCTGCTAAGTAGCAGAGCCCGGACTTGGACCTGTACAGCTCAGTTCCACTCCTGTGCACTGCTAGGCTACCCTGGATCTTCTGATGGATAAGCCAGCTCTAGGAAGACCTCAGAAGTGGGAAAAGGCCCACTGAGGTTTATAAGGCCCAGGTGGAAATTGTGGAGGTGAGACTGCCCTGGAAAACCGTAAATGGGGCCACTGTTGAGGGGCAGCAGGGTCGGCTGCTGCTGGGATGTCAGCATCCCGGGTTCGAATCCCAGCTTCCTGCTAACGCACCTGGGAGGGCAGCAAAGGATGGCCTAAGTACCTGAGTTCCTGCCACCCACGTGGGAGACCCAGCTGGAGCTCCTGCTTCCTGGCTTCAGCCTAGCCCAGACCTGGATTCTGCATTCATTTTGGGTGTGATCCAGCATATGGAAGGTCTCTCTCTCTCTCTTCCTCAGTCCCCGTTTCTTTGTCTTTCAAATTGGTTAATCAGCTAATCAAATAATTCTTTTTGAAAAACAACAAAAGGAAAGTTTAGCAGTGGAGGAGTAGAAAGGGATTTGCCTTTAACCTAGCCTTAGAGCAAACAAGTCCTAGTAGAGGAAGGGGCGTGCATTTGGACCCTGCTCTGCCTCACATGTGATTTACACCAATAATATATTTTTATTCTTGGATTTCTCAACTAAATAATAGAGTCCATAATGCCTCTTAGTGAGGAATCCAATACAATTGTGATAATATTGGGCAAGCAGTAATTAAGCAGAATGATTGCACTTCTACTCCTGGGCATGTTTAATTGTGTTTCACAGAAGTGTCAAGGAATTGAGTAATGGCGGATCAAATTTTGGATCTCTATCCAACCCAGAAAATTATTCTTCCCCAGAGAGATTTAAAACACTCATCTCTTTGCCACAATATGCAGAAAAATGCTGGCCCTGCAGAGGGGACGCAGCCAGCAAAGAACACAGAAGCACAAATCATCCGCGCTGGACAACCAGAGAGGCACGGCTTTGTGTGTTACCAGAGCAGGCAGCCAGCATCTCCCAGAAGGTGTTGATGAGAACAGACTTTGGAGAAACCACTAGATAAAGGTTATGGCAGTGAGGGTTTTCCAGAGGGGGACAGAACCAAAGAGAGAGAGAGGTGATGGGGAGATACATAGACTGGAGAGCGGCTGTGCTGGGGGAATTGGGTCGCATGACTGTGGAGGCTGAGAGGTCCCAGGAAAGGCTATCTGCAAGGGGAGCTGGCAGGCCAGCTCAGTCCAAGGCTCAAGGCCTCAGAACCAAGGATGTCAAAGGTGTGACTCTCATCCAAGCTCTTAACGCAGTCAAGTTGACACCTAAAATTAGCCATCAGAAAGGCTGGCGGAGCTGGGAGGGACGTTTGCTCCATGTTTTTGACAACCTCACTGCGGAGGGCCCAGCTGAAGCCTGCAGTAGGCATTTCACTAGAACAATGGAGGGAAGGAGAGAGAGAGAGACCCTGTTAGAGCTACAGAGAAGGGTCTCCAGGCTGACCCCAGAACATCATCTTGGCCACACTGATCAAGGCTTAGCAACAGTGCCTTCTGCGAAGGAGCTAGAAGGAAGAGTCAGAACTTAGGCTCTTTTCCTCAGTGCTCTGTAAATAGCCATACTGACATTTGTATACCATCTATCTATGCATAAATATATGGTCTTCACAGAGTATGGGTTCTGTCTTTTCTAAGTTAAGCATCAAGTTGAAAAAGCCAGCCGGGAAGGTTATGTGTTAACTGTCTAGACTTGATATATCTTAGTCACCATTCTGTGTCTGGGGTGCATAAAACAGGCAGGTGGCACCCCTTAAAAACTCTATATTGGTAAGATTTATTTAATACTATTGGAAATGGTAAATGTGATATGCAAAGCACTTCAGGGAGTTTGTCTCAGAGTAGGTACCCTTGGCAAGCCATCTCCTAAGTGCCCTCTCTCAAAAGGTGATCGGATTTGAGTTGGTGGAGATTACAAAGGAAGCTTGGTCAGGTCAACCGCAGGCAATCACACAGGCAACGCCTACTGATCAATGACAGGCCAGGGTGACCAGGAAGGGAGAGCCCGTGAACCCACCCAGCAGCGTGTTTTGGTCATGAAGTCCAGGCAGAAGCTGCTGAAGCAACGGAAAAGGAGTTTCTGGTGAAGAGAATGGGATACGTGGATGCCTACGTTCTGGCACGGGCAGGAGATAAAATAAAACCTGAATAAAGTGTGAGCTAGGTGGGAAAGCACTCTCCCTGGAGAGGTGACTAGAATGTGTTTCAGGCACGGTGGGCCAGGATGGGCAGGAAATATCCGGAGAAGAGGCTTCCGGCAAGATCAGGAATGTTCTGCGCCTCCGGTGCAGCGGGAGGCTGTGTTCTCGCCAAGGCTGTGCTGTGCAGGAGAATGACTTCCCTGGGTAAGGCGGGAGGAGCAGAGCAAGGACTCACGGTAGATTTCACTGTAGGCTGACACCGTTTGGAAGCAGATGGTGCATCTCTGACTGCAGGAAAGCCAGCATGCACGGGAGACTGGATGACGTCATAGAGCGCTCTGTGTGTGTGTGTGTGTGTGTGATGTATGTTCTAACCGGATGTTTTGGGGGCTGGGGTAGACACTGGATTTTTACTTGGGAGTACCAGGGCCCAGCCAAGTCGCCTTGGCCAGATGAACCAAGAGACAAACACATAGGTCAGGAAGAAAAGGTGATGTGGCACAGAAGGGAACCCAGTGAAGGGTGCAGGGAGCCGAGGCTGCGGGAGGCAGGCAGGACAAGCAGCAGGGAGGAGGTGGCGGATGGCCTGGCCTTTGATAGAGGGGCAGGAAACTGGGCAAAGAATAAAACATCATTCTGCTTGACATAACTCTACACGTCAGAATCACCGGAGACCTTGTTAGACCTAGATTTCCAGGCTTGAACTTCAGAATTTCTGATTCAGTAGGTCAGGGATACGGCCCGAAAATTTGTGTTTCTAGCCTGTTCTACATGAAAATGATGCCGCCTGTCTGGGGACCACACTTTGAGAACCACTAGTCTAAAACAATGGCAAGGAGAAGGAGTTTGACGTTTCTATTTTGTAAACTTGGCACATCAGTGCCCTTCAGAAAGGCCAGAATTTGGTTTGGCCCAGGACAGGAACAAGCAAATATCACATGCCAGGATGATGTCAGGGGAAGGAAGGAGCCCAGGGACCCAACTCCAAACTAACCCAAGACACAGTGTGAGGAGGGTGGGGGTGGGGCAGGGAGGCCCAGGAGCAGAGGATCTGCTGTGCATTTGGAATCGGGGACCCTGAACCCAAAGAGACGTCATCCAGCACCTTGGCATGGGTGCCTGAAGTACCATAGTAAGTTTCCATTTAGAACAACACAAACAAAACCTCGGGGCATCTCCCTCTGAACTTGTAAAGAATTCAATGAGAACAGATGGTCAGAGTCTACATTTTTGTCCACCCCCAGTTCTGCCTTGCACCAGCTGGCCCTGGAGGCTGGCACTGCTGCTATTTCTTGCCTCTCCCCGGCCCCCACATTGGCAGCAATGATTTACACATAATCCCCTCTTTTAAATATTTAACGATTGTTAAATATTAATAGTTAGTAGTGTTGAATTAAAGCAACATAGAGGAAGCTCTACGTCATGTGGCAATCTGATTTTACACTATGTATTTTATGCACACACTTATGCAGGGCAGTTTCATGCATACAGAGCCGAATCTGAAGTTCTTGGCCCAGCTCTTACACTGGGAGCTGGGGATCCTCTGACTCTCTCGGACTATTTGAGCCTCTGTCCATCCCCTGGAGATAGCTGCCTGGCTTGTCTCACAGGCTTTCGTAGTGGGAGAACAAATGAGTGAAAGGTGCTGTTAAACTCCTAGGAATGCTATGCAGTTGGTGAGCTTCTTTAGGTGGGACCTCTCTCCATTGCTCCCTCTGGTGTGTATTCTTTGCTGTTTAACTTTGATCCAACCATTGGATGACAAATGCGTAAGGCAGGGATACTTATGCCTTGTCTGAGAAAGGAAATCAACTCCTTTTGAAGCTCTTCAGGGAAATATTTAGTCTGCACATGAGTTGAGATCAAGTCACAGTGCCCTTGATGCCTGCTAATAAAATTAATAAACTCATAAAGGGGGTAGCAGGGCTCATGCAATATTGACATCACCATCCAAGGGTAGATCTTGCTTTCCGAACGAAGCAAATAATTATTAACTCTTACAAAGGTCAAAGTACAACTCTAGCTAAGCCACATCTTTCTCGTCCTATAGATGTGCAGTTGATTTTTTGGATCAAAGTCCAGGACTTTATTAATGTTCAATTTTTTTTTCTAAATATTTCCCGTTGAGAAACATGGGCTAGGTACCAGGACAGCTAAGTTTGCAGGCGACAGTTCTGGGACACGAGCAGGCCGGAGCGAGGGCTTTGTCTCTGGAACTTTAGCGCCAGCTGGCCACTGTGCCGTCCATCGAGTGCTTTTACATGGGTGCTCCTGAAGTCACAGAGCCACGCTTGGCAGAGACCTGGATGCCTCACCTGCTGTCTAATTCTATTTCGCAGCTCAGAAACCCTACTAAGGAAGGAAATGAGGCTGGGCTTTCTCGGCAGAGCTTATGCTCACGTCTGCCCTTACACTCAGTGCCCACTGAACCTCGGTGGGTGTCCAGCCTTCTGCCACTCGTGTTTTTCTCTGAGGTCCTCAGACATGTAGCCTGAGCTGACCCATCTCATGCATGGATCCACTCATCCCCCTGTGAAGCCGTCTATGCAAGCCGAGAGCTCAAAGCACTTGGACTCGTTCATCTCTCCCAGACCTGCTCTTCAGTCACCCTGACCGCTGGGCCTCACCCACGCATGCTCTGCACCCTGCATCCATGGCTTGTTCTCTTAGTGGAGGAAAGGGAGGCACACAGAGAAGGAACTGAGAGCCTATGTGCTTGATGTCATTTCTAGCACATCATCTTTAGCTTCAAACACCTCGTGGGAATAACTGCAGGATCCCTCACCGACACACGCTTTCTGTAAAAACCACAAAATGACGTCAGACTTCGAGAGAACCCGAAAATTCTGGAAACCTGTGCTCAGTCTTCTCATAACTCACATTTCCATGAATTTTCCAAAGATCCCTTGTCCATTCTTCTGGGATCTTGTCTGTGTTCAGACTATGACTCCTGGGGCTGGCACTGTAGTACCATGGATTAAGCAGCTGCCTGCGATGCCAGCATCCCATATCAGAGTGCCTGTTCCAGTTCTGTCTTCTCTGCTTTTGATCCGGCTCCCTGTTTATGCACCTGGGAGAGCAGTGGGTGAAGAACCAAGTAACTCGGGCTCCTGCCACCCACGTGGGAGACCTGAGTGGAATTCCTGGCTCCTGGCTTTGGCCCACACCAGTTCTGGTCGTGGTAGCCACTCAGGAAGTAATCCAGGGGTTGGAAGATCTCTCCCTGTGTTTCTGGGCCTCCCCCTTGGCTGTCTCTCCCTCTCTCTTTGTCTCTCTGCCTTTCAAGTAAGTAAGGTAAGTAAACAAATAAATCTTTGTGGGAGAAACAAACAAACAAAAAAGATGACTCCTTGGGGACGTGTGCACCATTCCCACTCTCCCGGCCCCGCCCTGTGGCTGCGGTGAGGAGTATGGAGCTAACAGCACACCTAGGCCTTGTTCCTTCTCTGGCCAGCTGCCAACTCATCTTTATGAGCGTATTGACTGATTACTCCGGTATTATCTGCGAGACCTAATTACACTTCATAGACGCAAGCCCACAATGACGTATGAACCTCCACCATACACACAACACTCTGAGTGGCCCTGGGGCCGCAGCACAAAACAGGACAGTCCCTGTCACCATATGTGGTGGAATGAGAAGGCCATGCCAAGATGGCCGCTGGCAAGTGAGCATCAGTTACTCAGGAATGGCTTTGAAACCCACCTGGCAACGGAGCCTGCCTGGCAACAGGCTGTGATTGGATGGCTTTGGAAACCACATGGCAACGGAGCCTGCCTGGCAACAGGCTGTGATTGGATGGCTTCAGAGCCTGCCTGGCAACAGGCTGTGATTAGTTAGGGCATAAACCACCCCTTGACTACATTGGCTGGTCTTGGCTATATAAGCTGCTGTACCAACTGAAATAAATGAGTCTGCAGGTTGCTCGCCTCTTGCCCCCACCGCGCTCCTCCTCTCAGAACAAATCCACCTCAACAGCCATGCCTCTCTGCTTTCACTGGGGGGTGGTGGTGGTGGTGTCAGACCCTGAGCAATGAAGCATGTCCGTTGTGGCGTGGTGTGCACTTAACACAGGAGTTGCAGGCACTGAGGAAGTCTACACAGGGGAACACAATCCAACCTGGAATGGCTAGGAAGAGTTCCTTTAGGAGATGACATTTCATTTGAGCTCTGACTGAGTAGAACTGGGTAAGTGCAGAAAGGAGAGGAGGCAGAGTGTTCTAGAAAGAGACAAGTGTGTATATGACTACCCCCAGGCAGAGACCAACAAAGAGGGTCTTCCATGGCTGGAGTGGAGCCAGTTGATGGGGAGACAGGAGAGGTGGGCCTTAAAGACTGCTTCATTGCAGGGTTGGCACTGTGGCATTCAGGTAAAGCCACTGCCTGCAGTGCCGGCATCCCCTATGGGAGCTGGTTCAAGTCCCAGCTGCTCCATTTCCAATCCAGCTCTCTGCTGTGGCCCGGGAAAGTGGTAGAAGGTGGCCCAAGTCCTTGGGACCCTGCATCCACATAGGAGACCCCGAAGAAGCTCCTGGCTCCTGGCTTCGGATCAGTATAGCTCCAGCTTTGCGGCCATTTGGGAAATGATCCAGCAGATATAAGATCTCTCTCTCTCTGCCTCTGCCTCTGTGTCTTTCAAATAAATAAATAAATAAATATTAAAAAAAGAGAGAGAGACTGTTCCATCGCTTGAGGGTTTTATTCTCAGAGCAATGGGAAGCCATTTAAAGGCTTTAAATAGGGGAGTACAATCGATTTGCATTTTAAATCTACAAGCAGATAGAGGATGGAAACTAGACTGAGAAGGGTTAAGTGAGTGTGTAGCTAGACCAGTGTGGGAAGAGCAGTGCAAAGAATGGTGGCAAACAGAATGGAGGAGATGGCAGTGGGGAAGGGAGGAGGGGGCTGACACTCCAGGCATGGTATGAACAGGATCTGGTGTCCGGGAGCACTCAAGACGACCTGTGGATGTCCCGCCCAGACGTAAGGGTGGTGGGCAGAACAGAATGGGAAGAAGCTAGAGTGTGGTGTGGAAAGTTTGCATCTGAGGGATGTTGGAAACCTCCACGTACCTCAAGTGACAATCCAACTCCTGGCAAATGCCACCGCAAGTTGACCTCCAATGATAAACCAGCCTACACAACAATTCACACAGACCTGGGATTACTGACGTGTGTGTCTAAAGGCAAAAGAGGAATTGCTGGAGAAAACTGCAAAATTCTTTTGTTAAACTACATCAAAGCCAAGCCCTAGCATACTGCTTAGAAATTCATTATCACTACTATAGGATTCCAGAACATTTCAGCACTCTTAAAGCAAAACCTACACCCATTAAGCAATCTCTCGCCACTCCCCCTTCCCTCTACTTTCTTTTTTTTATTATTATTTATTTATCTTTTGACAGGCAGAGTGGACAGTGAGAGAGAGAGAGACAGAGAGGAAGGTCTTCCTTTTTGCTGTTGGTTCACCCTCCAATGGCCGCTGTGGTCGGTGCACTGTGCTGATTCGAAGCCAGGAGCCAGGTGCTTCTAGTCTCCCATGCGGGTGCAGGGCCCAGGCACTTGGGCCATCCTCCACTGCCCTCCCGGGCCACAGCAGAGAGCTGGACTGGAAGAGGAGCAACCAGGACAGAATCCGGCGCCCTGACCGGGACTAGAACCCGGTGTGCTGGCGCTGCAGGTGGAGGATTAGCCTAGTGAGCTGTGGCGCCAGCCCCCTCTACTTTCTTACTACTCACCTGCTTTCTGTTTCTATGGATCTGCCTATTTCATATAAATAGAATCATGCGATATGTGGCTCAGTGGTTCACACAGCATGATGTTTTCAAGGTCCATCATGTATCTGTACTTCATTCCTTTTTTAAAAGTTTGTTTACTTATTTATTTGAAAGGGAGAAAGAGAGAATAAGAGCAAGATCTTCCGTCTGCTGGTTCACTTCCCAAATGCCTGCAATAGCCAGAGCTAGGCCAGGCTGGATCCAGGAACCAGAAACTCCATCTAGGTCTCTCACATGGGTGACAAAGACCCAAATACTCTAGCCATTACCTGATGCCTCCCAGAGCGCACATGAACAGGAAGTTGGGTTGGAAACAGCAGTGGGTCTTGATCCTAAGCATTCTGATGGGGGACGCAGGTGTCTCAAGTAGTGCTTTGACCTCCTGTGCCACACTGCCCACCCAATGTATTTCTTTCGTTTCTAAGGTTGAAGAGTATTTCATTGTATGGAAAGATCACATTTTGTTTGTACATTTGTCTGCTGGACATTTGCTTTGGTTCACTTTTTGGCTATTGTAAATAATGCAACCAGGAACATTCTTGCATAAGTGTTTGAGCATCTATTTTCAGTTGTCTTGGGAGTGTATCTGGGAGTGGAACTGCTCGATCATCTATTAGTTCTATGCTTAACTTTTTGAAGAACTGCCAGTTTCCTCCCACAGTTGGCTCCACTGGTTTGCGTTTCCATTAGGGATGCATTAGAGTTCCAGTGTCTGCACAGCCTCTTTGCTGTGGCTTGAGTGTGTCCACCAACGTCCGTGGGTTGGCCATGTAATCCCCAGTGTGGCAGAGCTGAGAGGTGGGATCTTGAAGAGGTGCTTAGGTCACGAGGGCTCTGCCCTCATGGGGGCGGGGTTCAGTGTTGCTGTCTAGAGAGTGGATTCCTGGAAAAAGGACGAGTCCCAAGCCCTTCCCCATTGTCTCTGGTGCTGCTGTGGGGAAGGCGTGATCTTTTGGGGATCCCTACTCCTTCATCTTCACAGATGTCTTGTAGTGTGTCTTTGCCCAAAAGACTTTGAGTGTTGGCAGGGTTTGTGGTGAGAAATACAGAAGCAGAGAAATTAAACCTAAAGGGGATTCAAAAAGTTCATGGGAGAATGGAATGAACAAGTGTGTAGGGGGCATTTGGCCTTCGTGGTTAAGATGCTGATTAAGATGCCCACAGTCCACACTGGGGTGCTTGGGTTCAATTCCTAGCTCCGTCTCAAATCCAGTGTCCTGCCAGTGCAGACCCTAGGAGGCAGCAAGTGTGGTTCCAGTACTTGGATCTCTCAGTCACCCACATGCGAGACCTGGATTGAGTCCCTGACTCCCTGCTTTGGCCCTGACCATTGTGGGTGTTTGAGGAGTAAAACAGCAGATGAAGTTTCTCTCTCTCTCTCTCTCTCTCTCTCCTTGCGCTCTTTCTCTCTCTCTCTCTGTGTGTGTGTGTGTGTCTGCTTCTCAAATTTCAAAAAGATATTTGAGGGGGCAGGTGTTGTGGTGCCATGGGTTGAACTGCCACTTGTGATGCCAGCATCCCATATCAGAGCATCGGTCTGAGTCCCAGCTGCTCTGCTTCCAATTTGGCTTCCTGCTAGTGCACCTGGGAAGGCAGTGGAGGATGGCCCAAGGGCTTCATCCCCTGCCACCCATGTAGGAGACACAGATGGAGTTTCTGGCTCCTGGCTTCAGCCTGGTCAAGTCTTGGCTGTTGTGGCCATTTGGGTAGCGAACAAGTAAATGGAAGGTTCTTTTCTCTTTCTCTCTCTACCACCTCCTTCTTTCCCTTTCTCTTTGTCATTCTGCCTTTCAAATAAATAAATAAATAAATAAATAAATAAATGTTTTCTAAAAAGATGTTTGACTTTTTCACCAACTCTTTGAAGCCCCTGGTACTGCCATTAGCTTGCTTGAAGACTGGCAATGTCTCTGGGGTGTGGCTAGGATGTGAAGATGGGTGGATCCAATGAGAACAGACATAATGGCTGGGTTGAAGAAGGCAAAGATAGGAAGGCCCAGTGTGGGGAAATTAGGCACATCTGGCAATTCAAAGATGGTGCCCAAAGGAAGTAAGGTGGGCAGTACCCAAAGTTGTTTACCACCAAAGCTGATTGGCCACATAGCATCAGGGAAGGTGACGACAACTGATGACAAGTGTACAGACATATAGCTGGTCCTGTAAAAAGTCACCCTGTAAAATGACCTTTTAAGTAATTGGATGGTCCTTAAGCCCTGCCCCAGTAATCATGTGGTCTTGTGCTTTAAAAGGCTTTGCTACATGCCAATAAACCGAGTTCTTGCTTGCTAGACTTGACTCCCCACTGCGTCTGACTGTCTCCCGGATTGGGAGGCTGGGGAACGGGCGAGTGGTGCACTTAGCTTTCTTCGGACCCAGTCCATCCTCGTTCGGGTGGACTAAGACCCTACATCTGGCGCCCAACGTGGGGCACGACAAGTAACTTTTCGGCCGAAGCTAAGCGGTCTCTTAGGGTAAATGAAACCTCAGTATGGGTGATACAGTTTCGTCCCAAAAGGACCTGGCCTTAAAGACCTTACACTATATGTTAAAAAGTGTCTGGGAAGCCGTCATAACCTTGGCCCTTTGGATTCAGACGGCCAATCTCTTTTCTTGGCACACTTGGTCATGGGTGGAAAAACTCACCCTTGAGAGGGAGAGACACTTTGATACCGCCCTTAAAGCATCCTTCCACCCAGACACTATAACCCCACCTTCTGAGGGCGAGAGGGAGAAAGAGGAAGTGCAGACTTGGGAGAGCCTAAAGACTCAGAGGAAGATGGCGGGGAGAGAAAATGGGCTAAGTTTGATCAGGAATGCAGAGAGCCCGTGGAGGCACGAACTGTTGAGGTAAAAACTAAAGTGAAAATCGTCCTGCCTAGCCCATCCGCCCCAGAAGGGCGGGGGGGGGGGGCATACCTCCCGGGGGCAGAGGCAGCCTCCCGCTATGTAGAGCCATGGAGGGAGCTATGTAATCTGGGCCCTTACGATTGCCTGGGAGGGGAGAGGAGAAATGAGGTGACCTTTGCAGAAGCTTATCCGATGGACATAAAGCCGTGTAGGGAACTGAACTCTGGGCCAGGGAACCTGCCGCCTCAGGCCTACCCTGTTAATTTAGCTCCTGGCGGCAACAGACCTCTGGAGTGGTATCCCTGGGAAGCCAAGGACTTCAAGGAGCTTCGCAAGGCAGTGGCAGAAGACAGGCCGAACTCCCCCTGGGCCCAAACCCTGCTGCAAGACATAGCTTATCACCCATGTGTCCCCAAGGACTGGTTGGATGTGGCCAAGGCAGTCCTCACGAGTTCCCAGTTCATAAAGTGGTGCGCCTTCTTTAAGGAGGAGTGCTGGGTGAGGGCTGAAGCTAACCGAGCAGCCCAGCCGGCTATCCCTATTACATACGCTCTGCTGGTTGGGACCTGGGAGGGATTCTCTACCGGGATCCAGCAAGCTGCGCTACCTGCTCCGTACCGTGAACAAGTGAGGCAGACAGGACTTGATGCTTGGTACAAGCTGGATGAGGGGCCCACTGAATCTCCCATTGCGGAGGTGCAACAACAACCAGGAGTGTCATTGCCGAATTTTATAGCCAGAGTCCAACACAGTCTCCATCGTAAGTTGCCGGCTGGGGACCTTCAGGACCAGTTTGTTAAAATGCTTGTTTGGAAAAAAAATAAATGCTAATCATCCAACAGCCTACACTGGCCTGAGGGAGGCTCATAAATCCCCAGAGGCAGTTAAAACTAAGGTGGAGCCTTCAGGGGTGGTGGTAACCCTTAAAGGCCCAGTGCTGCCTCAACCCACCACACCTCCAATTACAGAGGGCCTAGTGCCACCCATGTGGCCACCCCTTTATGGGTATCCTCCCTTTTTGTCTCTCTTGGATCGCCGCCATCTTGTAAACAGCGTGCCTACCCAGCCCCACAGCCAGTCCTGCTAGACCCCGGCGTGCGCAGTCTTCCCTGTAGATGGGGGACCACGGCTTTTCTCTGCACTCTATTCCAGTCAGTGCAGCCTGTTGCACCCGTGCAGGCCGTGGCCAGATATCTCTAGGGAGACTAGTCCCTAGGGCTGCTTTTTTTCCCTCTCCATTTACAATTCCTCTCCTCACTGGGAGGGAAAGTGCCTCTGGCTACCACTGGCCTTACCTAAACCTCCACCTTCCACGTGTGTGGCCCCAACTTCACTATCTCAGCTCAACTATACATCCCCCTCCTGCCTAGGAATTCAGACTTTATCTTAGAACCAGACCTGGTCCAACATCTACTCTCCTTGTCTTAATGGCTGTCTCCATGATTTCCAACTGGTCTTTTGTCCCTCTCTGGTTTCAGTTTTACCATAATAACAAGGGAGTGGTACTACCCATCCTTTTGGGCTCCCTGCTTATTGAGAAACAGATTAGGGGGCCGGCGCCGTGGCTCAACAGGCTAATCCTCCGCCTTGCGGCGCCGGCACACCGGGTTCTAGTCCCGGTCGGGGCACCGATCCTGTCCCGGTTGCCCCTCTTCAAGGCCAGCTCTCTGCTGTGGCCAGGGAGTGCAGTGGAGGATGGCCCAGGTGTTTGGGCCCTGCACCCGCATGGGAGACCAGGAGAAGCACCTGGCTCCTGCCATCGGAACAGCGCGGTGCGCCGGCCGCAGCGCGCCTACCGCGGCGGCCATTGGAGGGTGAACCAACGGCAAAAGGAAGACCTTTCTCTCTGTCTCTCTCTCTCACTGTCCACTCTGCCTGTCAAAAAAAAAAAAAAAAAGAGAAACAGATTAGGTATCCCACCCTTCTAATAACTCTTTTGTTTCATCTTAAGCAAGGCAAACAAATATACAAACTGTGACAGCTGCCTAAACATTTGCTTCAAAAGCAGCCCCACGTGGCTAATAGACTATAATGTCATAGGGCCTAAAATATTCATAAAAAGGGGGGGGGGGCAACTGTAACTAATTTTTCTTTGAATCTAGAAAAATCACTGCCTTTAAAAATATCGCTTTGTAATTTGCTGAACTTAGTTTTGCAATTTATTTTACCAGGTTTCTGGGTAATAGGTACTCAATGAAACAGCAATGGGTAATTAATAAACATATTAATTTCTGGCTAAACGCTTGACTCTCTTACAGTTTAAATTCAAAACTAAGTCTTCCAACTTTGGGGCTTCCAGTAGGATCCCTGGAACTCTCAAAGGGTGAGACTCTAAATTTGTTAAAGTACAACTGTTTGAGTCAATTCAGATTATGCAAAATATATTAAAATGTTGTAAATAATGTCAGACCTATGTTGTATTCATGTTTTTGCTTTCCAGATAAAGTGGTCTTATATAAATAAGAGTAAATTCTGTGTATACAAGCCTTTACATGTCTTTAATATGCTTTAAACTTGTTTTTGCCAAAACTGTAAAGCTGTCTCTTTTTAACAGTGTCTGCTTAATTGGTTACTCTGCCATTTCTAGAGTTAAGTTCTGTAAGCTCTTTTTAACTCTGTTAAGTAGTTCTGAGTTATGTAATAATTTCATGTGCTAACTCTTATGTTCAAGGTTTTTATTTCTGGTTTATTCAACAACAAAAAACATAAAAATCATGTTCTACTAAGGTAAATGACTGTCATTTCAAAATGTTAAAAAATTCTATTCTAACCAAATACTCTTAAGTTCTTGACACCTTTAACAAACTTTCTAAAAATCAAAGTTCTAAATTCTCTAAACTTTTGATATCTCCAAAAGGGCCCCTAAAGATGTCAAAAGATATATCTCTCATCTTACAAAGATAATAACCAATTAAAATGTTTACATTAAAAGTGCTGCCAAGATGTAAAATGATTCAACACACTACTGAAATTCCTCACAACCACAAAAACAAATAATCATCAAAAAAAGGGAGGGGGGAATTATACGCCCACAAGACCATGCTCACCTTAAATATTTTGAATATTCCAAAACATCAGCCCTTGTCAGCCTTTTACAAACATTGGTCCTTCCAAGTAGCCTACCTTTCAGTTATGGGAAAATGGAAAAACCTACTAACGGGATGCTGGCAAGGACCAGACCCACTGATAAGTGCTGGTAGAGGACTTGGCTATCTTCCCTCAGGGGAATTCCTATCCCGAATGGGAACCTGTGAGAAACCTTCAGGATGTCACCCAGGAGGACCCCCTCCTGAGGAGTGATTTTTCTTTTCTCTTACAGGGATAAAAAGAGCATATTGAACTCTCTGCCTCATTGTGACTGGATCATCACGGTGTGCTGCTTTTATGCTAATCGCTCCAGCAACATCAAGGACAAGATCAAGACCCTCCAAGAAGACCTTGAAGCTCTAATTACCTGTATTCTGGCCTTGGGGGATGGCTTCCTTATCTCCTCCCCCTTGCGGTCCCTTGGTCTCCATTGTCCTTGTAAAGTTGTCCTTGTCTACGATTGCACTGCTGCGGTCCAGTTAATGGTGGTCCGACAACAATATGCCACTCTGGGTTATGGCACTCTTTAAGCGCCAGATTGGGAACTCTATACATCCACCCACGGCCACTGCCAAGATGTAGAGATATAATACATAATACCCTGAGTTGCTGAGGTGGTAGCCAATGATGGGCAAGATCCCCGGGACAGCCCTTAACAGCTGGAGTAGTAATCAAAGACGGGTAAGATCCCCAGAGGGGGACAACCTAAGACAAACATGCTCCCTAAAGGGCTAATCCCAGTTAGAGGGGACAACCTAAGACAGGGACACTCTCTGCTCAGTTCCTCTTTTTCTCTCTTTTATATAAAACAAAAAAGGGGGAATCTGGGGAAATTAGGCACACGTGGCAATTCAAAGATGGCGCCCAAAGGAAGTAAGGTGGGCAATACCCAAAGCTGATTGGCCGCATAGCATCAGGGAAGGTGACGACAACTGATGATGAATGTACAGACATATTGCTGGTCCTGTAAAAAGTTGCCCTGTAAAATGATCTTTTAAGTAATTGGTTGGTCCTTAAGCCCTGCCCCAGTAATCATGTGGTCTTGTGCTTTAAAAGGCTTTGCTACATGCCAATAAACCGAGTTCTTGCTTGCTAGACTTGACTCCCCACTGCGTCTGACTGTCTCCCGGATTGGGAGGCTGGGGAACGGGCGAGCGGTGCACTTAACTTTCTTCAGACCCAGTCCATCCTTGTTCGGGTGGACTAAGACCCTACAGCCCAGCTCTGATCAATGCTTCCTGTCATTTCTCCCTCTTGTTATGTACTTAAGAAAACAATGACTGCAATCATTAAATGTTAGGTGACTGTATGCTAGGCACTGTCTAGGAGACAAAGAGAAAGCAAAGGACACCTGTGCCCATGGGAAATGTTTAATTTGCTCATCAAATGGCATTTATCTGCCTTAAACTGTCCTAGAGTCAGTGTCAGGGAGGTAGGGAGTGATTGACCTGGGAATTTGTCAGGACTTCTCTAGGCTTTGCAAAGATTGCACCTGGACAGTTGACTACGGGAGCTACTAGCCACATGTGACTTTTTAAATTTAACTTAGATTAGTTAAAAGGAAGTAACGTTGAATATTTGGTTTCTAGGTCATACCCGTGGCATCTGAAGTGTCCAGTGGCCCCTTTCGTCCAGTGGCTACTGTCCTGAGCGGCAGGCTGTCATCACGTCTGAAGGTTCTACTGAGTTTCAAATCTCCCTATGCATTTGCTGAATTAAGGTGTGCGTTACAATTCAAATCTGTTTATTAAAAGGACAGTTTGATGTGTGCAGACGAATATATGGGACACCTATGTAGCCCCCGTCACTGTCAGGATATGTCTCTGCCAGCCAAGCAAATTTCCTGCTGCCCTGTCCCAGTCACTCCTCCCTGCGCTCATCCCCCCTCAGAGGGTCTGATTTCTGCCTCAACAGGTTGGTTACCTGGGAAAGAAGGCCAAGCTCGCAGGTAAGGGGGGATTTGGGGGGTCTCCAAGTACTTCGGCTGTGTGCTCCCACGTCCCGTAAACGCATCACTAAGCTTAGAAAGACAGGCCTATGTGGTTAAATGGAGAAAAGCCTTTTCACTCGCATCTCTGTGGAACTGGGGTTATTTTGGTGCCCACAATGCGAGCACCCTCCGTCTCTCCCTCTAGCCTGCGTTCACAGGCTTCCCATATATGGCACGCTCCAGAGCTGGAGTGAGCAAAGCGCAGCTGCTGGCTCTGGCCTTGACCATCCGCGGTACAAATGCCATCCCTGCTAACAGCATCCGGAGCTCTGTCTGAGCGGACCTCATGCAGCTGGGGAGGCAGCCGCCGCCAGGGCACGGTGACACAGCTCCGCCTCCACCGCGTGGGGCTCTCTGCAGCCAAGTCCAGCTGCCGACGCCTAGGCCCACTGTGTTTGCATCTCTAATGACTGCATATTCCATTTCTGGAAGTTCGACGGGTCTCAAATCTGCCTACACGTGTCCTGAACTGAGGTGTATGTTACGATTAAAAGTACATTTTTAAGAAAAGTACAATTTGATGTGTTTAGACAAATACATGGAACATCCACATAACCAACTCAGAAATCAGGATATACAACATGTCCATCACCCAAGCAAATTTTCTCCTGTCCTTTCCCAGCTAATCTTCCATACCTTCAGCCCACATGAAAGTCTTATTTCTATTCCAATATGTCTAGAAAAAAAACATAGAATGTCTTCACCATCCTGAGTTAAGCAAAGATTGTTTAAGACCGAAATCACTAACCATAAAAAAGGGGAGAAGCTCATATAATGGAAACACAGCATGATTCTTTGTGTCTGCTTGTTTTCACTCAGCATCAATTTTTGTAATTGATTCATGTTGTTTCTTTATAGTGTCTACTGGGGAGTTGTCTTCCATGGTGTGACTACCCACTGGATGATGGACATTTGAGCTACTTTCAGTTGTTATACAGAATTATAAAAGGCCAGATTTATTTTATTTGTTTGAAAGAGAGTTACAGAGAGAGGTAGGGAGAGAGAGAGAAGAGGTCTCTATCCACTGATTCACTCCCCAAATGTATACAATGGCCAGAGCGGAGCCGATCTGAGGCCAGGAGCCGGGAGCTTCTTCCGGGTCTCCTATGTGGATGCAGGGGCCCAAGGACTTGGGCCATCTTCCATTGCTTTCCCAGGCCATAGCAGAGAGCTGGATTGGAAATGGAGCAGCTGGGACTTGAACTAGCGCCCATATGGGATGCCGGCCCTGCAGGCCGGGGTTTTAAGCCACTGCACCGCAGCGTCGGCCCCTAGAGGTCTGGGATACTGTACTGGACCCAGAAAGACCAGAACAAACTAAAATGGACTCAGACGGAAACTTGGAGGAAGCAGATAGACCCCAAAACAGAAAATCTTGTGAAATCAGAAGGTTCCAGTCTACTGGAGTCAGCATGATAAGCAGGCTCCCCGAGCTAGAACCTCACAAATAAAAAGGAACTGGAGCCTGGAGACCCGCACTCAGCCGTCAGCCCTTCTCTGTTGCTCTGTTCCCACCTGCACACCCCACAGGCCTGCTATTGTCCAGTGGGAGCTGAGGCCAAATAAGGCTTGAGAGCTTCATACTGAGATCAAGGAAGTCCATCTACAAACGGTGACAACGAGGCCGTGTCCAAAGTTTCGGGAAACTGAGAGGTTGACCGAGAAGGAGGAATGCTTAACCTCAATTGTCTGCCCTAAGGCAACGTGCAGATATGCCTCCCTACAGACTTTAAGTGGGGCCTAAAAGCTTCCCCATAGGCAGTGCACTGCAGCCTAAGTGGATGGGAAAACAGACAGTGGTGAACGGTCAAACCGCTTTCAAATAAGATAGACACAAGCTAGAGCCAATCAGGCTGCCAGGACCTCCCTCTGCTTTCTGTCTCTCACTTCCGTTTCTCCAGCTATAAGTATAACCTGCCCACGTTGGGGGGGGGGGGGCATTTGGAGCCATTTTTGCTCTGAACTGCTGCTTGATTCTAGAATAGCAAATAAAACCAATTAAGATCTGCAAAACTGGATTTGTTCTAATTTTGTCTTTTAACACAGTTTCTGTTATGAATAAAACTTCTACGAACCTTCTTGCACAAATCTTTTTGTGGACACATTTTCATTTCTCTGGAGCGGAATAGCTGAGTCATAGGGCAGGAGTCTGTTGAAAAGAGGCTGGGGAGTCTTTTTTCCGAGCTGCTTGTGTCGCGTTCTCCTCCCAGAAACACATGTGAGAATGCTAGCTGCCTGGCATCCTCACTCCCACTTGATATTGTGCATTTTTTTTAAAAGATTTATTTATTTTACTTGAAAGTCACAGATACACAGAGAGAGGAGAGGCAGAGAAAGAGAGAGAGAGAGAGAGAGAGAGGTCTTCCATCCTCTGGTTCACTCCCCAGATGGCCGCAACGGCCGGAGCTGAGCTGACCCGAAGCCAGGAGCCAGGAGCTTCTTCCAGGTGTCCCACATGGGTGCAGGCACCAACCACTTGGGCCATCCTCTACTGCTTTCCCAGGCCATAGCAGGGAGCTGGATTGGAAGAGGAGCAACCGGGACAGAATCCGGGACTAGAACCTGGAGTGCCGGCACCGCAGGTGGAGGATTAGTCAAGTGAGCCACGGCGCCGGCCGGCCTCTTTCATTTCTAAAAGCTTACACCCTTGAACATCGTTGTAACTCTTCACCAGAGCCTTTGAACGGGGGGATATTGTCCTATCTTTTTCTATCACAAACCAAACTGCAAGGAGCCATTTGGGAAGCATTCTTATATATGTGTGCAGCATTAACTTTATTTTTTTTTGTATTTGACAGATAGACAGTGAGAGAGAGAGAGAGAGAGAAGTCTTCCTTCTGTTGGTTCACTCCCCTAATGGCCGCTATGGCCAATCCGAAGCCAGGAGCCAGGTGCTTCTCCTGGTCTCCCATGCGGGTGCAGGGCCCAAGCACTTGGGCCATCCTCCACTGCCTTCCCGGGCCACAGCAAGAGCTGGCCTGGAAAAGGAGCAACCAGGACTAGAACTGGTGCCCATATGGGATGCCGGCGCTGCAGGCGGAGGATTAGCCAAGTGAGCCACGGCACCGGCCACAGCAGCATTAACTTTAGATGAATTGCAGGAAGTAGAATTGTTGAGGGGGAAGCATACTAGAGAACTTCAAAAAAGTCACGGAAGAAAATGGAATTCAAAGATAATTTGACTTTTCCGTGAACTTTGGGAAGTTAATGCCTATGGAATTTTGACAGAATCTGTGGCATTCTTCATAGATTTGCACTGGTTTGCACTTCCTGGGTGATAGGAGAGCGCCTTTTCCCACAGCTCTGCCAACAAGGCCTCGAACATTCAGATCTCTTTCACATCCATAGACGATGAACGCTGTCGGAGCATCAGGGGCTCAGGGATCGTGTGGGAATCAGGCCCACAACTTTAGGTGAATGAGTGTTTTATGAGGGGGTCTCCAGTCCTGCCCAAGCTGGGGGCGCTGTCCAGGAGAGACTCCCTTTAGCAGCAGCAACCAGCCCCACCCTCTGAGACGCTCCCGTGGGAACCATGGTCCGCTCCTTTCAATCAGCTGCCGAGACAGACGGGTTGCGGAGTGAAAGCGAAAGGCACCTCCCTGGATCCACACCTGTCCTTGCACGGGACTGAACAGGACCTGCTAGAACTCTCTTGTGGGCCCAGGAGAATGATAAAACACCCCCATCAATGCCCGAGGGTGGACAGGTAAAGAGATCAACAGGGGATTGAGGACCTATGTCAAACACCAGCACACTAAGCCATCTCTGGACAATCATGGGTTAATGATCTTTAAATCAGTATTTCTCCATGCAATTTTGCCCTTTTCCCATCCACCAGGAGTTGTGGAGTAGGACTTCCAAGGCAAAGGGGGCCAAAGAAATTTCCTGCTGCTCACTTGCAACTCCCAATTATTATTTTTTTAATTTTATTTATTTATTTGAGAGGTAGAGTTACAGACAGTGAGAGGGAGAGACAGAGAGAAAGGTCTTCCTTCCATTGGTTCACTCCCCCAATGGCCGTCACGGCCAGAGCTGCGCCAATCTGAAGCCAGGAGCCAGGAGCTTCTTCCTGTTCTCCCATGTGGGTGCAGGGGCCCAAGCCCTTGGGCCATCTTCTACTGCTTTCCCAAGCCACAGCAGAGAGCTGGATTGGAAGACAAGCAGCCGGGACTAGAACCAGCGCTCATGTGGGATGTGCAGAGGATTAACCTACTGCGCCACGGCACCGGCCCCTCAACTCCCAATTATTTTTCCAAACCGCTGAGCTTGCAAGTACAGAGACCACGCGGAAAAATCCTCAGATCTCTTATTTCCATGCCCCTCAAACAAACCTCTCCCAGGAAGCACTGTTTAGGCTTTTTGTTGGTCCCTCATCTCACATTCCGGTCTGCCATTCCCACCACCTGTGGCTGCACAGTCAACCCCTGATGCTCCTGGGCTGCCCGGGCAGCTGCTGTCCACATGTGGTTTGCAGAGCTGGGGCAGTGCTCCCAGGACGGACCTGGTATCCATGATCCATGCATGTGAGCCCACAGGATCAGCCTCCGCGGCATTTCAAAGCCTTTTCCAGGATGCCATTTCTCTAACCCTGAGTTCCGGTGTTGGCCTACACAGAGCCTGTCCTAGAGCAAGACTCCCTTTGGCCGCTGTGACACGCCAAAGGAGCTCCTGCCTCCTTGTCTTTGTTCGCGCTGCTCCTCCACTCATACCTCACATCTCATTGCCCCTCCCTTCTGCCTGTTGGATGTCTGTGTGTCCCTCACTGTTGAGGTCAGCTGGCACCATCTCCACAAAACTCTCCCTGGCCCTCTGGTCCCAAACCATCTCCCCTCCTTCAACTGCTAGCACTTGGTTGGAGGCCTCACTTGTCACGTGTCTCCTTGGGACATTGCTGTTCTGCTGCATTCGATGTTTTACCTTCGGTCCCCTAGAGGCTTGCAAGCATCCTCGGGGTGAAAACCGTGGACCACAGATGGCTTTTCTATGTTCACCACCACATCTAGAATTTACCGTGTTCGTAGTATCCAGGAAACACGTGTTGGGTGTGTGAGCGACCAACAAGTGCTCCTCTGGTGGTGTGGTGACCATTACAGAGAGCAGACAAGACCATTGCTGCACATAACTTTCGAGTCCAAGAAAGGTTTCTATGTACTCTTTCCCCACCTGTGAGTCCTTAGAATATGCCCGACTCAGTCATAGTCAGGCAGATCCAGGGTCCATTCTCTCTTTCTCACTAACCCACTAACCTATCCCCCTTTTGGCAATGGGAGCTCAAAGCCTGTGTGGCCTACCTGCTCTCAGGAGCTCTGGTCACTCTCCCTGGTTTCTGCTCTCTGAGATGCAGAGCGCCAAGCTCCACAGAGGAACAGCCTTGCACCCCAAACACACCTGCCCTTATCAGGTGAGGCAGGCTGCCTCCACTGACCCTGGGGCTCACGGCATTGAAGCAGCTATTTCTTTCTTTTTTTTTTTTTTCTTTTTTTTTTTGACAGGCAGAGTGGACAGTGAGAGAGAGACAGAGAGAAAGGTCTTCCTTTTGCCGTTGGTTCACCCTCCAATGGCCGCCGCGGTAGGCGCGCTGCGGCCGGCGCACTGCGCTGATCCGAAGGCAGGAGCCAGGTGCTTCTCCTGGTCTCCCATGGGGTGCAGGGCCCAAGCACTTGGGCCATCCTCCACTGCACTCCCTAGCCACAGCAGAGAGCTGGCCTGGAAGAGGGGCAACCGGGACAGGATCGGTGCCCCGACTGGGACTAGAACCCGGTGTGCCGGCGCCGCAAGGCGGAGGATTAGTCTAGTGAGCTGCGGCCCCGGCTATTAAGCAGCTATTTCAACAAATACTTCCTGTGGGCCTGAACGATGTCAAGAGAGAGTCCCTCTGGACGCTCCCTATGTCCTCTCTGTTTCCTTTATGTAGAAGCCATCACCTCCCCTAGACCTGTGGTAGGGATTTTCAGGGACAAAATAACGGACTTCCGTTCTAAATGGTAGCCCCAGAGCATTTCCGTTTATTGTTGAAATAAATGGAAAGCAGCACCCGGGTTCTAGCCTCTGTTCTTGGCTTGAAGCTTTTCCCCATGGCTTGGAGTCAGGACAGAGTTCCCACTGTAGACGTGGTGTCTCATGGAGTAATAGGAATAGCAATGATTTGCATGTGTGCAGCTTCTCATGGTTTGCCAACTGCGTATGCAGCCAGGGCCCCACCAACTCCAGGACTCACCTCGTGAGGTATACACAGAAGGTTCTGTCGGGGACGAGGTGGGGAGACCTCCAGCTTTGGGCACTGCCCTTCCTCCCGGGCCAACACTTCTTCCTTTGAGGGACATCACACAAAGTCTGCCCACGCATGCCTGTAGAAGGATTGGATTTAAACAAATAACTGATAGCCTAATGGCCGGGCCTCACTTGTTTGTAAGGAGAGCCAGAGAATGTTCTAGAATGAAGCCTATCCAGGGACAAATGACCCTTGCGTCACTGGGCCTTGGGAGCCCAGATCACTGAAGCTAAGGAGTAAGAGCCCGGACCCGTGAGGAGGCAGAGGGCAGCTGGGCGGGGAGCTTGGATCAGGTGTGTTGATGGAGCGATGTCTTCCTGGCTTCACCTGCAGTGCATCCTCCATGGCCGGGCTCTCATGACGTGGCCACAGACACCACAAGAACTATTGCCTCTGTACTGTTCGTGAGGGGTCTTGCCTCTCCTCGCCCTGGTCTCGTATCACACAATGTGCGTTCAGTAGGTAGGAACGGTCGTATCGGTTTTGGTCCAGATGACCTGAATCAGGGTGCTGTGCTGTCTTCTCCCTGTGACGTCTCTGGGCCAAGGGTCTTTGGGCCACGGGGGTGGAGGAGGGGCTGCTGCTCCCACTGGACTACCTTATTCAGATTCTCTCCTTTTAGTTTTGCAGGAGAGGAATCTGGCGCCCAGCAAAAGCAATAACCTGAATATACAAACGAGAGAAGAATATACTTGGGACTAAACATCAAATTGCTTCCAAGATTTCTGGCAGTCTGATCTCAAAGGGAAACCGATTTGTTCTGATGACCTCATTTTTAGAAATTAAAAAGACCTGCTGTGTTTCGGGCCAGAGTCCTTCCAGTACCCATCTCATAGTCACTATTCTGTTTTTTTTTTCCTTCACAGCAAATTTCATTGGTTTTCAAAAGGAAATTTTCCTAATTATAAAATAATAAATGCTAATAATGAAACATCAAAAACTATGAAATTTAATTTTTCCTGTAATTATGATGTTTTGCACATTTCCTTCCTGCCTTTCTCTTTGCATGTAAATTATGTATAGCATGCATAACACAACCACACTTTTATAGGCTGCTGTTTTGTACTTGACACATTATAAACAGAATTCCACGTCATTAAGAATATTCCAAAGTATAGTGTGTATTGGCTGGAGCTATACTCCCTCATAAAAACATCCCGCAATTTATTTAACAATTTCCTTGTTGTTTGATATTTACGTGGTTTCCAACATTTCTGTATTATACATAAATTATACATCATCACCCTTGTACCTACATCTTCGTCAGTCTCTCTGATGCTTTCATTTGCATAGATCCTAGAAGTGAAAAATCTAGGTCAAAGCTCAGCATTGCAAGGTGCTTGGCTCTGTCTGATGCACATGCAGTTCAGACCTCTGGGAAGAAACTGCCTGCACCAGGTGGCTCCACTCCCTTCCCCCTCTTCTCCCCAGCCCACTGAAGTCTTTAGCTTCTCCGAAATGACTCCCGTTGAGGTCCCTGCAGTCTCCATGGGTCTCCTCTGCAGCAGGTGTACTGTTAGCCCCGCCCTCCCCCTCAAACCCTAGTTCTTTGGTTTCTGGATCTTTGATATTTCCTTCCTTCCTTCCTTTGAGAGACCCTCAAAGATAGACAGACAGACAGACAGACAGATGATAGATAGATGATGGGTAGGGTTCTCCCATTGGCTGATTTATTCTACAAATTCCAGCAGCGGCAGAGGGGCTGACGCTGGGGGCTAAGAACTCTGATACAGGTCCTCCACAGGAGTGGCGGGAACCCAACTACTTGAGCCCTCACGGGCCGCCTCCCAGGGTCTGCATGGGCAGGAAGCTGGAACCAGGAGCCAGGAGCGGGGCCGGAGCAGGAGTCCGAGCTGCGGCTGAGGATCAAATGCAGGCGGCTCGACTGCGACATCAAATGCCTGTCCCATTTCCGTCATTCTTGTTGCTCCTCCTGGTTCCCTACCACCTCTCCCCGGGCTCAGGAACGATTTTTGGCTACCAGTAACAGCAAGCTCTGCTAACAGGGATGCGTGAATAAAGACTTATTTCCATTACACGCAACAATATGCTAAATCTGTTTAATAGCTCACTGTTGCTGCACCTGGAATCTCTGGGATCCTCTCGGCTTTCCCTCCATGTTTGTTATTTGATCACAATGTAGCTGCCATAGCACCAGGCATCACATCCACAATCAAAGAAAGAAGGAGCCCACCTTTCCCTCTTAGCAATCTTTCTATTCAGGAAGGAAGTTCTCTTTAGCAACCCCCTGTTGTGTTTCATCAGCCAAGCTCGGGACACATATCAGGCTTTAAGTTGAACACGATTCATCCCTTGGAGGCCTGGGATGGTATTAACCTGAGATCAAAGAGCCTCACCTCACTACCTTGACAAATGGGCGTTGTTTAGCAGGGAAAGGGGGAGAAAGGGTGTAGAGAACGACTTTCCAAGGACAACGGAGAGAACCGCTGCATGTGGGGTTTTTAACAGTCCTTCCCTGGAGACGGGCATTGGGTGCAACTGTTAAGATCCCCTGGGGTACCCACACTGCATTTCCCCATGTCCCTGTTTGAATTCTTGTTCCACTCCAGATTCCCTCTTCCGGCTAAAGCGCACCCTGGGAGGCAGCAGGTGATGGCTCAAGTGGTTCAGTTCCTGCCACCCCCGTGGGAAGCTCCGATTGAGTTCCAGGCTCCTGGCTTTGGCCTGGTGCCCCTGACTTGTTTGCATTGAAGGAGTGAACCAGCAGGTGCGGGCTCTCTCTCTCTCTCTCTCTCTCTCTGCCTCTCAAATAATAAGTAAAGAAATAGATTCCTTGGCCAGCCTCTTTCCACCTGACTTGCTTCCTGGGGACATCAGTTGCAAACACAGATTCCCCTCCTGCCTGCCTCACTGTGGCAGCTCAAGGCCTCCATCGCCTGCCCTGGGCCCAGTCACCCTTCTGGCCTTTCCCTGGCAATCCCCCAGGCACCAGCCATCCCTCTCTGAGAAACTCACTCCCCTGTGATGATTGCTCCCAAACTTATCTCACCAGTATCACTCTGGAATTTTCACCTGGAGCCATAAGAGCCGAGACCTGGACTTCTGCCTTGCCTTCCTCCTCCTCCCCCTCCAGGGACTGCGGGAGTGAGGATGAGCAGCATCGGAATCTTGAGGACAGAGAATGGGGCTCATCTTGACGGGCTGGCTGGGATCCCCTAAGGCTGAGCCTAAGACAAAACTTGGCTGTTGATGCTTTCTGGGGAGGGGGGTGAAGTCAGAGAGGAGAGGAGAACCCTAAACTGTCTGATGTATCGCACTTCTACAAGCACTTTGTAGCTTCATATGTCTTTTTTTTTTTAAGATTTATTTGATTTACTTGAAAGGCAGAGATACTGGGAGCTGGTGAGGGGAGGAGAGAGAAAGACAGAGAGACAAAGAGAGAGAGAAAGTTTGTCCATCTGCTAGTTTGCTCCTTAAATGGCCAGGGTGGGCCAAGCCAAAGCAGGAGCCAGGAGCTACATTCGAATTTCCCATGTGGGCTGCAGGACCCAAGCACTTGGCTCACCTTCCACTGTTTTCCCAGGCACATTAGCAGGGAGCTGGGTCAGAAGTGGAGCAGCCAAGAACCAAGCCAGCACCCATATGGGATGCCGGCATTGGAGGGGGTGGCTTTACCTGCTACACCACAACTCCAGCCCCTTATAGCATTTTTAATATTGCAGATTGCCTCATATCCTGTTCTGCAACTTATGAGAGAAAATAAGGCAGGAAGGGGTTAAATTGGAGTTGCTTGTGAGCTAACTGCATATTGTTCTGCTTTTGTACAAAATGCTTTGGCTTGCAAAATGCATTTTGTTTAAGATAAAGATAACTGGACTTTGGCTGACCTTGTAACATGTGATGATTGTGCTAATGCTTTTATGAGATAATGGAGCATGTGATAATTATTTTAGGAGCTATGTTGAGTTTTTGGTCATGATGACCCCGTGTTTATGCTTGCTCAAGGATTTTGCCCCCTCACTCTGGAAAAACCCTCTATCTTGTGATGTATTCGTCATGCTGTGGTTTATCTTGTGATTTTTGGCAATGATGTGGAGATATGCTAATGTTGTGGTTTTCAATCTTAAATACGCTGTGCAGTTGATGATCGGCGCCTCTCTTCTTGCACAGAGATGGCCCATCTGCGCAGATGTAATAAACTTCCCTCATGTTCTTTACAGCGATTGGAATGGAATTCGTGTTTCTGGGGTCGGTAAAAGTGTGAGACACCTTTCGGGGGTCTTACATCTTCTTGGGGGCTCGTCCGGGATTCGAGACCCCAGACCCACGCTCCATTTTCCAATCGGAGGTAAGTTTTTGCTGTTTTAAGTGTTTTTGTGTGTCTGGTTGATTGTTTTTTTAACGTACTGGTTTACTGGAATTGTGCCTGCAGGACCTGTATCTGTATTGAGCCGGCAGTGGGTAGGGGCAGACGTGCCCGGCGCCCCGGGCTCGAACCACTGGAGGACGCTCCGGTGGTGGAGGGGACGTGGAATCCCCCTCCGGGAGGGGACGTGGAATCCCCCTCCGTCTGTAAGAGAAGCGAGGGGACGTGGAATCCCCCTCCTTCTTTTAGAATCCCCCTCCTTTAATTTTTGTTCCGTGGGAGGTGGCAGCTCCCCTCGGAAGTTTGGTTTCAGTTTTGTCTCGGTCTTCTTCCCCGGGAGAAGGGCTGGTGGCAGCAGCCGCTCCCGTCGGTGGTTTCAGTTTTGTGGGGAAGCTTTGGTTTCGGTGTAAGTGTTTCTTCCCCGGGAGAGGGCTGGTGGCAGCAGCTGCTCCCGTCAGAAGTTTTGGTTTTAGTCTTGTTGCGCGCAGGTCTCGTCTTATTAGGGCGCGCAGGTCTAGTTCCATTGTTGTGTGCAGTGTCTTTGTGAAGTCTTGTGATTGTTTTTTGTGTTTTAATATACTTTCCTTATTTGCCTTTCCCCTTCAATTTGAGTGATTACCCAACTGATTAGAAGTGTACTAATTGTTGGCCAAACCGCTTGACTCTGACAGCTTAAATTCTAAACTGAGTCTTCCAACTTTGGGCTTCCAGTCGGATCCCTGGAACTCTCAAAGGATGAGACTCTAAAATTTGTTAAAGTAACCGCTGCTTGAGTCAATTCAGATTATGTAAAATATATTAAAATGTTATAAATGGTGTAAGACCTATGCTGTCTTTTCAAAGTTGTGCCCATGTTTGCTGTCCAGGAGGAGTTATTCTTGTGGGAATGTAATTTTGACTTTTAATTCAGAACTCAGTGTCTTAAGCCATCTAGGCATCAATGCTAAGCAAAATGTAAAAAAAAAAAAATGTATTGTACTTTTCACATCTTAAATTCGATAGGAGAGACTGTTTAAGTTTGTTAACATGTATTGTTATAGATTGTCTATACATAACAATTCAAGACTATGTAAAAGTAACTACAGGTATAAAGTTTCAGAAAATGTGAGCAAGTCATAAAAAGTTTTAAAAGGTTTGCAACTTTGGAATTGTTTACAGAGCTTTCTTTAAGTTAAGTGCTAATGCCAAAATTACATTGACCTAAAGTTAAAGTCTGATCTTCTGTTACAACAAAATACCTAAAAATGGTTTAAGTTTTAAAATCTGTTTTTGCAAAAATTGTAATGTCTATTTTAACAGTGTCTGCTGAATCGGTTACTCTGCCATTTTTAGAGTTAGGTCCTATAAGCTCTTTTTGACTCTGTTGAGTAGTTCTAAATTATGTAAACCCTTATGTTTAAGGTTTTTATTTCTGGTTAATTCAACAACAGACATAAAATTCATGTTCTACCAAGATGATCTATTGTGTACTCTACTGTCTCTGTTAAGTTCAAATTAGTAAAAAGCATTGTTAAGTATTATGATCAAATTTGGTTTAAAAGTGTAAAAATCACCCTGATTGATAAATGGCTATCATTTCAGGATGTTAAGAAATTCTATTTTGACCAGATACTCTAAGTTCTCTTGGCACCTTTAACAGACTTTCTAAAAATCCAAGTTCTAAATTATCCGAACTTTTGACACCCCCAGAGGGCCCCTGGAGATGTCAAAAAGAGATCTCTCATCTTGCAGAGATAATAACCAATCGGCTGTTTAAATTAAAAGTGGTGCCAAGATGTAAAATGATGCTAAACTTCAGCTATAAACATGTTTCTTTCTAGCTGCTCCAGTCTCTGGCTCAGAAGCCAGATCCTTTAAAGAGGGACCGATGAAGTCTCCGTCCAGCTAACGCTAAACAACCAGGCGTTGCTAGTTCAAATGTATTGCTAGTTCAAATGTGGATCAAACAGGAGGTCTAGCCAAAAGGGAAACAAATAGTTAAGATTGTACAAACCTACAAAAATGTAATAATTAAATGGTTAAAGCAAAATGTTAGCTCATTTGTTAATTGGACTGTGTGCGCCTCAACATGTCTGTTTATTGAAATGGTACTGTTTTTTTATGCTCCTGACATTGGTGCCCTTTTTGGAAACCAGAAGAGAAATGGAGAAAAAAATCCGATAAAACAGAGGAGGATGAAGCAGAGGAGGGAGGACCCCCGGCCCGTTCTAACTGGCCGTCCTCCTCCTCCATATAACTGGGAAGGCAAGCCCTGACAGGACTTGCAGGGCCTGTTTTACTAACATTAATTTTACTATACTTAAATGGAATTTTGTAAAAGACTCAGTCTCTACTGCCAGACTCCCCTGAGGAGTTTAGCTGAAGGGGTTAAAGTTTTTTTTAGTTAAAAAAAGGGAAGTTTAAAATGGGCTAAGAAAGAGGAACTAACTAGGATCCTGACCACCACAGTTAACAGGAAGCAGAGTAAGGGAGAATCAGGGTAAGCAGGGACCCCCGGAGACTGGCAAAAGCACAGAAAAGTGCCCAAAAGGACAAGTCTGCCTAAGGTCCGACTAACAACGAGAGTCAAGTGGTGTACGACTGCTACACGGGACCGAACTGACCGAAAACGGCCTCTGCAAGCCAGCGAGAGGAAAGACGGCAGCAGCGGAGTGGTGAGGCTGGGCGACAGCGGCCCCTCCCTCGCTGGGATACGTGTGGTCCGTCACACGGCTGGGGATAGTGTTGGGAATGCAGGCCCTGCCCAGGTTCCCGTGGCCATCACCTCCTGTGGTGTCCGGGACGGGCCCGCGTGAGCCGACATATCCCCCTAGCTTCCGGAGTACAACGGGGACAACAGTGGGAGGCGGCCGAACGAGGTCAGTGGTCTGGGTTTCTACCTCCAGCCCCCCCACCCGAGAGCTTTGCTCGGCGGGCAGAGCTGATTGCTATGGACCATGCACTCCGTGCAGCTAAGAAAAAGGAGCGGGTAGCAATGCACAAGAACAGCAGGTACGCTCTCGCCACCACCTACGGGGAACTCAAAATGGACAGAGGCTTTATTGACCAGGAAGAAGAATTGCGCCAATGTTTCCCTGATTTGGACTACCAAAGGTACTGGGGTCAGACACCGGGCCGGCTTTCGTCTCCAGGGTAAGTCAGATGGTGGCACAGGTGTTGGAAATAGAAAGCTACATTGTGTTTATAGGGTAAGTCAGATGGTGGTAGCGGTAGCCAAGGTACTGGGGATATAGCTAGGTAAAATGTATGATTAATGGTGGGGACTGGCACTGGAGACTAGGTCAAATTGCTGCTACACATTTTTATAATGCTACATATCTTTTATATGCTGCTACACTTTTGCAACTTCCCTATTTTGCCAGGCTTTGCTTAAATGTCTGCCTTTTAGGGCTGTAAAGGTTTCCTGAAGAAGCAGTCCTTGGCTCTGCTCTCCGAGCAGCAGAAGATGAGTGACTGCAAGTTTGCCTATGTACATATGCTGGCTTAGGACTATTTGCTGTATATCCTGAAGACGCCGCAGCCTGGACAGGGATTGAGCAAGACGTCCAGAGTGCTGCAGATCGTCACCTTTTCCATCCAGCAAGAAGTGGAAGAGGCTCTGCTTTATACATAATTTTGGTTAAAAGACTTTTTTGGAAGTTACCAAATAGATCTGTGTGATACTGTTATTGCTAAAGAAGAAGTATTGCTGACCCTGCATAATGAATAGACTTCTTTAGTTTATTAAAAGTAAAAGTGTTTATCACCCATACCTTGGTCCTGACCCAGCAGTGCCAAAGTTTAAAAATGAAGGACATAAAAGAAAAGAGTATTGTTGGTGAGAAGGGCTAAAGAGAAAAAGAGCTTTTTATATAAGGAAAGGACATGGTTTGTAAGATCCGGATGGCTAGTTTACTCTAGACTGAAATGGAATTGGTAAAATGTTTACAGTAAGTCGAAGAGGGTGTGTGAAAGTCACAAGGAGTATTCGGGTCAATTCAGCTGAACAGGCACCAGCTATTAACCCAAAATTTGTATGACTTCTTCAGGGATGTGTTTTCTATTATTGTCTCTGTTGTATTTTAAACTCTGATGCCTTTTTGTAACTTTTTATTTTGCGGGGCGGGGCATACTTCCCCTACCGCGCAGACTTGCTTCTGTGCTCATAGGATTGGCTGTAAGGCACAGAGATGTGCTTGCAATACTTTTATTTTGTTTTACCCTGGTGATGGGCAGCCCACATATCCCAATGAAGATCACGTGGGAGGTAAGATCTGGTACCGCTGAGGTTGTGTGGCCCGCGTGGCCCCTTCTGGGATATGGTGGCCCTCCTTGCACCCCAATGTTTGTTAATTGGTAGTAAAAAAGACACCTGGGACATCTCCGGCCTGTTTTCTGATCAGACTCCCCTATGAAACAAAGAAATTGTTACCAATGTGGGACAAAATTTAAAAAGTAATCCCTTAAATTTTAAGATTAAAATTTGACGAAAAGAAAAGGGGGGGAATGAGAGAAAATAAGGCAGGAAGGGGTTAAATTGGAGTTGCTTGTGAGCTAACTGCATATTGTTCTGCTTTTGTACAAAATGCTTTGGCTTGCAAAATGCATTTTGTTTAAGATAAAGATAACTGGACTTTGGCTGACCTTGTAACATGTGATGATTGTGCTAATGCTTTTATGAGATAATGGAGCATGTGATAATTATTTTAGGAGCTATGTTGAGTTTTTGGTCATGATGACCCCGTGTTTATGCTTGCTCAAGGATTTTGCCCCCTCACTCTGGAAAAACCCTCTATCTTGTGATGTATTCGTCATGCTGTGGTTTATCTTGTGATTTTTGGCAATGATGTGGAGATATGCTAATGTTGTGGTTTTCAATCTTAAATACGCTGTGCAGTTGATGATCGGCGCCTCTCTTCTTGCACAGAGATGGCCCATCTGCGCAGATGTAATAAACTTCCCTCATGTTCTTTACAGCGATTGGAATGGAATTCGTGTTTCTGGGGTCGGTAAAAGTGTGAGACACCTTTCGGGGGTCTTACACTTACAGGGTATAAATAGCCATAACAATCATAGATAGATTTTCTCTAAGACAACAAAACGAAATGTGTAACAAGTGTTAACTGTTCATACATGGAGTCCAAATAGGACTTGTGGTGGTGCAGCAAGGATGGTCATTAGTCACTCCCGTTCAGACCCTGGCCCTTTCTGGGAGCGGATGTGCTGGGACATGATTTCCTGATGCTGTGCGTTCAGCAGTTCACACGTTCCTGGAGAATCCAAGCACAATCCCACTGATTGACAGACGCACTGGAGCGTTGCGTAAAGCACATGCTGACGGTGACCAGCATGCAAGTGTGCACTCCTCCTAAGTTTACCAATCCTCACTTGGCCTAGTGGTTAAGATACCCGCCCCACATCCCACAGTGGAGTGCCTGGGTTCAGCCAGCTCCCGTGCCAGCTCCCGACCGCAGCTTCCTGCCAACGCAGACCCTGGGAGGCAGCCGCGATGGCTCCAGGAATTGGGTTCCTGCGACCCACATGGGAGACCTGGATTGTGTTCCCAGCTTCCGGCTGCAGCCCCGACGCAGCCCCAGCCACTGTGGGCAGCTGGGGAGTGAACCAGCAGATGGGCGCTCTTGTTTCTCTGTCTTCAAATAAATAAATTAGTTTAGAAAAATTCCCCAGGTCTTCCTTTCCTTCCTGGTACACACATTTCCTGGCCTTTGTGTGGACACAGGTTTGTGCAAATTTCTTTTCCCAAAGTAATGGGTCTTCCAAAAAGATTTCAAGTCACTCTATGCTTGAATTAGGTGAATAGAATGTGTCTTCTGATCTTTGATAGTTGACTGACTGCCCTAGTGAAATAAACCCGAATTCATTACACTTTCACTGGACATTTGCATGTGCATGTGTGTGTGTTATTTATATCAAAAGTATTAAAAACACATTTCTATTTACTCAGCCACAATTTTTTTTTCCCACGAAAATTACTCACACAAGCTGGACAGATCATAAGAAATGCCATTACTATTGCAATTTTTGATACCAAGACAGAGCTGGCATGGCTGTGTGCTGGGGTTATAGAAATTAAGTCCTACAGTCATTTTAAGATGATCGTCTCCACAGAGCCAGAAACAGATTTATTTTCAGTTGTTTGCAGCAAAAAATTATTTCAGCACTTAGGTAAAAATTCTTAAAGGGCCCTTGAGGTCTTTTCAGTCCATGTAAACAACAGCATGTGGTGCTGATTTGCAATTGTAGCCGTGTGTTTCTCACCCTGGCCTTGGGAGAGTGGGAGGTAGAAGACAGCAATCCAAGTCCACGTTCACTGAGCATTTACGGCAGCGGTGAGTGGCTGCCTTCCATGTTTGTCAAACCCACATCCCTGTGCGGTGAAGCTGGAGTCGCCGTAAGGACAACTTTGGGAGCAGGAAGAAGACAAATAGACTGAGTTTTAGAAAGTCAGACAACCACGTCCTTGCCCAGAGGGATATGACCGGCGGCGTGTAAACACAGAACAGTGTTCCAAGCAAGCAGCAAGCACTTAATCATTGACTGATGGGGGCAGGTATTAGACCATTGTCTTCTAAGCTCCCTATGAGCTTGGTCGGGTATTTGTTTGCAAATCCAGAAAAATAATGTGTGCTTATGAATTGAGAGATGAAATCCAGGAGCACTCAAGGGCTGGTTAGTTCCTTTAGGCATCAATAGGACACAGGCCGCAAGTTGAGGTCTGTAGGGGTATGGGCTGTTCAGCAAGCCACGAGGCACTTTTCTAAACATGACCATGGCTGGTAATGTGGACAAAAACTCAATTAGGGGAAGCCTCAACTATACTCTAGTCACAGTGGATTGTTTGTAGGAGAGAAACGGGCTAATTTAACAGGCCAGGGGATGAATAAAAACAACTCAGAGACGTGAAACCAAGGGAGACAGGGGGATCAGACCTCAGCAAATTCAAGTTTCTACACGGCCTCGGTGAGGGGAGAAGCAGACTAGTGGATCTCAAACCTTTTGGCTCATGGCTACTAATTTCAGGGATGGACGTTTGGCCTAGTGGTCAAGACACTCACGTTCCATGTTTGGCACCTCCTTCTGCTTCTGACCCCAGTTTCCTGCAAATGCAGACCCCAGCAGGCAGTGTTAGTGGCCTGAGTCATTGGATTCTGTCTACCCACATGGGTTGAATCCTTGGCTGTGGACTGCACGCTGGCCTGGCCCTGACTACTGTGGGCATTTGGGGAGTGAACCGGCAGATGAGCGCTCTCTGTCTCTCTCTCGGCCTCTCGATATAAAAACAAAAATTTTAAAAAGAGAAAACAGGAGCCAGTGTTGTGGCATAGCATCCTATACTGGTGCCAGTTCAAGTCCCAGCTGCTTCACTTCTGATCCAGGTCCCTGCTAATGGCCTGGGAAAGCAGCAGAAGATGGCCCAACTCCTTGGGCCTCTGCATCCATGTGGGAGACCTGGATGAAGCTCCTGGCTCCTGGCTTTGGCCTGGCCCAGCCCTGGCCTTTGCAGCCATTTGGGAAGTGAACAACTGGATGGAAGATTCTCAGATTCTGTCTCTCTCTGCTTCTCCTTCTCCCTCTGTAACTGCCTTTCAAATAAATAAGTAAATCTTTTTTAAAAAGAGAAAACCTTTTAATGGCATGCCCTACAGTACATGCACACACACATCTCTACTTACACACAAACACATACATCTGAAATTAAAATGTCATACTATTCTCACTTGTAACAAACTCTGATATTTTCTACTCTTTTCTCTGTTGCAAGAATGCTGGTCTGATCTGCCCAGTTGATTTCATGGTCCATGAGAAGTTCTAATCTGTAGTCTGCAAAACACAGGACCACCTGAGGTAAGGACCAGGGAAGGGAACTTACAGCTCTGGTTTTGGTGCGGTCTTATCTGCTACAGGTTGAAAGAGAACTCCAGGATGGTCCCTGCCAGGCAAGAAATTCCAGGAACCTTAGCAGGCTGACAGGTCTGTCCTGCCTGGGGGAGTTAGGTGAGAGCCAAGGTCTGCCCCAGATGGCTGGCCACCTGTCACCTGGGTTGACTTGCCTTCAAGAATGCCTATGGAAACCTGGATGATGTTAAGCATTTGGGCTGGGGGCGGAAGCCTGGGGGAAGAGGAAGGGTTTATTGGTTGGTGTCACTGAATGAGGCTGGTGACAAGGAATCCCGGAGAACCTGCCTTGTTGATGGTTACAACCTTACCGAAGAAGTAATTTACATAGTACAGGCTCCCAGGCTCAACTGTTCCCTACCTAAAATGCTGACGGATCTTCCCGGGACACTTAGGACAAAGGCCAAAATCCTTGCCATGGGTCATAAAGCCTTGCCCGATGTGTGTCCAGCCTCTCTCTCTGCCCTGCAGCGGGGGTGGGGAGGAGCTTTCAGGTGCTCCAGCTCCCCCCACCCGGCCCCCGGCATTCCCCCCTACTGCTGCCGCTGCCCCTTCCACAGCCAACTCGAGTTTCACTCCTGCACGAAGCCTTCCTGGTTCCTTCAGGCGCTATCAGCCTCCCAGTTAGACCCTTCACACGAGGAAGACCTGCCGTTCGTGTGCGCGTGGACTCAGTCCACATAAGAGGGAGCTTCAGAAATTTGTGGACAAATGAAATCAACACCCAACTTTAGTTTGGTGCATAAACGTTTGAAACCCGTGCATAGTTGTTATAACACACACTTCCAGTGCACTTTTGGAGGGCTCCTCAGATCCACCACCAGCCCATTAGCACCATCGGAGTGGGGATTGTGCTTGATCAAAGAGAGAGGGAGAGAGAGGAAGGAAGGAAGGAAGGAAGGATTACAATGAATGCTTTAAATGTCTTCCCAGGAAATTATAAGAACTTTTTGTTGATAATTTAAAGATATTTCTCGGGGCCGGCACTGGGGCATAGTGGGTTAAGCCGCTGTCTGTGGAGCTGGTGTCCCATATGGGCACCTGTTAGAGTCCTGGCTGCTCCACTTCCGATCCAGCTCCCTGCTGGTGTGCCTGGGAGAGCAGTAGAGGATGGCCTGAATGCCTAGGCCCCTGCAGCCATGTGGGAGACCCAGATGAGGCTCCTGACTCCTCTTGGCTCCTGGTTTTGGCCTGGCCGGGCCCTGACCATTGTAGCCATTTGTGGAGTGAACCAGCAGATGGAAGATCTCTCTGTTTCTCCCTGTCTCTCTGTAATTTGGACTTTCTCTTGACATGCTTATAGCACTTTTTCATTGAAAATATTTTTTACGCTTTCTCTCTTCTTAATCGGGCTTGAGTTTATGAATTTTGTGTGCTTTTCAAATAAAGTTTTTGATTCTATTCATTATTCATACTGTTTGTAACTATGTTACAACATTCTCCTGTTCTAACAGGTTTTTCCAAAAAAGAGTTGAGTCTTCAGGTTTTCAGTTGTGCCTTCATAGCATCCAAAAATAAAGCCTTTCCACATTTCTTCCTTTTCAGTATTTCAAGCAACTATTTCATGTTCATGTCTTATTGCTTTACTGCAGCTCCTAAGACTACATTTACAATAGTGGCAATAGCAAGGCTCTCTCTCTTGTTCCTGAATTTGGTGGAAATGGCTGCAGTACGTCCCCACTGTGTGTGCTGCTTTGAGAAGCTCCCACCCATCGTTCCCTGAAGGGAGAGAGATACAGGCTGGATGAAAACCACAAGCATCCTGGGAGCTAAGTGAACAACAACAACAAAAACAGAAAAGTGTTTCAAGAAGAAAGGAGTGAGGATCTGTGTCAAACGCTGGGTTGGCCACGTAAGAGCAAGCCTGGGCACTGGGCATCAGATTTAAAACTTGTAGGGCACTGGTGACCTTGCCCAGAGTGGCCTCTGTGAGTGCGGATGGAACAGGTCAAAGAGGCAGTGGGCAGAGAGGGAGTGGAGATGCTGAGAGGATGCAAGTTTTGTTTTGCTGGGTTTTGCTGCAGTGTCGGGGCAGCAGCTGGAGAACAGGGGAGTCCAAAGAGTCCTTTTTGGTTTGCTTTTTCTTTTTTTAAAGATGGGAGAAGTGAAATCGTATTTGAAAGCTTGCTTCTGTTTATGACTACTAGTGAGGAAAAACTGGTGGCCAAAGAGAGGGGAGAATTGGTAGAGAGATGGTCCTGAGTGGGATGTGGTAGGCACAAGTGGACAGTGGCCTCATAGGAGCAGAGAGGAGACAGGTGTCGGGAAGGGGACCACTGGAGTCAGCCCTGGTTTCCTGTTCTCAGTGTGCCCAAGCGTTTCCTAGGTGAGCCTAGTGACCACCAGGTCGGAACCAGCAGCCCGGCACTAGGACCAGGCAGCACCTTGATCTCGTCTCTCTGTGGCTGAGGATGGCAGAGTGGGCCCCCAGCTCTGGTCCTTTGGTCAGGCACAGGCTGGGAGAGTAGCCGCAGACCTGTCTCGTCTTCCTGACAGGACATAAGAGAAAAGAGAGGCGAGAAAGGGGAGAGGAGAAGAGGTGTGTGTGAGAGAGAGAGAAGGAGAGAGTGAGAGAGGTGTCAAACACACCACCCACGTGAAGGACAAGGGCCAGGTACAGTGTTGTTGGCCCTGATGTCAATGCCCCCTTGGAGCAGAAGGGGTGGGGTACCTCCCCTCCTCCACCGAGATCTGAATCAAAATGGTAAAACCAACAAAACTGGTAGCTGCGGTTACACGAGACGGATTTGTTCAGCACAATGTTTTTTGTTTGTTTGTTTTTTAATTTGACAGGCAGAGTTAGACAGTGAAAGAGAGAGACAGAGAGAAAGGTCTTCCATCCGCTGGCTCACCCCCCAAATGGCTGCCATGGCCGGTGCTGCGCCGAGCCGAAGCCAGGAGCCAGGTGCTTCCTCCTGGTCTCTGATGCGGGTGCAGGGCCCAAGCACTTGGGCCATCCTCCACTGCCTTCCTGGGCCACAGCAGAGAGCTGGACTGGAAGAGGAGCAACTGGGACAGAATCCGGCGTATTATCGGATGCAGGTGGAGGATTAACCAAGTGAGCCGCAGCGCCAACCCCAGCACAATGTTATTTATTTATTTATTTATTTTGACAGGCAGAGTGGACAGTGAGAGAGAGAGAGAGAGAGACAGAGAGAGAGACAGAGAGAGACAGAGAGAAAGGTCTTCCTTTGCCATTGGTTCACCCTCCAATGGCCGCTGCGGGCGGCGTGCTGCGGCCAGCGCTCCACGCTGATCCAAAGCCAGGAGCCAGGTGCTTCTCCTGGTCTCCCATGGGGTGCAGGGCCCAAGCACTTGGGCCATCCTCCACTGCACTCCCGGGCCATAGCAGAGAGCTGGCCTGGAAGAGGGGCAACCGGGACAGAATCCGGCGGCCCGATGGGGACTAGAACCAGGTGTGCCAACGCCGCTAGGTGGAGGATTAGCCTGTTGAGCCGCGGTGCCGGCTACAATGTTTTCTAACTTCAGATCTAAATACCCCAAGCAAGGCGGGCATGGTGCGTAGGTGCTCAATGCATGGCCCCCTCGCCCTGTCCCTGGGTCCTCCAGAGGCAGTGCAGGTGCTGCCCCTCTGCCCCCCCCCACCGCAGCACAGCTGGGGGCCCAGAGGCAGAGAGCCATGCTGGTACAGACCCCCAAGTGAAACAGGAAGCGCTAAAGCAGGGAGACCCCCTCAGCTATTTCCTGCTGAGTGACACCCACCTCCACCCTAGGGAGTAAGAAGCAGGCCTGTCTTATCTCCTGACAGCAGCACCCACAGGAGGAGGACACCCCATGGCACACACGTGACAGAGAGTGCCTAGCTAGACTCCCTGCTCGCATGCCTTCCCCGCCGGCGGGATTCAATAACGGACTCGGATATTAAAATGCATATTTCATAGTCTCTTGTCCCACCATTTGGAGGAGGGCCATTCACTAGACAGGAGCCATTCAGTCATGCTCATCGAACAGGGAAAATCCCGTTTTCCGTTGCCAAATGGGAGGGAGAGGAGATTATCTCACGTGGCCAGGCCCAGGGGCTCCCAGGAGCAGTGTTCAGACCGGAGCTCCCAGCAGGGAGACTCCTCTTCCCCTGTGTGGTCCTGGCCCAGTCTCCGCACTGGGCCTCAGCAGCCCCTCCCTGCGCTGCTGGTGGGCTCCCCACCACACACTGGCCCTTCTTGTCTCTTCTGCATAAAATACGCATCCTGGGGGCCTCTTGCTCTTCCTTCCAAGGAGTGATGTTATAAAAATGAATAAATCAACGCCAAGCGTTTCAGATTCATGCATACGCACTGAGTTGGTAATACTTATTTGTAATGAAAATTAAGGGAGCAAACTGTTCCCAATTGGGTGTGGGGAGGACACAGGGGAATGTCTGACCACAGAGGTGTGCACAGTGGAGGTCACAGGCTCCCTCCTTAGTCCAGCCGGTGTCAGGCAACTGAGTCTCTACCATAGTGTCTAACTTAGCAGGTAGACCTAATATATCATCGGACCCTACGAGGAACCTGCACGCCTCTCCGTGTGCTATACACAGCTGTAATAATTACAGCTGACACTTTTTCCCCCTCATAGGGGCATCCCCGTGCTGACCACTGGATGCCTTTTCCAAAAGGACCCCATCACATGTAATTTCGATGGCTTTGGCTACGTGACAATCAGCATCGCTGTATGTATTCGCATTAATTCTTTCAACAATTATTGAGCTCCTACCAAGAACCTGGGGTTGCACAGGCTCTGGGGACCACGCAGAACCGGCCCCAGCGCACCGCTGACCTTATGGCGGGTCAAGGTTCAGTTCCCACTGGAGATGCTTCGGGACGGGCAGAAAGGAGGGCTCCTGGGCGGCCAAGGCACTGGTGACCTCCCTACTGACCCGTTCTTTCTCTGCCCAGCAAAACAGGTTCTCGATGCTCCCAGGGGGACACACGCGTTGCAGCGAGGCATCTCCGCGGTGCGCACCGCTCTGGGCTGGCTGGAAGGCAGCACACAAACACGAGTTATTCCCAAAGTTGTGGCTTCAGAGGCTTCTCCTGTTCCTGCTCTCAGATCGCTGGTTTCCTCCAGTTCGTTTTCCTGGGGTCGGGCCGGGCACAGGAGGCCAGAGGCACAGCCCAGGCAGCCCGCTCTGAGCAGGGGGGCGGGCTCGGATGCCGCACGTGCGCGGCGTGCCCCTCAACCTCGGCCCTGCGCCCCCTCCCGCCGACGCGGGGCTCGGGGGCAGTCCGGTCCCCGCGGTCCCCTCTCCTCTACCCTCTGACCTCCCGCTACGGACGCGCGGGGCTGACCCCGCGGCGAGGCCCGGGTTCAGGGACACCCCGATTCCTGCCTTCCTCCGCCCCACTGGACACAGCCTGGACAGAGCCCGAGGGCACCCCTCTCCCGGGGCAGGAGTGAGGACTCTGGGGAGCGGGAGCCCAGGCGGCAAGGCCGGGCAGCCCGGGACGCGGGCTCCGCGCGCGCCCGGCTGCCCAGGTGGGGCGGCCTCCGTCCGAGGCGCGGGGTCGGGGGAGGCCCGTCTACGCGGCGCGCGCCCGGCCCTGGAACAGCGCGGCCGAGCGGCCCGGAGGCTGCGGGAGGGAGGAGCGGGGCGCGCGCGGGCGGCGGCAGCCCCGGCCGCCCAGGGCCCGGCTCCCCCGCGCCGCCGCCGCAGCAGGTGGGGGCCCGGCGGGCCGGGGGCGGGGCCCGGCTCGGGGCGGAGCCGCCGCGGCGCGGGCGGGGGACCCGGCCCGAGCCCGAGCGGGAGCCGCGAGCCGGGCTGTCGGGGCGCCCGCGGGAGCTCGCCGCGCGCCGGGGCTGGGACCGGCCAGGCCGAGCGCGCCGGCGCCGTGGCCGCAGACAAAGGCGCTGCTCGCGCCCGGGCCGCCGCGCTCCCGGGCTCTGATCGGTGAGTGGCTCCCCCTGCGCCTCTCGGAGTTCCGCGGGCTCCGGTGCAGCTGGGGGGCGAGGAAGCTATGATACTTTCCGCTCGCCCCGCACCCCCTGCCCACCTTAACCGTAAGCCCCCCAAGGCCAGGCACGCCCCAAACTGGCGAGTTTCCGAGCGGTGACCTCTTCCTCGGCGGACCGCGCGCGGGTGTCGTCCCCGGTCTCGGGTTTGCTTGGCAGGGTTGTCCGCTGGGCGCCCCCGGGGTGTGCCTCGGGGAGGAGGACTGCGGGGCCGGGCGCCGCGAGGAACCCCACCCCCGGGGGCAGAGCCGCGCGTTTGGGGGTCTCGGAGGGCAGATTCGGGTCTTCGTGGCGGGGTCTGCCCCAGTGCCCTGGCATCGCCCCCTCCAACCTCCTCCCTTCCTCGGTCGAGGGCGAATGCAGCGCCCCCAGCCCCCAACCGAGGCGCCCACTCCGGGGGTCCTGTGTCCCCTGGAGAGCGGAGAGGGCGCGGGCCCGGGCGCTTCCCCGGCGCGGTGCGGTGATCCCGAACCCGAATGTGCGGGGCCGGCGGGCGGGCGGGGCTGGAGCCCCCAGCCCCCTCCCCGCCGCTCTCCATCCGAGAAGCCTCCCGAAGCCCCGCGGCTCCTGCTTTTGTTCTGCGGGCTACTCTCCGGAATCGAAGAAGCCTGGGTGGGCGGATGCCCCGGAAGGGGGCTGCGGTGGGAGTGCCAGGTGCGGCCCCGAAGTGATAATTGGAGGCGGCGGCCGTTTCCCGCCCCCCGGTCGGGGCCGGGATCCCGGTCGCTGATCGATTCCCGGAGCGGGCAGCGGGTCCGCGGCGTCCCGAGTGAGCGCGGTGCCCTCCGCGGCCGCACACTGTCACGCGCCTCTCCCGAGGTCTGGGAAGCGCTACCTTGAGACAAGAATTTCCATTCATGGATTTGTGCCTGGGACTTGATTAATGTCACCGGGCTCGGGTTCTCTAAGGAGCGGGTGTCCGCTACTCCTCCGTTTGAGAGTCGTTTCCTGGGGACCTACTATGTGCAGGGCAGCTTAATTTGAAAGAGACTTCACCGAGCACCTGCTGTGGGCGAAGTGGATACGCTACAAACTTTTCAGGTTCATTTATTAAGCACCTACTATGCGCAGCTGCTATGCCCTAACTTTCTCAATTTAACAGATACTGGTTGAGTACCTACTAGGTTCAAGGCATCTGCACTGTTTGTTGTGGCTGCTGGAGGGTCGCCAGTGTTCTGGGGGGGTGCCCGGGCTTATGAAAACAAGGGAGAGAGGACAGCATGTCTCATCCTGGAGGCTTCAACTCCTTTCCCTTTAACCTTTCTGGGCTGCTTGTTGTGTGGCTAGGAAGTGCTAGTCCCCTCCACCCCAGGGTTCCTTCTGTGTCTGAGGGTTTGCCAGAAGAGAGCAGGGCAAAAGAATGGCAAGGCCTGTGCAGGAACCTCTTTCCCCTTCGGTTGCCTGTGAATATGTCAATGAAACTGACAGGGGAAAAGTTACTGTGCGTGGTGTATTTATTGCTCAACTTAAGTTTTTATAGGTATCCTATGTGTGTGTGTGTGTGTATATATATATATATATATATGGCATTGGGACATAAGGGGTAAAACAAACAACAACAAACCCCAAAACAAAAATAACCAGATTGTTCCTGTATACAAAGCCTGCTATCACAGGGCAGCAAGCACAGGTTAACAAGGCACAGCTCTCATGTTCCAAGAGATGGGGAATGCATGGTGGGGACAGAAAGAAAGGAGGACAGAGAGCCAAGCCAGGAGTGAAGCGACGGGGCTGGGGAGAGGGAAGTGCTGAGAAAGGCCCGGCTGGCTCTTCCTGCCACCAGCTCCAGACGAGCACCAGGGATGTTGGGCCGAGAATGTCTTTAAAATGCTGTCTCTGCCTCCAGGGGTGGGGACCTGGGGTTGGGCGCGTGGTCTCAGGCTGCTTCCTGCTAAGGGATTTCATGACCTTGCTCCTCTGGCAGTCTTGGCATCTTCCAGAGACACACTGCAGTGCCTGCATTGGCCAGAAAATTGTGGCCCCTCTATCTGTTGGCAAGCGCTCGGGCACTTAGAATGCTGCATAGGTTGTGAGCAGGGGAACATGGTCCAAGGCAGGTAGTCTTTGTCCAAAAGGAACTGTCAGAGTTCGCGAGATAAACTCATACATTGCCAACCTGGGCAGCATCTATGAGAAGCTAGGAACAGATTCCTCTTGGAATTGAATGTCAGAGAAAAACCTTCTGACCTCTCAGAACTGTGGTTTATCTTTTATCATGCATTGGAGAACTCTCTTTGCCTTGTGTGTTTATCTTTTCACCTTGGCCTCCAGCAATTCCTGGTAACAGCTTTACCCCAGCTCCATACAATGATTTGTTTTTTCTTCCTAAATTCTTTCTGATCTCCCTCTTAAGCTCTCTTTAAACGACCTTATATTATTATTATTATTATTATTATTATTATTATTGCTGTGACCTCAAAAACCCCCTCAGATCTTTTCTGGAAGTAGGCCCATTGTAAAAGACTAGAAGATATGGCCAGCATTAGATGAACGGACTTGGAGGCCGGGTCCTTGTTAATGAGAAAAACCCAGAGGCACCTTCAGGCATTCACGGAGAAAGTAGGATTCAGACGGCAGATGTGTGAGCAAAGGTGTCGAGGCAAACAAACCGTCTTTGGAGCTCTTCAGGAATTTGGGGGACCTGGAAGTTTCCATTCACTCCACAGACAAGTGTTGCCTGAAGGTTTCCTGTGTGCGGGATGGAGCTGGGTGTCAGGTGGGGGACTCACCAGCATGCCACAGCTGGCGAGGACCCTGTCGCCTGGTCCAGCTGCGGAGTGGCCCTGCATCCCTGGAGGGCCATTCTTTTGAGCATTCCTGGAGTGTTTTCACCTGGGCTGAACTTGACTGGCATCTTCTGCCTGGCCAAGAATGTAACTCCTTTTCCTCTCTGTGTGTGTCCTTCCCTCCCTGGAGGCTCTGGGAGAAGGGATCGGTAGAGGGGGTGACACTGGACGGCAGTGCCCCCCCCCCCCCGCCCCGTCCCTCCTTGTCAGCTGTCCTTGCCTTCGCTCTGCCACTTCCGGCTGTTCAGCACCTTTCACTGAATGAACCCTGTCTCAGGGGAAAGGCAGTCTGCCCTCGGTTGCTTTCTGTTGCCTATGACTGAAGGTCTCTGCTTTCTCTCTTCCAGGGGTCTTTGCTCTTTAAGCCTTATTATGGCACGGAAGGCTGTGCCCACCATGAGAGAGAGAGAGGATATCAGACACAAGTGGGGGTTGGAGGTCAGTGGGGAGGCAAAGTGCCTTTCCTGGCGCCCCTGAAATGATGCCGGCACCCCCCCATGCAGCTGCTGTTGGCCAGGGTCCTTGTAGCCCTGTGATAGAAATCCAGAGCCTTCGTTGGCTTGGGTCATGGTGTGCGGGCTGATGGCAGACGGTAGCGCCCCGTGAGCCACCTTCCACCTGGCCTTCCCAGACTCCATGCCGAGGTTCGAAGGTTTCACATCCGCCGGAGGGGATCCTTGCTTCTTGCCTTTCCAGGCCATCATTCCAGGGCAAGTGTTGTCAACCTCGTGGACCAGATGAGTCTCTGTTAGGGAGAGCACCCGGTGTATCCCAGGATGTTTGACAACATCCTTGGCCTCCACCAATTAGATGCCAGTGGCACCTGCCTTCTCCTCCCTCCCTAAGGTGTGACAACCCAACAGGTTTCCAGACCTTGTCAAGTGTCACCCCTGGGAAGCAAAATCATCCCTGGTTGAGAACCGCTAGACTTCGGCTGTAGCATGGTTGTATAACTGAGCCCACTTTTCTGCCAGACGCTTGGTTCAATAAAGGTGATTTAAAAGATGCATAGTTAACTTTGTAGAACTTTTCATATAAAAAAATTTCAGCACGTGAAATAAGTATCCTTTGTTGGACCGCACATTCTAATCTGGTCATCATATCCAGGTCATCTTTGAAGGAAAATAATTTTTAAAAAATCTCAGATTCCTCCCCTAGTCCCTGGCTGACACATGGACCAAAAGTGTAGGTGGCAGAATTGGCCTTCTGTCACTCCCACAGGCTCATCCCCACCTGCTGTGGCCCCAGGCTTTGTGAGGGGCTTTGAGTAGAAGTTGTGTTAGCTTCTCATGAAAGATCATCTGAGAAAGGCCCTGAGGGTGACTGACACTGCCTCTACAAGCCTAGGAAACTCGGGACTTCCAGGAACTTTTTCTCTTCCTCCCTCCTTCTCTTCCTTTTTATTTCATCACAGTTTCTTTGCTGTGCTCACTGGGAAACTTGGTTCAAATAACTCTGTGTCCTACTGCTCACAGGAGGCAGGAGCAAGGCTGATCCGTCTTGAGAGAGAAGCGTGAGTCACCGGCTGCTCTCCCCTGCCCCTAACTTCTCCATCTGCTCCCAGCACGCCATCCTGGTCACAGGTGCAAAGCAGATCTCTCTCCCTACCTGGAAGAGGCTAATTCCTCAGGCTTTCCCTGATCAGACAGGTGACCTAGCAGAGACAGCAGGTGCAGGAGTGGTATTTGGAGCCCCACGAATCATCTGTGCCTGACTTCTTCCTTCTCATCCATTCTGTCCTGCAAGGACCAAGGCCGGTGATGAAGGGGGAAGATGCTGTCTGGCCCAGTTGTTTGGGAGTGAAAGCATAGATTGTGTTGTAGCTGATGAGGGTTTCTTGCACTCAGCCCAGGCCCTCGACATTGTCCTGTGGCAAGCAGGATTCTCACTGATGGCCAAAAAGCAGACTTTTTCATCCACAGCCACTCTTGGGGAGGCTGAACGACCCAGTGCAGACTCAGGCCTCAGGGCTTCCTTTCCTGGGGACTCTTCTTGACCCTGATGTTTCCAATAGGGTCCCTTCCAGACCTTGGAAACCGTGTTTCCAAGCCTGCGGTCTCAGGGTCAGCAGCCAAGTGGATTTCCCCCTACCCTGCTCCAACTCTCCCAGATGCTTCCCACCCTCCACCCCCACCCCGCCCCAGCATTCATGAAGCCAGAGAGTTTTAAGTGGGGGAAATGGTAGTTTTGAGCATCCTTCCCCTGGAAACCTTGGAGTGGGGCTATCCCCTCAGAAGAGTGCTGTCTGCCCAGGGCACCACGGGTCTCCTCTCTCTCTCATCAGATGTGCAACCACTGGGAGAATGCAGCAGGTGTCTGGTCTTTGGGAAGGGCCTGGCTTGGGGTGAGGTGTCTCCACCAACTTTTGAGTGGCCACTCCTTACTATGAAGCCTTTTGTGTACTTCCCAATGATTTATACAGCTGATTTTTTTTTTAATTTTAACTTTACATCAGTACAAGCAAAGGAAGCTATGTGTATATCTACATGTAGTTATATATAAATATATATATATAAAACTTAGTCTTCCATATTGCTAGAAATAGAAAGCCTCCTATTAAATTTTAATAACCATCCATAAAGGAGAGAAATCTGCCATTGATCTCCTTGGAAGACATGATAATGACTTAATTAATTTTGAAGAGGCAGATTTTCTATTTTCCTGGAAAATGTACCCCTTCTATGATTATTTTTGGAGGCAGAATGGCTGGAAAGTCCTACCAGCCGTAAGAATTCATGAACCATGACGTGTGAAAACTCTTCAGCCTGAAATGATGTAAATTAATTCCTCCTGCATGATTCACTTTAAGTACAAGCCCAAATTTATTTATCAGCAACTCGGGCTCTTAGGCTGATTTTTCTAAAGAGGTGCTCGTGTAGTTATTCGAGATCCACCAGGGCCATTTTCCGTATTTCTTCTGTCAGATTTTCCATTTATTGAGATTTGAGGTTTTTTTCCCAGCTGTTCAGAGATCATCTTGTCTGCTAGGAAGAGATGGTATCCTGCAATTTAATACCACGATGTGGAAGCCACGGGGAGCGCAGAGTGAGCTGAACCTAACTCCTGTAGGGGCCAAGAGGTTGTGCGTGCTGGGTTTTTTACCCGGTGCCCGGTACTTTTAAGAGGGGCTCAGAACTGTAAAGTCTTAGAGCTCTCTCTGCAGGAAAACGAAATAACAAAACCAAAAGACTAAGAGAGGAGTTTGGAAATCTGCAGTGATTTTCTTAGAGGATAAGGGAGATGATGGGAGTCAATCGCTTAGGAAGAGGAGGTGAGAAACAGAACAAGGGGGAGATGAAGGTGGGCTGCCGGGAGCTTTCCAGGCTGGAGGAAGGAAAATGGAAAATTGCTCATGCGTTAGTGACTCTATGGTTCCCACACCTGCAGGTGGAGGAATCCAAAAGCGTTTCCAGGCCCTGTCCATCGGCTGCGTAATAAAGCCAGCGACGTGTATGCCAGCCTTAGGGCCTACGGAGTGAGGAGAGGGCTCTATACCGCGAGTGAGCACACGTCTGTCAACAGCTAGGGTTTCACTGTGTTTGGCCACCTATGCCACCCGGAAATCACAGTGCAACCATGTCAGGGTTACGGGAGTGTCCAAAGAACCAGGAATGCCCAGGTTTTAGCGCTAACGGTTTTTTATAAGCCCTTCTATGTCTTGTTTCCTACTAATGGCTTTTACTGAGCACCTATACATGGACGCTAAAGCTAGCCTTGCTGGTTAGCCTAGGGACTGTGATATGGGCAGCACAGTAGACTCCTCAGAGCAGCGTTGGGACACTTCGGATGCCCAGACCATTGTGCTGAAACCCACGGCCGCGATCTTGCTCATTGCCCCGCTCCGTTGTGTCTGCTGCGATCCTAGTGGCACATCTGCCTATCACACTCTTGACGTGGCCACATCATCCTTTAGGGAAGAACTACCAGCCGCTGGCTGCCGTAAAATTCAGGTCCTCAGCCGTCGCTTGAGCCTTCCGTGAACTCTGTCCAGCCCAGCAAGTGTCTGCCCAGGGCCTTCCGGCCGCAGCAGCTCAGCGGTGGGAGCGCCCGCCTCCCCCGGAGCTCTGCGCACCTGTTGCCTGGTTTCCTGTGTTCCCTGGGTGGTGGTGCTTTAGTCCTGGGGGAGTCTTCCTGCGTCTGGTCCCCAGGGGGAATGCAGGTGTTTTCAACTGTGGAGAGGCTCAGCCATCCTGGAAAAGGGGCCATGGCTGAGCCGCCGATCCTGGGTTTTGAGGGTTTTAGGGCAGTGCGTCTAGAAGTTGAGTGTGCATCAAAGCCACCTGGGGAGCTGAACGCCAGATTGCAGGGGAAGCCCCGGTTTCTGACTCTGGAGGAGGTGTGGCCCAAGAATGCGCATTTCTTTATTTTTATTTATTTGAGAGGCAGAGGGAAGGAGGGGGAGAGAGAAAGAGAGAGAATCGCCTGTCTGCTGGATCACTCCCCAGGCGCCCTACCATGACCAGGACTGGGCCCGGATGAAGCCAGGAGCTGGGAACTCAGTGCAGGTCTCCTTCACGAGTGGCAGGGACTCTGCTTGAGCCGTCACGGCTGTCCCGCTGGGTCTGCACTGGCAAGCAGCTGGGGCAGGGCATTGCGCCCAGGCACTCTGATATAGGGTGTGGGCACCCCAAGCTGTGTCTTAATAGCTGGGCCAGAACCTGCCCCAGAACTTACAGTTCTAACACCTTCCCCGGGTGCTGACTTTGTTGGTCTGGGAACTACCTTTTGAGAAGTTTTAGGGGCATTGAAATGACCTCTCAGCCAGCTGTTAGACGAATGGGTTGATTGTTTTAGATTATCAAGTGCCTACTACATCGTAGGCATTGAGCTATAAGAGAAAGAGGAAGGTGTGGTTTTTCCGAGATGCAGCTGCCTGGGGCCAGGGAGAGGGACCAGTGAAGAGCTGGTCACAGTACCGTTCCGTTGGTGCTCTGTAGAGGGCGCACTTGCGGCTTCCATGGAACACACTTGGGCAGGAGGAGTGTGGTTAGAGGCTTCCAGGAGTTTGCTGGGGGAAGATGAGGGGCAGGACCCCAGGAGCAGCTTGGGCGAGGGTTAGAGAGAACACAGACAGGCCTTGCGTGGGGACCACCTGTGGCTAGGGTGAGCGGAGTAGCATTTGATGGGCGAGGGGGAGCTTAGAGTAGACTGGCAGGTGGAGGCCCATCATGGGGCAGAGGCGCCTGGGCTGATCTGCAGGCCGCGGTGGTCATGGAGAGCGGTCAGCAGGTGAGGAACGTGATCAGAGTTGCCTGCTCACTGCCTACCAGCTGGAAGAGGGACTGGAGGGAAAACGCACCTGTGGGAGACACAGGACACGGTCACAGGAGCCGCGTGGGACACAGTGAGGCCGCCAGGGACCTTGGCCTTGACTTCATCTCGTCCTTGCATCACCCTCTGCCTCTGCTCAGGACGTTAAGCTTCTCAACTCCTGTGGTGCTCTTAGGGGAGCTGCAAGCGCTCATTCCCTGCTTCCTCTACCCAAATGCTGTTGCTACAGGGAAGAGAAGTCAGAGCAGATGTCAGGGGCAGCCTGGGGGCAGGTGAGCTTCAGCAAGAGCAGGTGAGGAAGGGAGTGGGCCGGTCCCACCTCCTCCACCTAGGTGAGGTCGGGGAGGGACTGCCCTCTGCCCACCGCGTGTGCACTGGGGAGCTCCATGAGTGTCTTTTTGGTGCACGTTTCCATCTTCTGGGAACAGATTACAAGGTACCCCCTGGCAGCCGCATTTCCCCACCATCCAGGCCTGGTCCCCTTCATGTTTGGGGTGCACTCGGGGCAGTCTCAGGATGTCTAGTGCGTGCAGTAGGGCTATCCCAGACAGTAAGACCCACCCTGTGACCCCCCCACCCCAGTTACAATCCAGTTGTGCATGGAGACAGTTAAGAAGGGAGCTACAGCAGACTGGTGGCTGGGTAGGGACAAGTGCAGAAGGTGTTAGGGAGGGGACTGAGTTCTCATCTATCCCTGGCCCCCTGTAACAGAAATCAACAATGATGGATCTCACTTGTGGTACTCCTCACTTCAGTCTGGTAATGAAAATTTGATTTGTGGTTTCCTCTCCTTGGGCTCTTCATCCCGCAGTAATTGATACGTCTCCAACAAGTGGCCCTTGAGGAAATCAATTCTGGCAGCCGTCATAGCACCCAGGGAGCCCACCTCCCCTGTGGCTGGCTCCCCTTCCTCCCCCAGTCTGTGGGGTTTCAGCGGTGGCTGGGTTAGGGGCTCGCTGTGAATCTGCAGCAGGGCTCACGTGGGGCAGGTTGATGCCTGCATCAGTAAGCGGAGTCTCCAGGTTTCTAGGTCACCTTTGTCAGATGCCTTTGCTGCTGCAGACCAACAAGGTAGATGTGGGGTAGATGGCAGGACGGGGAGCTGGCAGCCGCCTCGGGTGGGAGGGCGGGCTGGAGCAGAAAGTGGAGAGGCGACCACTGTCCATGTTGGCCTTGGCCAGGGGACCAGATGCGAGCTGAAGGCCTTGCCCAGCGCCGTGCCACACATCTTGCTAACGGCATCCTCAACTAGGATTCTCTTGCTAGAGGGCTGCTGCAGGGAGACTGGCATCAAGCTTTGCTGGCTAAGGCACAGCTGCCTTTCTCCTGGATCCATCTACTGTTTGTTTCTGAAAGAAACTTGCCCGAAGTGGGTAATGTCTTGGCATTCTGTTCCTTGGGTCATTTGATGGAGTTCTGCCTCCTCTCTCTCTTCCATGGTGTTTCCTGTCAGCCTGCTGTCCTGTTCTCTAGCAAGGTTAGTTGTGCCAGCCCTTAGCTCCTCAGGTACTTCGTAAAACCTTAAGGACGAGAACTCTAACCTATGACAGGACTCCTTTTATTCCCTTCCCTTGCTTCCCACAGTAGCTGTTGTGTCATTGGATGCTTGATGGGGCTGCCTGGACTTCTCCTGGCTCTGAGCCAACTCATGATCTCAGCACCTGCCTCTCCAGTGTCCATCCGCTAGAGCGCATGCCTGTCACCGTGTACGCACGTGGTAGGACTGCCTGATGCATTTGTTCATCCTGCATCTCTGGGAGCAAGGTAGGTCTCATAGTTTGCATTCATTCTAGGTCCTCTGAACAGCCCGCTGGTGCTGTCACTTTAGCACGTGGGCAAGCAGAAGGTCTTGGTTATCTGCCCCTGCATAACGACTCCACAGTTCAGAAGCTTAGAACAGCAAGGATGTATTATCTTTCAGTTTCTTTGGGTCAGGAATTGGGAAGAAGTTCGCCTGGGTGGTTCCAGCTCAGGATTTCTCATGAGGTGGCGGTCAAGGGCAGCCTGGGGGCATGTGTCGGCCAGGGCTAGAGGTGTCTGAAGGTTTGTCTTGTGCTGGGGGCTCCTCTCCTGAAGCCGTCAGCTGGTTGTTGGCTGGAGGCCTCCGCGCCTGTCTGTGCAGGCCTCTGCGTGGCACACCACATGGCAGCTGGCTTCCCCAGGGCACAGGGACCCAAGAGAGGGCAACCAGGAAGTCGCTGTGCCGTGTGTGACCCACGCTCTGGAATTGCACACTGTCACTCCCATTTCCTTTTGTCCATTAGAAATGAGTCACTAGGGGCAGGTGCTGTGGTGCAGTGGGTGAAGCTGCCTCTGTGATGCCTGCATCCCATATCATAATGCCAGTTTGAGTTCTGTCTCCATTTGCCATCCAACTTCCCGCTAATACATCTTGGGCAGCAGCAGATGATGGACCAAGTGCCTGGGCCCTGTCACCCACATGGGAGACCCAGATGGAGTTCCTGGCTCCTGGCTTCAACCTGACCCTTCCATGGCTATTGCATGTATTTGGGGACTGAACCGACAGACGGAAGATCTATCTCTCCATCTCTCTGCTTTCTAAATATATACATATATACCTAATAGATGCTTGAAGGGTTCTGATATAGTTGGTTAGGAATGTGGTCCACAGCTAGACTGGCATTTAAAAACACTTCATGGGGATTGTAGTGTTCAGTTCAGGCTGTGAACAGCTGGCTTAGATTTTATATCAGTTGTCTTTCTATGGCCCTTGATAGCACTGTTCCTAATTTGCCACTGTACAGGTTCATCCAAAGCTGGGCCTTGAGGATGATTCCTGTCTCCCAATGTATTCTCTGCTAGGGAAGGGCTGGGCCTTTCCATTTCTCGTCCCGCTCTCTCGCCCTCACTTCTAGCTCTGTGTGTGATAGTGGATTATAGATCACGTCTGGTGATTCCCATGGAGAAAGCCGAATGCTACCTGAGAGTCCCCTACAATATGCAGGATTCTGTAATCTTGCCTGCATTGCTACCCCAGACGGTGCCCCAGGGTGCGGTTCTCGTCTCCGTGTCCACTTTTGTGCATAAGCTGCCCTTGCTCAATACTGGGCTTGGTGAGTGAGTGTGACCGTTTCAGCAGTGGTCAATGCCATTGCTGGAAAAACACGCAGTTACTGTTACTATTGTATAGTGACAGGAGCACCTTACATCCGTTCATGAGAGACTTGGATGGAAGAATTTACAGCATTTGGGGCAAATGAAGCTTTTAAAAATCTCATTCATGACACTTTTTTTCTGTGTTGGGACATAATTTCTGAGCAAGTTTTTAATTGACATTGGTTTGTCACGGCTGCTAGATTTGGCTAGATCAACTTAACTAGAGACCTTCAGTAATTACCAGCTGTCATATTTTAAACAAATTGTGCATAGCTAGCAGTTCTCTAAGAAATGCTGATTGTAACGGGGGAGGGTTACTAAAAAATGAAAGTGGAAAATTACCTGCTTCTGCTTGATAAGAAAGCGGATCTGAAGACATCTGAGTTCTTAGGCTGAAGTGGTGAAAGCTGTTAGGTGTAGAGGCACTCTGCTGTGGCCTGCCCACGAGGTGCGTAAGCTGGGCAGGTGCACCCCTGAGTTCTAAGGCGAGGGGAACTGATCGATACGTGTAGAGGTACACAAAGGGCGATGTAGTAGGGGCTTTGGCTCCTGTGATTATGGCAACTGAGAAGGCCCACGACAGGTCATCTGCAGGCCGGAGACCCTGGGGTGCCCATAGCATGGCTCAAGTCTGACGACCTCAGAACCAGGGAAGCCGTGGGTAGAATGCCCAACCTGAGCCTGCAGACCTGCGTCCAGCAAGGGGGTTGCAGGTGTAAGTCCTGGAACCCAAGGCCAGAGTCGAACAGGACCCAACTCTTAGGCAAGAGACCAGTGTTACCTTCTGTATGTGGTCTCCCCAGCCAGTGTGTAGAGGCCAGGTCTTCCCACTCAGGGCACTCTGATTCTCATGCTAACCTTGCTTGGAAGCACTCTCATAGACACACCCAAAATCATTCTTTTCCAGATTTCTTTTCTTTTTTTTTTTTTTTTTTGGACAGGCAGAGTGGATAGTGAGAGAGAGAGACAGAGAGAAAGGTCTTCCTTTTTGCCGTTGGTTCACCCTCCAATGGCCGCTGCGGCTGGCGCATCGCGCTGATCCAAAGCCAGGAGCCAGGTGCTTCTCCTGGTCTCCCATGCGGGTGCAGGGCCCAAGGACTTGGGCCATCCTCCACTGCCTTCCCGGGCCATAGCAGAGAGCTGGCCTGGAAGAGGGGCAACCGGGATAGAATCCGGCACCCCAACCGGGACTAGAACCCAGTATGCTGGCGCCGCAAGGCGGAGGATTAGCCTGTTAAGCCATGGCGCCGGCCCTTTTCCAGATTTCTAAGTGTTCCTTAATCCAGTCAAGTTGACCCTGAAATTGACCACCACAGCAGGTAACTTAATTCAGTTGAGCCTCAATGTCCTCACCTGTAGATACAAAGTAATAACAATAGAAAGTTTGTGAGGAAGAAATAAGATAAACCACACAATACACTTGGAACACACCTGGACCATGGTAAGCGCTCAGCATAGTTTAGCCATTTTTATGGCCGTATTTATTTTTCTTTCTCCTTATTGAGTTACTTGCATAGAAAAGGGGGTTGTTTATCTACTGAACCATGTTGCCAAAACTTCATTCCAGGCGAGTACTTCCATATAGTTTTTGAGAATAAATAACTCAATCTTCACTTTTTACTTCATTTTTAGTTTTAGGATTTTGGGAGACTCTGATTTATATACCATTGCCATCTGGTGGTGATACCCTCAAATTGCAGGAATTTTTTTATTAAAGATTTATTTATTTTTTTATTTGAAAGTCAGAGTTACATAGAGAGAGGAGAGGCACAGAGAGAGAGAGAGAGAGAGAGTCTTCCATCCACTGGTTCACTCCCTAATTGGCCACAATAGCCAGAGCTTCGCCAATCCAAAGCCAGGAGACAGGAGCTTCTTCGGGTCTCCCACGTGGGTGCAGGGGCCCAAGGACTTTGGCCATTTTCTACTGCTTTCCCAGGCCATAGCAGAAAGCTGGATTGGAAGAGGAACAGGTGGGTCTTGAACCAGTGCCCATATGGGATGCCGGCACTGCAGGTGGCAGTTTTACCTGTTATGTCACAGTGCCGACCCCAGGATTGTTTTTTGAGAGATGAATAAATCCCTCAGAATTTGCAATCTGATGAAGTGAAATTATGAAATGACAGCTAATAAAAATTGCATCCTATTTTTTCAAAGTTCATTAAAATACTCTGTCTACAAGAAGTCTGTAGAGTAGGGTAGATGTGTCAATCTATAAAGAGAAATAAGCAGAAGAGATCATTGTGATCTGAATGTTTATGTCCACTCACAATTGGTTTGTCACAACCTAAGAGGTGGGGCCTTTGGAAGGCGATTCAGTCCTGAGGACTCTGCCTTCACAGCTGTGGTTTGCGCTCCATCGGAAAGGCTGCGAGGGCTCGATTGTCCCTTTGGCTACGGGAAGACACCACTAGAAGGCGCCGTCTTTGAGGGCAATGAATTTCCCAGCACTTTGAGCTTGCAATTGCCAGTGTCCAGAACTGTGAGAAGTCAAGTTCTGATGTTTACAAGTCAGCCGGGCTCATTTCGCCATCACAGCCCGAACAGACTGAGATCAGGAGCCTTGCCCAAAGTCAGGGGTGAGCCTAAAGGCCAAGAGTCGGGGCCATAGCGTGGACCCCCCGGGTCTCCACGGCCAGAGCCTGTCTGACGTTAGGGGTGGCCCACGCACTTCCAGGGTCAATCAAGTGAAGTAGGAAGTAGGATCGTATTAAGGACTGTTTTGCTTCCCAAGACAGCTGCCGAGCCAGACTGTAGCTGCTTACTACAAGGAAGGGTTTAGGATTCTCTCTGTAGGCGGTGACGACGTCACTTTTGTCAGAATTGCTGTGTCCTTTCCCTGGTAGAACAAAGAGACGGTGCCATTTCGGTTATTTACTGCCATGCGGCGGACCACCCCAATACTCGGTGTCTAAAACAACACTGATGATTTTTCATTTTTTATAATTCGGGTGGTGCTTGGCTGAGTGATTCTTCCCCACGTGTCACCACCTGGGGTCACTCATTCGGTGGCTCTCAACTGCTGGGTCACCACCTGGGGTCTCTCATTCGGTGGCTCTCAACTGCTGGGTCACCACCTGGGGTCTCTCATTCGGTGGCTCTCAACTGCTGGGAAGGTTGGCCCGGCACAGCCCAGGTCTAAGCAGGCTTTGCTTTCACATCTCACAGCTCTGAGCAGCTTCCGTGACTTCTCTGTGTCTGTCTTGGGCCCCTGGAAGTTCAAGTCCAAGTCCAAGACTAAGTGGGCCCATCTAGTCTCTGATGAGAGTAGCACTGCAGTGTGGACTGTGAGTGGAGGTAGGCTCATAGGGTGAGTCAGGGAGAGAGTGGCTGGCCCTGACTTGGGCTTTTATAACCAAGCTCCCAGGAGAACCAGCTTCCAAGGGCATGCCTCCAGTGACCTAAGGCCCAGTCAGCCCACTCCTAGACTGTACCTAACGCCATAACTGGATTAACTTTCCACCCTCTTAGTACCCTTAGTTTATGACTTTGCAGCTGAAGTCTTGCGTGTGTTTGGGAGCCAAATTGTGATTGACCTGTAGCAGGAAGGAAGCCGGAAGTTGCTAGTTCCCTCAGGACCTGGACTCAAAACTCCCAGAGTAAGCATCATTTCCACCACCTGATGGTCAGAACAAGTCACAAGACTGGCCCGGGCAGGGCCAAGGGACGCCACACCCTGATATGTGTGTGTGGGTCCGTGGGAGTGTATGCCCGTAGGTACAGTGTCACGAGGAGCCGTCAGCATTGTTGGAAGTCTGCCTGCCACTGTGCACTTTCTGGGAGGAAGCCACCAGCTTCTGCTAGCTTGTTCCATCCGTAGATACAAACATGACTCTGTTAAAGCCACCAGGGGTGCACGGGGCATTTTTTAAAAATTAAGATTTTTTAAAATTTATTTTACTTGGAAGAGTTATAGAGAGGCAGATACAGAGAGAGAAAGAGAGAGAAAGAGAGAGAGAGAGAGAGAAGAGCCTTCCATCTACATGTTCACTCCCCAAATGGCTGCAATGGCCAGAGCTGAGCCAATCTGAAGCCAGGAGCCAGGAGCTTCTTCTGGGTCTCCCACATGAGTGCAGGGGTCTGAGGGCTTGGACCATCTTCTACTGCTTTCCTAGGTCATAGCAGAGAGCTGGATCAGAAGTGGAGCAGCCAGGACTTGAACCAGCACCCATATGGGATGTTGGCACTGTAGGGCAGTGGATTTACCTGCTACACCACAGTGCCTGCCCCTAAATAAATCTTTTTAAAACAAATTCAGGAACAGCAAGTTCAACTCAAGGTAAAAAAATGGTAGAGGAAGGGTCTTTGAACATAGGACTTGTAGCTATTGACAGTCCATGTTCCTATTTGGGTTGCCTGTAACTACAAGGAAACATGATCTTGGTCTTCGAGATTACTTTATGCACCTAACCCAGACTCAGTTCACACTGGCATTTACGGATAGAGGAGAATTTGCACAAATGACCAAAAACATTAACCCAGTAGATGGTAGAAAGATACTACTTCCAAATGCATGATAATGGTGTGTTCAGAGCCTTGTGGACAGCCAAACTGTGATTCGGATCTAAATAATCTAGTCAAATATGTACTTCTCCAATTGCCTGTGGCCAGAAAATGGCTCTCCCTTTTCAGCTTCAGTTCATCTATCCAAACAAATTCTTCCTAAGCGAGCTTTTGTTAGTTCATAATTGCCTTGAGAGAGTTGGGTACAAGAGTTCACATTGCAATTAACAGAGAATTCACAGCTGGGGCTTCCATTGTTCGTGTGGATTGTCCTCTCATCTGCAAATGTGCTTTGCCAATAGGTTTGTAGTAGAATTGCATCATTATACTTAAATTTCATAGCTACCGTGTAAGATCACGCTAAGATCGCTGCCTTGTAAAAAAAAGGAAACTGAGGCCCAAGCACGTTGAAGACTTCATCAGGGAATTGCAAAGTCAGACCTGGGTTCCATATTTCAGTGTTTTCCCCTCTTCCACGCCTCTAGCCTGTCATGTGCCTACCCTAACTCCAAGACTGTGGTGTGGGAGAAGCAATTCTTGATACAAAAATCCTCTGTTAGTATCTTAATAAAGTCCTTGGCCATGAAATTAAAATGCAAAGGTACTAGGATTTAACCTGACTTTCAGATAGTGGTGTAAAAGCTTACTATTTGCAGCAGTTGGAAGGAATACCGGGAAATGTGTTTTTACCCAAACTTGATAGTGACTTTCTCCTTGGAGGAGGATTTGAGCTCATTCAGTCCTGGACCTGAGCGTCATGTGGGAGAGGCCTAAGGGCAGCACTTGTTCAGCAGCCAAACCACTTCTGTGAGCGCCCACTCGGATTAGAGCTGGTCAGGAGATGGACAGTTCCAGGCCCTATTAGCTGTCCTGGAGACAGCGAGTCCAGCTAGGAGCACCAAATAAGTTAATGAGGAAACTTTCTCAATAGCAACTAATTGGCTTTGCTGCCGGGCTTCGACTAGAGCCGAGAAGTAAACACAGACATATCATGAGAGTGGAATAATGACATTATACCGTATGGGAAAATTAGTGTGGACGAGCAGTTCTTTTGCCCTTGGACTTCATCAAAGCTTCGGTGTGGGCTGTGCAGAGATGGGGGAGAAGGCACTCTGCTTTCCTGGGGATAGTCTCAGTGCAACTTGTCACCCTTACATAATTACTAATGTCCCCATTCACTCTCGTAAGTATTCAGGCTTGGATGCTAAGTTATATGATCCCCCAAAGTACAGAGCTCAGCATGGCTTAGTTCTCATCCTGCACAAGCCAATAACATCTTCAGGGAGACAGCCAAGTAAGCAGTATTTATTTTGCACTTTTCATGAACATGTACTTCTTGACACTGGAGGTTGAAATTAAGGCTTTTTCCCTGAGTAAGGTCTTTTTAACGTGATCATGCATATTCAAATTCATATTGGCCTGACTTTAGCGGGCTTTTTTTTTTTTTAAAGATTTATTTATTTATTTGAAAAGCAGTTACAGAGAGAGAGAAAGAGAGGTCTCTCCTCTGCGTGTTCACCCCCAAATGGCCATGATGTCTAGGGCTGGGCCGGGTTGAAACAGGAGCTCTGTGCAGGTCTCCTATGTGGGTGACAGGGACCCAAGCACTTGGGCCGTCTTCTGCTTCCCCAGGCACATTAGTAGGGAGCTGGACCAGAAGTGGATGCAGCTAGAACTTGAACCTGTGCTCCGACAGGTGATGCTGATGTCCCAGGTGGCAGCTTGACCCCCTGAGCCACAACAGCAGCCCTTGGCTTTGGATTTAGTTGAACATGTAGAAAAGGGTGGTGGTGATTCTTCATGGGTGAATCAGGAAAATCACCATCATCGTATTCACTGTATTTATAACAGCGAATTGGTTCTTGCACATGGTGACCCCATTCAGTGGGAAAGTCCTGGGAAGTGGACGTACAGAGGGTTAGCAATGAGCGGAATCCACAACCTAAGAACATCACTGAGACTGAAGCCTGGTCCTCCCACCTTTGGCTTCTATGTCCTTCTCTTCAGCCTGTCTCTTGAAGATGTTCCTGACAGTTGCTTTATCTGACAGTGGACATGGTGACTTAAGGTGTTTCTTGAGGGCCGGCACCGTGGCTCACTTGGTTAATTCTCTGCCTGTGGCACCGGCATCTCATATGGGCACTGGGTTCTAGTCCTGGTTGCTCCTCTTCCAGTCCAGCTCTCTGCTATGGCCTGGGAGTGCAGTGGAGGATGGCCCAAGTGCTTGGGCCCCTGCGTCTGCATGGGAGACCAGGAGGAAGCATCTGGCTCCTGGCTTCGCATCCGCACTGCCGTAGCGACCATTTGGGGAGTGAAACAGCGAAGGGAAGACCTTTCTCTCTCTCTCTCTCTGTCTGTAACTTTACCTGTCAAAAAAAACGTGGTAACAGCTATTGCTCTCTTAAAAAAAAAAAAAAAAGTGTTTCTTGAGCGCTTAGTTGTACTTGGGACCTAGTGAAATGGGTGAGAATGTAGCATGCTGACCAGGCAACAACACTGAACTTTGTTCCTCTAACGGGGGTGGGGAACCTTCCCTCTGCCAAAGGCCATTTGGATATTTATATCATCATTCACAGGCCATACAAAATTACCACCTCTAAAAATCAGCCTGCCATGCATTGACTGAATTTCAAGTTTTGCTTGCAATTGCTTTGGCGGGGCTACGCCAAATGGTTTTGTGGGCCTTACGTGGCCCACGGGCCAGGCGTTCCCCACCCTTGCTCCAGAGTGTGCATTGTTGCTAGTTTATACGTCTCGTGTGGCCCAGGGACAGCCTCATAAAACCAGCCTTACATTGGCTAAGTGCATTTATGGTTTACAAAGCATTTTACAAGCAGTGTCTGCTTGTGGCGTCTGCTTGATGCCTTGGATGTAGGGGCACTGGCGAAGGTCAAGGTCTGTCACCACTCTTTCCCCAACAGACGAGGAAAGAGGCTGAGAAAGCTGGAGTGAGTTGCTCAAGGTCACAAAAAGGGTACATGGCAACGTGTGGCTAAAGGTCAGTACTTCTGATATCCGACCCTCCGGGGGCTCCCGATTCCTGAGCTCAAAAGCGCGTTCTCTGCCTGGTTATCAAACTTGACCCTGAGGCCAGCAGGGCCCATGATGAGCACCTGGTGAGACGCTGAGATGATTCTCTGGGAAGGGGGCCCAAGTATGGTCTGGAGCTGCTGCAGTGGTTAGAAGTGCAGCCGCCCTGTACATGGCCTAGGTGATTTTAATGGCCAAAAAAGACCAGAAAGTCCTGGAAAGCTAATTAAGCACATTGAAAGGAGCCAAGTGAGCAGGAGGCAATTAGAGAAGGGATGGACGTGTTTTGAAGGCTTGCAGACCGAGCCTGTTCTAACAGTGCAACTGGAGAAACTCTGGAGCCACGGGGTTAGAGGAGGTAAAGGCCGTAGGAGGGCTGAAGGATGTGTCAGGTGGCTCTTTATCCTGGGAGACTGTGTTTGCTTCCTTAATTGGGGCAGGAGCTGCTTGAGGGGCAAGAGATTTTACACAAACGAAAGTCCAGGAAGAATGGAGTTGGAGGAGAACCCCTCACCAACGCGGAATTAAAGACAGAGATGTCCACTTTCTCTGAGTTAGAGCAAGGCCATTCCCCCTCACCATGAACCCTGATGGATCTCAATAAGAGAATCCAGGTCATTGCCTAGACCAGCAGAAGCAACCAGCGGGTGTTGTGAGCAAATGAATCACAAGTCCTCTGCTTGGTGCCTGTCTTCTGTCTCTCCCTCTCTCTCTCTTTCACTGGCACTCTGTTTTAAGATGAACAGAATTCCTGTCTTATTTACTATCTGTGCAACTGAAGGCACCAGCTGACTTAGATTTCCCTACACCATTGAGCAGCTTTTGTTTCCAAGCAGTATGGGAATTCATGGATGGAATAAAATGAGAGTGTACTGATGGATCAAAGGGAGAAGGCTGTGGCTTTGATCATAACTTTTTATTTTTAATTTGAAAACAAACAAACAAACACAGAGAGATCTTCCACCTGCTGGTTCACTTCCCAAATGCTTGAAACACCTAGAGCCGGGCCAGGCCAAAGCCAGGAGCCAGGAACTCTATCCGTGTCTCCCAGGAGGGTGATAGGCACCCAAGTAGTTGAGCCATCATTGCTCCTCTAAGGGTGCACGTTAGCAGGAAGCTGGCATCAGAAGCAGAGCTGGGAGTTGAACTCAGGCACTCTAGCAAGGGCTGCAGGTGTTCTCATGGAGCATCATTTTTTTTTAAAAAAGATTTATTTTCTTTATTTGAAAGTCACAGTTACCAAGACAGAGAGGGGTCTTCCATCTGTTGGTTCACTCCCCATATGGCCACAACAGCCAGGGCTGGGCCAGGCTGAAACCAGGAGCTTCTTTTAGGTCTCCCATGTGGGTGCTGGGGCTTTCCCATCTTCTGCTGCTTTCCCAGGCACATAAGCAGGGAGCTGGATCAGAAATGGAGCAGCTGGGACTCGAACCGGCACCCCTATGGGATGCCAGTGTCACAGGCTGCGGCTTTACTGCTGTGCCCCCTCACGTGGCATCTTAACTGCTTCGTCAGACGCCCACCCGAATCACAGGTTTTGAAGGCTTAGAATCACTGGCTCTTAGAGCTGCAGAAGGGAGGCTGAGAGGCTGCAAAGTCTCTTCTCAGTTAATGTAGACTTTTCTGCAGCCACCTGACTAGATGGCAAGCCTGCCGTTTTGGAAGCACTTTCAGGAAGTTCAAGTGTATGGTCTCAGGACATTTCCCTCTCCCCTTCTAAATTTTCCTACCCAGCACTGTGTATGTAGCAGCTCCCCATGCCACACAGGGTGTGAGTCCTCTACAGTGATTGGGTCATCGACCCCACACCACTTTGTCCCTGTTTCACAGAGAAGAAACTGAGTCACAGAGAGGCTGAGTGACTGGCCACGGTCACACAGCTAGTGAGGGACAGGGAGCGAGCTGGAGCCCAGGCGGCCAGTCTCCCACGGTCTGCACACGTGACCACCACCTCTGCTGCTGCCTCGTGAGAGCTCTTGGCGGTGCAGGTTTCTGCCCCTGATTTTGCATCATCAGAATGGACCTCTTGCAGCTTCTACTCCACAGTCTTTCCCGTGGTGATTTCCCCAGGTGTTTTCAGACACCTGCCGCCTTCCTCTCCAGGCAGGAAGTCCTTGGCTCTCCCAGCAATTTCTCAAGTGACGTGATTTCCGTCCTGCTGGCGCTGCTGGCCTGGTGAAAAGCCCCTGGGATTTGCAGCTGCACCTGAGCTAGACTCCTGGGCTCTGTCTACTTGAGCAGACACTGCCCAATCTTTCTGAGCTAATGTCACTGTTGTTGCAAGCGAGGGCAACTCTACCCATTCCCCCCCAATAGATCTGTAGATTCATGTAGTCCCCATCAAAACCCTGGCAGGCTGACTGGCAGAGACTGATAAGATGACAATGTGAAGGATCTAAAATAGCAAAACAACATTGAAAACAAAGTTGGAGGGCTCATACTCCCTGCTTTCAAGACTGACTCTCAAGCTACAGTAATAAAGACAGTATGATGCTGGCGTAAAGATAGACAAAGAGATCCATGAAACAGGATAGAGAGCCTAGAAATAGACCCATTCCTACACAGTCAGTTGATCTTTGACAAAGATACAAAGTTGATTCAATAGGAAAAGTTTTTTATCAGATGGGGCTGGAAAAAAATAAAGGACTCTCTATATGTAAATAAAACATGACTGCAGCCTAACCCTATCAGATCATAGACTTAATGTAAAAGCTAAACCCAAAACATCAAGAGAAAACATAGGGACGTATCTTCATGATTTGGGATTCCTCAGAGACTGGGACATGAAAAGCACTAACCATAAAAGAAAAAAAGGAGGGAAGGGCCTTTGGTGTAACAGCTAGGACAACACTGGGAAGCCCGCATCCCGTGTGGGAGTGCCTGGGTTTGAGTCCCGACGCTGCCCCTGACTCCAGCTTCCTGCCATTGCAGACCCTGGGAGGCAGTGGTGATGGCTCAAGTAGTTGTTGGGTCTCTGCCAACCATGTTGGAGACCTGGACTGAGCTCCAGGCTCCTGGCTTTGACCTGGCCCAGCGCTGGCTGTTGCAGGCATTTGGGGACTGAACCAGTAGATGGGAAATCTCTCTCTGTCTCTTTCTCTATTTCTGTCTCTGAAATAAATAAAAATTTAGGAAAAAGGAAAAGTTAGAATTTGTCAAAATCAAATATTTCTTATCAAGATATGTTATTAATGGAATAAATATGCAGTCCACAGACTAGAAGGAAATATAGTAATATAAATAAATAAGCTTTAAGTTGAAATAGCTAAAGAACTTCTGTAAGTTGATAATGAAAAATAACCCAATGGAAGCATGAGCAAAAGACTTGAACAGAATTTGATATCTGAATGGTCGGTAAGAAGACTAGCATCATTTGTCATAAGGGAGATGCAAATGAAAACCACGATGAGAATCCCTCAGATCAGAAAGACTGGCAGTGCCAAATGTTGGCAAGGATGTAGAACGAGTGGAGCACTCCTGCGGCACTGGTGGGAGTGTGAAGTGATACTGTCAACTTAGAGAACTGTTAGACAGTTCTTATAAAGTTAAACATGTATCTATCCAATGGCCCAGCTGGTTACTCTCAATACACAAGAAAAATGAAAACATGTGTTCATCAAAGGACTAATATGAGAGTGTTCCTACCAGCTTTACTCATGCTAGTTCCAGATTGAAACCAATAGGGAGTGGATGAACTGTGGAATGATCATGGAAAATGGAAAAATAACCAACAATAGAAAGGAACAAAATACCCAACATGTACAACAGAATCTCAAAAACATAATAGTTAAGGGGGAAAGGCCAGAAGAAAAAGTACTTCCCAAATGGTCCTATTTACGTGAAGTTCAACAACAGACAAAACCAATCCACAGAGTAGAAATCAGAGCACTGGTTGACTTGGCGAGGGTGGTTGGGCAATGACTGGAAGATCGGAGGACACTGTCTGGGCTAATAGAAAAATTCTTTATCTTGAACGCAACAGTGAACATATGGTGGCACAGCCATCAAGACTCAAATCAAAAAGGTAGGGTTTTGGCCCAGAAGTTAAACTGCTGGTTAGGATGCCTGCAGCTACCATCAGAGCTCCTGGATTGGAGTCCCCGCTTCAGCTCCTGAGTCCAGCTTCCTGGGAAGCAGAAGTGATGGCTCAGGTAGTTGGGTTCCTGCCACGCATGTGAGAGACCTGGATTGAGTTCCTGGCTCCCAGCTTCAGCCACAGCCATTGTGGGCATTTGGGGGGTGAATCAGCAGATGGGAGTTCTCTGTATCTCTCTCTCTCTCTCTCAAATAATTATCTTTTTATATTTAAAATTGAACTTTTTAGATCTGGGAAATTTTATCTAAATGTTAATAATAATTGAAAATGAAGATACTATGATTCACGCTAAACAGAAAGTGCAGTGGGACTGTTAGTCCCATGATTTGAACTTTCTTTTTTTTTTGAAGACTTTTTAATTTATTTATTTGAGAGGTAGAGTTACAGACAATGAGAGGGAGAGACAGAGATGTCTTCCTTCCGTTGGTTCACTCCCCAAATGGCCGCCACGGCTGGAGCTGTGCCGATCCGAAGCCAGGAGCCAGGAGCTTCTTCCTGGTCTCCCAGTGGGTGCAGGGGCCCAAGGACTTGGGCCATCTTCTACTGCTTTCCCAGGCCATAGCAGAGAGCTGGATCGGAAGTGGAACAGCCAGGACTTGAACTGGCGCCCATGTGGGATGCCGGCACTTCAAGCCAGGGCGTTTACCCTCTGTGCCATAGCGCCGGCCCAGATTTGAGCTTTTTAATTCTATTCATGTGGACTGAGGTGATGTTCACTTTTTTTTTTTATGATTTATTTGAAAGAGTTACAGAGAGAGAGAGGGAGGGAGATACAGACAGGGAGAAAGAGAGGTCTTCCACCTGCTGGTTCATTCCCCAAATGGCTGCAATGGCTGGGGCTGGGCCAGGCCAAAGCCAGGATCCAGGAGCTTCTTCTAGTTCTCTCACATGGGTGCAGGGCCTAAGCATGTGGGCCATATTCTGCTGCTTTCCCAGGTGCATTAGCAGGGCACTGGATTGGAAGTGCAACAGCCGGGACTCAAACTGGCACCCATATAGGATGTTGGCATCACAGGTGGTGGCCCTACCTGCTACACTGCAACACCAGGCCCCACTGTGTTTACTTTTTCTTTTTTCTTCTTAAGGGTTTATTTATTTATTTATCTGAGAGGTAGAGTTACAGAGAGAGAAAGAGATAGACAGACAGAGAAGTCTTCCATCTATTGGTTCACTCCCCAAATGGCCAGAATGGCCGAAGGTGGGCCAATCTGAAGCCAGGAGCCAGGAACTTCTTCCGGGCCTCCCATGTTGATGTAGGGGCCCAAGCATTTGGGCTGTCCTCCAGTGCTTTCCCAGGCCATAGCAGAGAGGTGGATTGGAAATGGAGCAGCCGAGATATGAACCGGTGCCCATATGGGATGCTGGCACTGTGGGCGGAGGCTTAACCTACTACGCCACAGTGCTTCCCCATATCTTTACTTTTTCTTTTCTCTTCTTCTTTTTTTTTTTTTTTTTTTTTTTGACAGGCAGAGTTAGTGAGGAGAGAGACAGAGAGAAAGGTCTTCCTTCTGTTGGTTTGCTCTCTAAATGGCTGCAACGGCCAGAGCTACACCTATCCGAAGCCAGGAGCCAGGTGCTTCCTCCTGGTCTCCCATGCGGGTGCAGGACCCAAGCACTTGGGCCATCCTCCACTGCCTTCCCGGGCCACAGCAGAGAGCTGGACTGGAAGAGGAACAACCGGGACAGAATCCGGTGCCCCGACCCGGTCTAGAACCCGGTATGCCGGCGCTGCAGGCGGAGGATTAGCCTAGTGAGCCACGGTGCTGGCCTATCTTTACTTTTTCTAAAAAGCTGTTTCATCACACTCTTGCCATTTACTGTATGTAGAGCTAATTGTTGCTAAGTTTCTCTTTTTTTGTGCATGCATTACTACCAAGTGCTACTTTCAGAAACACCTCCTTTATGTACCTCACTGGCTCTATCAGCAGCCCGTGCTGTCAATGATGACAGCTTCCCCTGAAGTCGTACTCAGGGCCAAGAACTCTTCTGGAGCTCTCCACAGATTCCCTGATTCATGCTCACAACCACTCCAGTGGATAGGTGCTACTAGTATCCCCATTTTATAGGTGGGCTGACTCGAGGCACAGCTGGGTTAAATGACTTGCCTAGGGTCACATGGCCAGAAAGGGCTGGAGCTGGGGTAGGTCTTATGCCAACTTCTGTGCTCCTAACTCCTAGGCTACACAGTCTTTGAGCCTGGTTTGCTTCTTCATGTTTTGCCTTGACCCTAATTGACCTGGGGTTTGATCCATCCCTGGTTAATCCTCTTCTGTACTCATGCCTGGGTCACTCCCGTGAGGAACTTCATACCCAGAGTACTTTGTGAATTCCTTCTGGAGGCTCTGGTGTGAGAACTTGTTTACAGAGGAGCAACTGTGAACGTTAGGGGAGAGGCTCCCATGAGCTCTGGACCTCATCCCAGGCCTCGCCCTGGCCTCCGTCTCTCCACACACCAAGATTCAAAGGATCCTTGGGACAGTGCCAATGAGCCACGAGGTCCAGGATGCTGTTCTCCATATCCACCAACACCAACATCCGTGCTGTGAAGTCAGGTGGAGGAAGCACTGCTTGGTAGCATTTCACACCTAAAAGGAGGAGAGATCTGGCAGGTGCCGTCAGCCACAGATCCACTAAGGGGCTAAAAACATAAACGAAACCTCGCACAAATCTGAGTCCACGTTCACAGAAGTAGAATGTTCAAATCGTAGGACTAATGGCCCTACCGCTTTCACTAGTTATAGAAGATCTTAATATGTTCAATTCATGTGTCTTTATTCTAACATTTAGGTAGAACCTGCAGGATCTTAAGTGTTCAGTTTAATGAGTCTGACAGTTGTGTGCACCCATATAACCATCATCCCAGTGCATATACAAGAATGTTTGATATTTCCACGTGTCCTGTTCCAGTGAGTTTCCATTCACCCCAGCGAAAGGCCCGTTTTGGTGGAAAAGTGGGGATCTTCTGGGCCAGACTGGGATTCTTGTTCACTCACCTGCGTCCTAGAGAATGGACTGGAGGCTGGAGACAGCTCTGTGCCAAAGCAGAACCGGAAACACTGAAAGCTGCGGTCCTAGCAGCCTGTCCTGGCAGGAGTGCCCCTGCCCCTGGAATCGTGACTGCCCTGCTTGCTTTGTTCCTAGGCCACTGGCCCTCGGGAGTCCTGCTGGATTGAAGCATAGGTTTCTGGATTCATGACCCAAAGAAGGGTGCTCCAGAGAATGTAATTCACGAGAACGTTCTCGGTGGTGAGTTTTAAGTCCCACTTAGACCCTTCCAATGATCTACTTTCTCATTGGCCTGTATCAACTTGGCCTTGGTAGCTACCTTTATGCTGCTTAACGTGGGACAGAGAGAAGACATGAGATGGTGCTAGACCAGGAGGCACCCAGAGAGCGCAGCCTGGAGTTAGCTATGGGGGAGATGCCTGACAGCTGTGCTTGTTGGGGAAGCTGTATTTAGGTTGTCCTTGGGCTCCATCACCATGCAGCTCTGTATAGACAGTCAACTGCAAGCCCTCATCTACAAACTGGGCTTAATGCTTCTTCTCTGTCTCGTGAGTATGGGTCAGTTTAAATGAGATATTAAGAACTTAGAGCCCTGAAAATGTGACAGTGGTATGGGCTCAGGGAGCACTGTATGTTTAAGCTACTGAAGATGCTTGAAGAAGCTGGACCGGTGGTGGAGCAAAAACACAGAGGAGAGTTTGGGACCCTCAAACAACATTCTCAGTTCTTCCATTCTTGAAAACTCAGCCTTACACATTGGCTCTGTTGGGTTTTAAAGGCTTCCAGGCCTCCAAGTCCCTATCCAACCACCCACACCTCAGTGTTCCTCTCCTCTCAGCTAAAACTTGCAACTTCAATGTTAAACATCTAGTGCATACCAAGCCGTGTGAAGGCTATGAGTATGAATGAAAAATCACTCCTGCCCTCTAGGAGTTACAGTGGGAGCGCATCATGCCAGGAAAGAATCCCAAGCAAGCTGTGCTCCTGTTTCCTCCACCAACCCACACTGCTGGTCTCCTGCTCTGTCTTGGTCTATGCTTTTTCTCATGTTAAGTAGCTAATTTCTGGGATCCCTCTGCAGTGACCAATGTCCTGGTCCCGAAAAAAATCCTCCCATCAACTTCTAAGACAAGACAACAAATCACTAATTGCTGTAGCTTTGGGAGGAGTCATATGTTAACTTGATATTATTGTGTTCTCAGTGTAGGAGTGAATTTGTTTAAAAAAAAAAATAGCTGCACACTTTTATCTTCATGTAAGTGCATTGGGCTTTTGTTTTTCTTTTTTTAACTAAAATCTACAGTTTGTTTGGATGTTACCAACTCTTCCATTAATAGCCTCTTTCTGTCCCAGCTGCCAGTCCGGAGTTCAGCGTGTCACCCCCCAGCCTCCTCTGGCCTGGGACAGTTTCCCAGTCCTTTTTTTTTTCCTTTTTCCATGACCTTCACAGTCTCCAGGAATGCTGCAGACGGTGCCTGAATCCAGGGCTGTCTGATCTTTTTCTCGTGATGAGATGGGGCTCGTGGGTCCTGGGGAGGGGCAGCACAGAGCAGACGTGCACTCCTTGCCTGGTCCGGGTGCAGGAGGGCCACCTGCCTGGAGGTACACACCTGGGTCCCTCGGGGGAGCTGTGGTCTCTGCCAGGTTTGCCCACTCTGAAGTTAGGCTCTTCCCCTTTGCATACTCTGTTCTTTGAAAACAAGTCACCATGTAGCGTGAGCTTCGCTTCACCTCCTGGCGCGGAGTATCTGCATCCATTACCTGCGTGAGTGAGTCCTGAACGGATTTACGGTTCAGCCTGTGTCTCTCAGTGCAAGTCAACCTCATATTCCAGTTCACCCTCACTCTGTTTCTGGAGCGCATTAGCTAATTCCAAGTAGAACTTGTAGCAGAATCTCACTCACTCTCTGTAGGTAGAGGAGATTCTTGTTGGTCTTCACCCGACTTCTAAGCTGAGCTCTGCGTAGCCAGAGATGGGGGGTGGGAGTGCCTAACCCGTGGGGCCTGTGTTGGGGTGTTCTTCTAGAAGCTGATCTCAGAGTAACTTTGCACACAGCCTCTTTTGCTTGGTTTCCTGCTTCCCATGGGGGAGGGGGTCACTATCTGGAGTCATTTAATGTTTGTGAAAATAGCTTGGATTTTAGTCTATTGCAACCTCCAGTGGAACAGCTTTCACTAGGAAGTGCAAAGCAGATTATGATATGTAATTAGGTAATCGCTGTATTCTCAAAAAACTGCCGTCTCCGTAGGCTTCAGTTCCCACTGGAGCAGCGTGTGGTTCAGGAGGAGCTGGATCTGGTTCGATGTGCCTCTGTGTCTTCCCCCAGCCTCGTGCTGCTTTGCGAGAATGGCTGTGACTTAGCCTTTGTCTTCCATGGTGACTGGCACGTGGCACCTGTAGATCTTATTGGTCGTCTGAAGACGTAGAAGGAAAAAGCAGCTCACACGCAGGCTCAGTTTCTCCTGTACGCTCACAACAGTGCTCACTTCTGACATCAGCTGTTTGGCAGGTGGGGGATGAAGGGGTTCCCCCCGCCACACCAAGCGAGCGGTCAGCTCTGCAGTGGACACCAGCTAGTGCCCTCCACTCCGGTTCCCATCTTGCTTGTCTGGAGAGAGTGACCCATCCCACGGGCTCAGGGTCCCATCCCCTCCCTGCCTTAGATGCCAGTCGTGAGTCCCCGATTGTCTGCACCTGTGCTTCTGCCCAGCTGCCCACAAAGCTCTGCTTGGGTTCAACTTGCTGGAGTGGTTTCCAGAACTCTGTTTATAACGTGACTAGTAACATCGCTGCTAAGTTGTAACATAACATCTATAGCATAAGCAGTAAACACATCGACCAGCTTATTCCAAAGGATATTCCCGAGGATGGAGATGAAGAGCTGCACAGGGCCAGGCGTGTGGAAAGGGCTCAGAGCTCCCGGGCGCGGCGTGTGTTCAGTCCTCTGGAAGCTCTCTGAACCCGTCCTCTTGGATTTTCTGGTGATTCCCGTGCATAGGTGTGATCCCTAAGAGGCCAGGTGCAGAAACACAGCCCTGCCTTCTGTTCACAGCCTTCAGCATTCCTTCCTCCTGGGTGATGGGGGTCTCCCGACATACTGGGTCTCTATGGCCTGCCTTAGAAAGGGGGTTCCACGCTAGGAACCATGGATGAGACCCACCCCAATATTTATATCATCATATCACAAGTTGTCTGGCCAACATTCATTCGTGTCCTGCCTTCCATCCAACATAATCCCAAGTGGGCCTTTCTTGGGGAACTCGCCCACCCTTGAGTCAAGGGCACTCGTCCGGCTTGCTCAGATGAGCTTGGGAAGGTGCACTTGGCTCCAAACCAGCCATGAGTCAGGCCTGCTGGCGCTTCAAGAAAGAGCTACCGTGAGAAATGCTGTGGTTCCTGTGCCGGACGTTGTCATGCATAGCTGTGATGGTCCCAGCTGTAGGAACTGCCGCCTCCTGCCCGAGCCAGAAACCAGGAGGATCTCAGGGACACACCTGCGGTCTGTGCCACGCCGTGGCTTCCAGTTTCGTGACACAATGAATGTGCTTCCTGTGTAAGCCAGTTTACGTTTCTCGTGACATGTAGCCGCAGGCACCTGCCTGGTACAGGGTTCTCAGTATTTCTTTTATTGATTTCTCTTTGGAGGAAGAGATTAGCTAATTCACTTTGGGAAAGGAATTTCATCCGGAATAGAAAATGTTATAGAATAGGCAGTTTTTATTCTTGTCCATTCCTTGTGCTTAAACATGTTCATTTAATGTTAGTTTAGATTTGGTGCTGTCCACAGTTTGAAGACAGCAAGTCAAGAAGGGTGTTTCATCTGGTGTGACAGTGACACTGCCGGGCCTCAGGGTGGCCTCCTGTGACGGGTGCAGCGTCCACGCTCACAGCCCCTTCCGCCCTTCCTCTCCCTGCCACATCACTTTCCTTCCCCTTCCTGGGCTGTCTCCTAGATGCACACTTGGTTCCAGGTGGAGCTGGGGGCAAGGCATGTCCCGTGAGTGCTCGAGCTTCACCCCGGTCTTCCAGGCAGCTCCTGCTTTTTGCCTCGTGATCTTGACCTTGACTGTTTTATTTCTTTCCAATGTTCTGCCCGCTGGTCCCGTAGCTGTGCCAGCTCAGGGATGGGATTCCTCACTGTGCCCGTCTTTGGCTTGGCCTGGGTCACCAGCGCCTTCTCCACTCATGCCTGCTTTCCTCTGGAGGCCTTGTGGGGATACTTCTGTCCCCCCTCCAGGGGACACTTGCTCTTGTTTGCCCTCCATCCTAAGGAAAGGACCTGTTATTGAGGAATCTTAAACCTTAGCCCAGACAGTGCGTTTCTTTTTCCTCTGGTCAACAGCCCAGTATTTCCTCGCTGGTTCTAATCCATGGTCATGACTGTGCTTCCTAAATCACCTTTCTCGGCATAGAGGTCCCTGAAAAGTCCCTTTTGTCTCTAGATGAAATAATTGGAGAAATGCTGCGAATTCCCCAAAAGTCACCATGCACGTGAGCATCTGTGGGTCCCAGCAGACCCTGGATAAAGACAACTGTTGCACTTTTTCACCAAGAATGCCTTCCATCTCTGGAGCCCCGGCAAGAGCTAGTCGGTAGCCCGCTCTGTACACTGGATGTAGTTGACCCTGCCTGGAGCCCCTCTGAGCTCGCATGTCCCTTGCTGCAGGTTTCCCTGCCCTGGTACCTCCTCTCTGGCTGTCAGGTGTGCCAGCCCCACCCTCTGGCAACCAGCTCACCGAGGGACTGTGTGACATTTCAAAGTATTCTGCAGAAAAGGGGCAGCAGGAATGTGGCACGTCGTCAGCCCATACCCTGGGAGCGAGTGCTTAGCAGGTGAAATGTCCCTGTTAGGGCCCAACCTTGCAGAGATGGTAATTCAGCATTGCAAGTATGTGGGAATACAGAGAGCATGTTATTTAGCATAGAACGTGTTAGAAATGGATTTTCATTGGTGTAATGAATGGTTTTCGAGATTGGTGATTGGTTCAAAAGATTGCCCAGGCCACACCCCCTGCATGAACCATATATAGGAATCCCAAACCCACATGAGCCATTCCTTAGGTTGGCATGGGAGGGAATTGGAGGCCTGCTGCATGGAGGACCCCCGGTGCCCAAGACCACCCAGGCCTGGCCTGGGGTGTTATCACAGCCTCTCAGGCTGTTGGGGGTTAGCTGAGGTGTCCGAGGGTAAGATGGGGACTTCCCTAACTCCAAGAATTGCTTGTGTGACAGTGTGCACAGACCTGCTGATAAATACTAGACAGCTGGCTAAGCTGGTGCCACAGCTGGCAGGGGCCGCAGCGATTCTAGACCATCCCGGCAGACCAGTCCCACACAGTGTGCGACTGCTGGTCCTGGCTGCTTCACTTCTCAAGGTGATACTGACCACAGCCAGGAGCCAGCAGCCTCCCCAGAGCTCCTCTGGCTCACCCGGCTTCCGCTGGCTTGGTGTGTCTTCTATCCCACAGAGAGGGGCAGCTGCATGGGGGCTGGGGTCACCACGACACTCCTTTAAGGAACACCCACAACTCCTCTTCCCCTGTAACCACCCCGAAGTGAAGATCCCCATGCTAGGCAACCACGTGCCAGTTTCCTGCTGGGTCCCGCCCTCCTCCTCCTCCTACCTCCCCACCTCCCAGTACAGACACATTCTGAGGGTCCTGCAAATGCCACACTGCCAACCTTCTAGAACTCCTAGAACTCCTCTAGAACCCCCTCCCTGCCTTCCTCTTATCAAAGTTCAAGCTTGGCAAGCGGGCTTGGGAGCCTGGTGCAAAGTGGGCACACGCAGGAACAACTCGCACAGCCTTCTCCTAGCCAAGGTAGGTGTCACCAAGACCCCCACCAGCGTTCACTTCGTTACTCTGTCGGGTCCCTCGCACAGACCTTGTTTGCTGTTTACTTGTGTGGAGTTCTAACAGGCTTGATCCGCCTCTCCTCTTCCGGGAGGGTCAGAAGCAGCAAAGCTAAAGTGGGCGTACTCAGAGTAGCAAGACGTGGCTGCTGGCAGTAAAGAGAGAGTCATAAGTACGAAGATCAGATTTTTTTAAAAAAGTCTACATCTTGGCATCATGTAGGTACCAAAGAAAGACAAGCTCCATACCCAAGTAGTTCTCAAACGGCATCATTGTTTGAGAAGCCCAGGATAGAGGCTGGTGTCTGACACGGGATGCGGCCTTGGGGGGAGGTGACTAAGGGGCTTTTGGCATGCTTTGTTAATGGGGTAAGAGATTAGGTGATCTGCTTCAGAACTTGCAGCGTGGTGGCCGGTGGCCGAGTGTCGCTGCTGAGTGTTGTTTGTACAAGCGCTGGTACAACAGTCCCCGTTCCAGACCCTGCTGGATACATGAGCCGGCACTTCGCGTGGTTACAGCCGTTACTAATTGTAAATACCCCGGTGCAAGAACCCAAATCGGACTCTTGGGGACGTCTCACGTGAGCACAAACAGAGCGGGGAGGATGACGGGTGTGGGAAGAAGCTCGGAGTTCCATTTGTGGCTTCTGCGTTTTGTAAGATTTGTCCCAGGCGCCCTTCTCGGCCACCCTGTCTTGCTCAGGTGGGAGCAGGCACATTCTGGAAGTGGGGACAGCTCACTCGGGGCTGCAGAGACCGCGCTGGTCACTGCGTTCAGTGTTGCTTGGCTGTGCCTGGTGTGGCCGAGGACGCGAAGCGGGGGCTTCGTCCCACTGTGAGTGGCACGTGGTTCCACCGGGCCACTGACTTGTCTTCTGCAGAGACTCCTGAGCTGGTGGACAGGTGAGGGCTGAAAAGGGCTGCGACAGGTGGGAAAGCAAGACAGAGCCTTAAATTCCTGAGCGTGTTTCCCCACGCAGGAGGAGGTGATGTATGGGAGGGTGGGCGTGACAGCCTGACGTCACTGCCGTGGCTGCTACCCCTTGACTCAGACGCCCTCAACCCTACAAGCAGGTCCTTTATCTATACTGAGGACACTGAGGCCCAGAGAAGTTGAGTGACTTACCCAGAGTCACACAGCGAACCAGAGAGAGTGCTAATGTTGCAGTCAGAACCATCTGCTGCCAACCAGCAGGTGAGCTCAGAGAACAGCCCCTTCTCACAGCGCCACTGTGTCTTTGCATGGAAGAAAGAGCCACGAGAGGGTTCCTGGGGGCATAGAGTCCTGCCTTGATGGAGGAACACCAAGGACAGAGACTCGGATCCGTTTGGATGGGGCCTTGCCGAGCTGCTGGTTCCGATACCACTCCCGGGGGTGGCCCCACACCGTCGGCAGGGGCATCCTCTTCCCCACGCCAGGGAGACGCCTCCTGTCCCTTTCCTGTGACCAGGTGTCCCCGCCCCCAGGCCTCTCAGGGTCACCTCTACTTGGGCAGGTGGACTGCTGAGTCCCTTAGGTGGGCAGCCCAGGTGTGAGGGCTGTCAGTGTCTCTCGGTGGCAGCAGGGCTGTCATTTCCCCCGGGCACAGTGGCAGGAGGCAGAGAGGGGGAGGGCCAAGTCCAGGTGTTCTAGTCAGGATCTGGAACCACAGGACATTCTGGCCGGGGCAGAAGATGAGGACTTCTGTGTCTCAAGGGCCTGCGGGGGGAGAGAAGCCAGGGAGGAGCCAGCCTGGCTGGGAAGCAGGGGCCCTGCAGCGGGACTAGAAGTGCCCTGGAGTCAGGCAGCCAGGGGTCAACCTGCTTGCTGCTGGATCTGGGATCGGGACGTTCTCTTTGCTTTTGAGGGAAATTGGACAGAAAGCAGCAAGGGAATCCCGGCGAGGAATAGTGGGAAATATTACAGGATGGGTCAGAGAGGCCAGATGTGCGAGGGTCACAAGTGTTCACCCGAGGCGCTGAGGTTCTGTTTTTGGTGTTCATCAATGTCAGGCGTGACCGCACGGCGGCCTTAGCCCCAGGCAGAGGTTGGCGAATTTCTCTTTAAGGACGCGACAGTGGCTATTCCCGGCTCAGGGGCCGTTCCGTCTCTGTCACAACGCCGTAGCCCTGCCGTTGGGGCGTGGAAGCAGCGCGGACAATCCCCAGAGAAGTCGGGGCAGCCGTGTATTCCAGCAAAGCTTTGCCTGACTGCTAGACCCACACATCCTGAGCGGAAGAAGTGATGCTGGAGGAGAGAAGCTCCAGTAACCACTGCCCGATTCACCACCGCTGCCGAGACCCGGGAGGCACCAGTGGGAGCAAAGCCTCTGTCGGCCCTGGGACCGCGTGAGCCAGGTCCCTGCCTGTGTATATGGCACACAGAGCACGGATGAGACGTCAACCCAGTGTTTACCTGAGGTCGCTTCTCACCGTAGCACAACCTCTCTGCTGAATGACCTGACTCACCTTTGCCCACAGAGCATCACCACCCTCCTCCTGTGGTCCTAGCCCGCACAGCTACCGTTTACAACACGCTTTTCTATGTACCAAATAGAGGGTTTTACCCAGAAGGTTTCAAAGACTCCTTGCTATAACTGTACAATTTTTTACAGAAAGGCAAAGTGGAATTTTGGAGGCGGAATTATCTTGCCTACAGTTTCACAAATGGTTAAGTGGAGGAATTGGCACCCAGGTCTTTAGATTCTAAATCCTCAGGTCTTAACCTCTGTGTCTTCCTGCAAGTCCAGCCCTTGGATTATTTTTTTGCTTTGATTCCCGCCCTCTTTGCTTCTTTGATCACTGTTCTTGGCTGTGCATGCTCTGCTGACATGATCCGCAGTGACCTGTCCCAGGGTAAGGATGAAGAGTCTCGCTTCCAGAAGAGCGCTGGTCTGTGTAGCGGCGGCGGCAGGTAGAAATGCCAGGACTGGGCTGGCAGCTCTGACACACAGTGAGGTGGCCACATCCGAGGTCTTTAGGAATTGCTCTCAGTCAGAGGCTGTGTACGTCCATCGGTCATCACCAAGGTTTGTTGTCATCTTTCCATGCTCAGAAGTGTTCTTGTGTTTCTTTGAAAGAAAAAAAAAAACTCATATTCCGGAACTGTCTTCAGAAATTGTGTTACTCCCTCTTCCTGCTCTGACTGTCATCTTTGGTGAATCTGCAGATAACTGACTGATCCTGACTGATGGATTGACTTGATCTTGATCTTGAGAGCCTAACTCTACCAGACCACGGGACACAAAGCCAAGTAATGAGTTCTTGTAACTTTCCCCAGAGCCACTATTGGAAATACAATATCCCTTACTTAAAGCTCCATTTAATTAATTTTTCTGTTTAATATTGTGGAAATTTTTCTTTCAATAAAATACCTTTCCCTAATCAAAAATAAGGATTGCGTACCTAATTATATATCCCTTTCTACCTTGCCTTTTGAGAAATAGGATTTGTTTGACAGTTGAAAATAGTAACCCTTTCAACTCAGGATCATGGTAGATTATCTTAACCCATTGTCCCCCTTCTCTCCATCTGTGAGTTCAGATCTCTGTTTCCAACTTGGAAGATTTAAATTGCTGAATGTTTTATTGTAGGTCACAGAAAACCATCTTGGGAGTAGATAAAATGCCAATTATAATGCCTAACTTCACTTGGCCATGTGATAGCAAGGCAATGACCAGCGCAGGGTTGACTTAGAGCTACGGCTTCCTCGTTGTAGCTGGCCGATCTTGTTGCCTGTTATCTGAGTGCGGTCCATCTGAATTTGGGATACCTGGAAAGTACAAATTCCCTTCCTTTCCCACAAGAGCAAATCTGGGGCCCTTGTTCATTGTACTCGTGAGCGAGAAGGGGGCTTTGGCTCGTCGGACTTGATGAGCTTAGTGACTGGAGCAGACGCCTTTGATTTGGTACTCGCGTGCCAGCTACTGCACTGAGCGTTTGGCGGACTCTGCTGTGTTTGTCCTCTACCCTGTGAGGGGCATCATATCATAGGGTGGAAGACCAAGGCGCATCTGGGTAGAGGGACTTCCTGGCACCCACAGTGAGGCAGAGGCAGAACCAAGATGGAAACCCACCGTTAGTGGCTGGGAGCCGCACTCACTGCTTCTGCTTCGCCGTAGTTGCTTCTTGGTGACAATGACGGCAAGGGTGGCAGTGGGCTCAGGTACCTTCTCTTCTGCACGTTGAGCACCATTCCGAGCGCTCGGTGTGTCACTGCAGCACACTAGTAGACCCCTTTACAGAAGACAGGGGTAACCAGAGGGGAACAAACCAGATGCTGATGAACATGGATCGTCCACATACACAGAGGAGTCACTCGGGGAATGAGCAGTTCTCCTAGAGCTGGCTGTGGCTGCCAGTTTGCATGGCATTTTCAACAAAGAGCAGTCAATTTTTAGACAAGCGACAAGACAGCGTTAAAAGACTTTTTAAGTCTCGTGGGCAGGGACTTGGGGGGAAGGCAAATCGCTGGTAGGTTAAGAGGGAACTAGGAAAGCTTGTTCATGTGGACTCTGCTCTCACCCCCAGGCCAGGGAGGGTCCACAGTTGGCGTCAGTGGTTAATGTTTGTTCCCCAGGTAGAAGGGAGACAAGGTACTTTCGTCTTTGGGAGTCCAAGTCTTGGCTTGAGACAGAGTGAGGACGAAGAGCCCTCCTGCATCTGTGTCTTCCTATCTTGATGTTTGGAGAAGGCATAGTCTAGTCTCCCACACCGGGTTCTGTTGCCATCTTAGGTTACTGTTTGGGAAACTGAGGCACAGCGAGGTTAATAACTTGACTGAGGTCCCAAGGTAAATGGTGGAGGCAGGATATGAATCTAGACAGGTGGACTTTGTGGTTTTGTGAGACCACTGTGCTGTACTCTCATTGTTTTGCTCTGTAGCTGTGGAGGACGTACAGATAGGACATCAGGATTGGGGGTCGTGAAGCCTGGATCCTGGTCCCAACTCTGCCACTGAGTGGCGGAGAGATCAGGTCGCCTCCTTTCTGTACCAACCGGGACCAGGGTTAGAAAGAACTGCACCAGTTATTTTAACAGAGTTTCCTAGGGGGAGTGGGTTAAACGGCGTGGAGACCGGCCGAGGCACCACTGCAGGAAGCAGCTGCCACCCCATGGCTGAGGGAGCACTCGAACGGGGCTTGGAACTGCGGCTCAGATTTCAGGGTAGGGACTGTCCCTCCGCTGACGTCCGTGTGTCCAGTGCCTGGACGAGGGCCTCTCCACACAGAAATTCTGAGACGGGGGCCCTGCCCAGGGCTGCTGGTGCCTCCGAGGCTGGTTCAGGAGGTGCAGGCAAACGGGATGCTAGAACCAAGTCCAATGTCCCTTGCCCCGTGATGCTGCAGGGACAGCCCTCCTCAATGGGCACTGTCCCTCTGGTGCCCCCTGTTGGCGGAAACGACAGGGAGCCAACTGTATGATCTGCAGAGTGGCTGACTTCCAGCTCAGCTGACCAGAGACTAGAAGGGGTGGTTCAGAGCGGAGACTAGAGCTTCGTAACTGGCATCTGTTTGTAATGAGAGGAGATCAATCTCACGGTGTATGGGGGGGGGGGGGAGTGAACGGTATCCCGTTTGCCTCCTTTCTGAGCAAAAATATAGCTTAGCAAGTTCATCTTCTAGTCCTCACTGCTCAGCGAGGTCTTGAGGCTGAAGCATATGCCCCTGCCCTTCACCCTGGTCTGTGCCAAGAACAGCTCTTGGTGGGGGCACTCGTCATATATAAGCCTGAGCTATTTAATTATCAGATGTTTACAATTTTTATTTGTTTATTTGAAAGAAAGAAACAGACAGGGAGTGCTCCTGTCTGTTGGTTCACATCCGAATAACTACAACAGCCAGGGCTGGGCCAGGGCTGAAGCTGAGAACTGGGAACTCAATTGAGGTCTCCCACATGGGTGGCAAGGACCCAAGTACTTGAGCCGTTCCCGCTGTCTGCTGTGGTCCATGTGGGCAGGAAGCTGCAATCAGTGTTGAGCTGGGACTTGAACCCAGGCACTCTGATATGGGGTATGAGCATCTGCACTAGTATCTTAACCACGAGGCCAAACACCTGTCCTGATTAATAGGTGTGGATGCAGATGTCAATCATCTAATATTCATGGCTCACAGACTCAGCCAGGGACCAGGGGAAAGTAGGACATGCATGCGGCTTGGCCATGAAGGAGCCAGCACTCTTATCATAGGGGTGAGCTGAACCCAACAAGCAGACAGCAGTTTCTTGTATGAGACAGTGCCCCTAATGTGGGACAGTCCAGCATTTGAATTCAGGAGTGGGAGAGTGATTACATCACTTAACAGCAGGAGATTTTCACGAGCAGGTCGTTTCTTATCAACCTCCAATGTACTGAGGTGGAGACGGAATTTCTCCCAATCTTATGTGCTTGGAAAAGCTATTCTGCCATCTCTGGAGGGTTCCAAGGTGGTGCTTGTTCAGTATCATCTCATCATCAGCCCAGTGATGCACAACTTTCTACATTTTAAAGAAGGAATGTTGGAGATATCAAGAGAACATCCAAGGGTTGGCATTGTGGTGCAGTGGGCTAAGCCACCACTTGGGAAACCCACATCCCATACTGGAGTGCCAGTTTGAGTCCCCGTTATTGCATTTCTGATCCACTCCCTGCTAGTGCACCTGGGAAGGCAGCAGATGATGACCCAAGTGTTTGAGTTCTTGCCACCCATGTGGGAGACTTTGATGGAGGTCCTGGCTCTTGACTTCAGCCTGGCCCAGCTTTGGTTGTTGCAGGCATCTGGGGAGTGAACTAGCAGATGTTTCTCTGAGTAGGCAGGAACTTTTTCTTTTTTTCTTTTTTTTTAATTTTAATTTTTAATTTTTATTATTTTTATTTTTTTTATTTTTGACAGGCAGAGTGGACAGTAAGAGAGAGAGACAGAAAGGTCTTCCTTTTGCCGTTGGTTCACCCTCCAATGGCCGCTGCGGTAGCGCGCTGCGGCTGGCGCACCGCGCTGTTCCGATGGCAGGAGCCAGGTGCTTCTCCTGGTCTCCCATGGGGTGCAGAGCCCAAGCACTTGGGCCATCCTCCACTGCACTCCCTGGCCACAGCAGAGAGCTGGCCTGGAAGAGGGGCAACCGGGACAGGATCGGTGCCCCGACCGGGACTAGCACCCGGTGTGCCGGCGCCGCAAGGCGGAGGATTAGCCTGTTGAGCCAAGGCGCCGGCCCAAGCAGGAACTTTTTCAAGATCTCTCTCTCTCCCCCCCTCCAGGACATAAAATACACACTGTGATAAACCAACGCTTCTAACCCTTTTTTAACCCCCGGTATAAATGAGCATGGCAGATTCTGTGACTTGCTTCTAACCAGTGGAATATGGCAAAGGTGATGGGAGTTCATTCCCTGGACTGGGTCACATGAGGTGGCAAAGACAGTGGGACATCACTTCCCACGATCACATCGCATGATACAAGACCCTGTCTTAGCACACTGGCTGGAGTCTCTTGTTAGCCTTGAAAAAGCCTGCAGCTGTGTGGGAGAGGGCCTGTGAAGAGGTTATGTGGCAGGAAACTGGGTGGCCGCCAGGTCCCGAGTGTACCAGGACCCAGTAGCCAGTAAGAAGCTGCCAGGAGATGAATTCTGCCACCAGCCCGAGTGGGCTTGGCTTTTCCCCAGTCAAGCCTCCAGATGAACACGCAGGCCATTCGATGCCTTGCTCGCAGCCTGGTGGCCTGAGCACAGGACACAGCTACAGCACAGAGCCGTGCTATTCTTAACGTGTGTTGCTCTCACCTGCCGAGTTTCTGGTCATTTGTTTCATGGTGATAGAGAAGTGATGCGTACCCAGGACATTGCCTGTGTCCAACAAACCAATGACAGGTGCCTCCCCAGATACTCCGAGTCTGGTGTTCCATGCAGAGGGTATAGAGCAGTGGCCAGGGAATCCCTTCAGTGACGGCATCCAGCATCTCACTTGCACATCGTGGGCCACTCCGGCAAGTGAACAAGGGCTCTGCGCTGTTTAGGATGAGAGTTCAGTTGCCCTAAGATGCGCTGTTTAGGATGAGAGTTCAGTTGCCCTAAGAGAGACGCCGAGTTAGCCCCGCCCCCTTTTGTGGTGCCCATGGCAAGAATGCAAATGCATGACATACCATGTGTCCAGAGAACTGGAAGTTAGAAGTTACTGTTGAATATAACATATTCTAGTCTATTAACAAATATCAACATGACAAAATACGTATAAAGCTATGGTCTCGATGTCACTGGAAGTTAGCAAAATAGTAAAGATAATGGAATTTAATTATTATGTATATTAGGCATTCTGATGGACAGTGTTTGGATATGTTATCATCTGGTATATTTTAAAATTAGGGTCCTTGCCATTTATTTAGACAAGAATTCTAAATATTGACTCACATGAAGCAGACAACATGGTAAGGTTTAAGATTTATTTACAGAGTGAGAGAAATCACAGGAGCGCTCTGAGAGCTTTATTTAAGGGAGAGGGGGATCAGAAAGATGAATCAGGAGTTCTGTACCAGGCAAAGAACAGACCAGGGGCCACATGTGGGAGTCCACAGGCCAGAGATGTGTGTGGCACGGGCAGAACCGGCCGCAAATACTGGCAGTGTGCAGGAGAACAGGGCGGGCCCTGGGCACTCCACACCTCTTACTTACTTCTAAAAGGGGAGTGTTTTCGTAGTCTGATTGGCAGGTGAGTGTATACAGGTGAGATCAGGTAGAGGGGACTGGGGAATGCGTGGTCTCCAGCTCATGAATCTAATCAATCTAATCCTATCTGCCTGATTGGCTTCCCATATCAGAGTAATAAAATAAACGTATAATTCATAAATTATTAAGTATCCCATCAAATGCATTGCCTTCAATTCAGAATAACCACTAATTATGTTGTTTATCGTAGCTGGAATTCATCAACAGTAGGATCTAAGAAATTAAGTACGTACCAAATTTGAATATATTGTCATCAAAATGTAAATTTAACGCAATGAATCAAAAATTATTTTACTTATCTGAAAGACAGAGAGACAGAGAAGGACAACCAGGGGAAGACAGAGATCTCCCACCTGCTGGGAGACTGCTCCCCAGATACTCCCGGCAGCCAGGGCTCCTGCAGAAAGGAAGGTTTTTAAAAGCCTGGACAGAGCGGTACCCGGCCAAGGCGGTGTGGCAGCTCGTCGCTGGCCTGGGTTTTCAGTCCCAGCTCGTGCTGACATTTGTGGCCAGGCCGGCTGAAGGGCTCCCTGTCTCTAAACTATAGCTTCTTTATTCAAGAGTGTCACAGTTATCTCCCTCTGCGAATTGCCTTGAGGTTTCAATGAGGTGATGTCTTTCAGAGGGCTTGACCGAGTCTGGCGTAAAGGACAAGGGTAACATGGCAGTGGTTACTGTCACTGCCACACCACACACTTCATCGGAGGTTTCCCCTTTGCTCCAAGACTTTGGGTTTCCGTGAATTTTTGTGCAAAGTGAAGGACCCCCCTAGGAAGGAATCGTTGATGGATTTTTCTCTTGGCTCTTAGGTTTTTTTTGGCAGCATTGTTCAAAATGAGGCCCACCACAGTTAGCCCTTAAGTAAGACGTAAGATTCTATAATTTCAAAGGCATTATTGAAATAACTTTCTTTTTAAGCACGGAAAGCAATTTTGATCTTTTAAATCAAGGAGGAAAATGATTGCATTTTAATGCCACACATGGCAGGAAAATACAGTTCAGAGTCTAAAGCTCTTTAAATGGTTAAAGAGAAGGCTAAGCAGGATAACCCCACGGAATTACTGTTTGTCAAATGTGACTTTCCAGGGATTAAATCTGACTTTGATTTTAGTCCCCTGCTTATTCCAGTTTGTTAAACCCTTCACAAACTCCAGACTGTTCCACTGAGACATTTTCCTAGCCGGTCACGGGGCAGGGCCCTTGCGGAGCCCAGAAGCTGCTGAGCTGACCCAGAAGCCTCGGGGGCTTCCTGATGACAGTGCTCCTCCTGGGTCAGTTGGACATCCTAACAAGAGTCAAATGCAGGAAATGGGACAGACCTCTGATCCCTCCCACCCATCCTGCGATTTGAAATCCTGTCGGGAACACTCCTGTTACATCTTTAACTCTTAGAGCTGTTAAGACCTTAAGCCACGCCCATCCATCTTGTTCTCTCTGTCTGCAGCTGCGAGGGTACTTCAAAAAGTTCATGGAGAATGGAATGAAACCATAAGTTGATTTTGGTACAAAAGATTTCAGCCGTAGGGCCGGTGTGGTAGCACAGCAGGTTAAGCCACCGTCTGCAATGCCAACATCCCATCCTGGAATGCTGGTTCAATTCAATTCTCAACAGTTCTGCTTCCGGTCCAGCTCCCTGCTAATGTACCTAGGAAAATGGCAGAGGATGGCCCACGTACTTGGGCCCCAGCCACCCACATGGGAGATCCAGATGGAGTTCCAGGCTCCTAGCTTTGGCCTGTCCAGACCTGGCTGTTGCAACCATTTTTGAGGAATGAACCAGTGGATGGAAGATCTCTCTCTCTCTTTCTCTCTCCCTCTCTCTCTCTCTCTTTCCTTCTCTCCCTCTCTCTGTGTGTCACTCTGTCTTTCAAATAAATGAATTTTTTTTTAAAAAATTAGAATCTATGCATAGTTTTTTGTAATATGCATTTCCATGAACTTTATCAAGATTCCTTGTATGCATGGATTTCAAAAATGTTTCCACCTAAAAAGCCCTATTTTTTGATTCTGTCCATGAACTTTTAGAAGTACCCTCAAGTTTGGGGACAAAAAAAGAAATCCTTCATTGAAGTTGGAACTCTTCTCTAAGGGAGCGACTGACTCCTGCCGGCGCCTGTGGGAGGATTCTGGAAGGAGCGCCGGATGGAGAAGGCTGTGGCACTGGATCAACTCTGAGCATCCGTGCCGCGCTAAGGCTCTGATCTCCTATGAACAAAAATATGGGGAAACCTCAAAGACCTCATGGGAAATGGAAGTGAAAAATTTTAGTTTGATGCAAAAGTTTTTTTAGAACCATGCATAGTTTTCTCGTAATACGCACTGTCCATGATTTTTCGATGATCCCTGGTATCCACAGCTCAGTCTCATTTCTCCATCCACGCCGCTGTGTTGCCATGGCTTTAAAGCTAGCATTGCCGTCACCATGTAGATACGAACCTAAGGTCCTCCAAGCCCTCTGCCTTTTCCAGTGACCGTCCCCGTATTTCAGATAAAGCTGGAGGTACGTGCTGCATCTTTTCCTTGTTCCTTCAGAATCCCCTTGGCCTTGGAGATGTTTGTGCTTTTAAAGTAGCTCTAAAACGTATCAAGGGGAGATTCAAATCTGTTTCTATCTCTGGAGGTGTTAGGGACCATAAGCAAGCAGGCTCCCAGCCCGTAAGAAAGCATTTGCCGCGCTGTGTGTGAGTCGGCTGTCCGTCACTCCAGCGGAACCTGAGAGGAGCCCCCGATGAAGGGAGACAGTTTATCTGACTTGTAGTTCTGGAGGTTCACAGCCCACGACCTGGCAGCCCTGGGGTTCGCTCAGGCATCTGGTGAGGCCAGAGGAACCATCACTTGGCGAGCCAGGAAGCACGCTCATCCATGTGGTCTCTCCAAGTAAAGCCATCAGGATTCAATCCCAGGGCTCCAAACAGGCCACCTCATCCAATCCAGTCACTTCCCAAAGGCCCTGCTTTCAGACACTGGAATGGGATCAAGCCCTCACCCTGTTAGGACCATCCGTTCATGACCTTGGGGCTTAGCTGTCTGTCTGAGCTGGGGAGACAACTCCTGTTCAAGCCATAGTAATTGGTAAGAGCATGATTGTGGCAATGCAGTGGGCAGGTGTTGGAAGGGCTGGCTCAGGACTGGTAAGACCATGGCCAACCTAGCGAGAAAACACCGAGACACGGCCCTGTAGAATAACACTGTCTGAAAGAGTACTGGGCATGCTATCCTTTTGGGGGATGCAGGGCCTGGCTTGGGGACTGTCCTGGGCAAGTCTGCCTCACTTGGTTAAAGTGTTACTTACACAAGCAGGTGAATGTAAACCTGATAGGTGGTGAAGTGTTCGCTTTGATTAGGCCATAGTCCCACAAAGAGAAAGCGGTCAGAAGGACCTCAGTGAGCTCACATGTCTGTAAACCCAGCATACCATGACCCAGTTAGCATTGCTAGCTTAAGGTGTAGAGACCTGGATCTCACACACTGACTAGTCTGCACTCATGAGATCCTTCGTCAGAAAGAATGATCAGCCCCGATTTGTGTTTCTTTGAGTCATTGCGGTATTTACCCAGCATCTCAAAATTCAATTTAAACTAAACTGGACCTAAACACCCCTTGATTCGCCCATGGAGACAAACCAGTCTCACTGCTGACCGTGCCTTCCTTCCCCAAGGCCGTGAGCACACTCGCCCTGCTTGGACGCCCAACGGGCCGTGTTCATCCTCTTACCACAGCTAAGCCAAAGTGGCTGGGGTTTCTGTCCACCCCTGCAGGCCTTTCTCCGGGCGGCGCTGGGGAGAGAGGAATTCCAGTCCACGGGAAGGCGGGAGCAAGCACGGATGCTGGACTGGGGGCGGGGGTGGGGGCCCGGCTGCCAGCCATGGAACAGAAATGAGATGCCAGTTCTTCCAAGGAAATGCAGGCCGTGCAGCCTTGTTATTTGAGTTGGCAGCGACAGGCATGCACTTCGCTCTCGCTGTGGCCTGATCACTTGCTGAATATTTATTTGTCCCAAGGATTATTTAGTTATCCTCAGGAATCTGGGCTCTGGAGCCAACGTGTGTCCTTTGGCGTGGGTCCCCAGTGGGGGAATGTGACCGCTTTTCTCTTTGGAAGGGGCCTTACTGGTCATCCGGTGTCCTAGTAGAAGAGCAAGACGGGACCCAGGAGGACAACGGCTAAGACAGCAGCAGAGCTAAGACGACCATTTGGCTCTTGCTCCCAGCGTGGCCTTCTTTCCGGTGCTCTTGGGAGCCCAGTGTCACCTGGGGAACTTGGTCGCTTCCACCCCCCAGGGAAGGAAGAGATTGTTGGATATGATTACTTGTTTTTAAAAAGGACAGGACGAGGGCCGGTGTTGTGGCACAGCGGGTTAAGGCGCTGTGTGCGACAGTAGCGCCCATACTGGAGTGCCAGTTACAGTCTCCGCTGCTCTGCTTCCAAGCCAGCTCCCTGCTAATGAGCCTGGGGAAGCTGCAGACGATGGCCCCAGTGCATAGGCCCCTGTGCCTGTGTAGGAAACCTGGATGGAGCTCCTGGCACAGCCAGGCCACGGCTGTTGTGGCCATCTGGGGAGTGAACCCGTAGATGGAATATCTCTCTCTCTCTCTCTCTCTCTCTCTCTCTCTCTCTCTTCTTTCTCTTTTGAATAAATAAATACATAAATTTAAAGTATAGTACAGACTACGCTAGAACAACATTCAGGTAACCATATGAAAAGAAAAAAAAATCACCCATAGGCAGCCCCCCGGTCACGCCATCTTTCTACTTTGCCTTCTGGCTCTGGAGTGGTTGTCCCTGTGTCCATGTAACTGTCCATCTAGTACTGAGTTAGCCTCTTTTATTTCTTCTCAGCCAAGCGGCCCCTTACTTGCTTGCCAGGAGATGAGGCCCTTGACGGCCATGAAAGAGGAGAGGTGGCACCTGATTCCCACAGGCACTTGCCGCATTGCCCAGTGTTCCACGTCCACTCGCGCCTGTGCCAGAGCCATGAACGGTCTGAGACTTGAGTCTTCTTTCTCTTTAGAGCCGGCGGTCGGCACAGATGGGACCCGAGTGGCAGGAAGGAGGGGTGACCCATAGGGAGCCGTGTTCTTAGTTACTAAAGGCGCAGGTGCCCCCAGGAGCAACAGAGACGAACCATCTGTTCTGGCCAAGGAGTGAGGGTTTGTCACTGGTTCCCTTCCCGAATACCCACAACAGGCACGGCTGGGCTAGGCCAGAGCTGAGAGCCAGGAACTCAACCCAGGTCTCCCACGTGAGTGGCAGGGACCCAGCTGACTTGGCCATCACCGTCGCCTCTCAGTGTCTGTATTTTAGCAGGCAATTGGACTCGGGAGCAGAGCCGGGACTGAAGCCAGGGCACTGCAACACCGGGTGGGGCTTGCCCAGCCGTGCGTTAACTGCTGCACCAGACGCCTGCCCGAGCATATGCCACCATCTAATGACACCCGCCGGCACTTGCTGTCTTGTGCCCTGCACAAGGCATGGAGACACTCCCCAGCCTCTGCTGGTGGGTGTTACGCTGTCTGGGGAGACAAGGACACGTCCATCTCACCAGCCAACAGCCCTTGAGGGTCACTGGGATCTAAGCTGACCTTATTATAAGGGGCGGCAGGATGTTGGCCAACATTTGAGAGAGGGCGCGTATCTCTCGTGGGCCACACAGAGGGCCACCCCGGGGGCCTGGGTGTGACCCTGGGCACAAGGGACGTGGGAGGGGAGTCCTTCCGGGAAAGACTGAAATTATGCGAGAAGCAATGGTGAAGACGCACTCAAGCCCGTGCGTCTCTGGCTAGACCTGAGCCTGGGGGCAGGGGTGCGGGGTCCAACCCCATCTCCCTTGGGGACCTTGCCCCAGCCCTTGCGCGCACGAGGTGGTGGCAGCTGCGGTTCCCTGGGAAGGTGAGAGGAGAGGGCATTTGCTGGGTGTAAGGCAGGGGAAAGAGGAGTAAGGAGGCAGATAGGACGTGCCATGGGGCAGGGGTGCAGCCCCCAAGAAAGCCTCCCCCACCACTTCAGCCTGCAGAGTTGTCCTTAAGTGCAGGGCCTTTGTCCTTGCGTGCCAGTTTGTCCTGGGAGGTGGGCTGCCCCAGGAAGGGAGTGTGGTCCCTGGTGGTGGCCCAGCACCACTGGCGGCCAGCCACTGGGGCTGGAGGCCTCCTCCCTCCCTCTTTCCCTCCCTCCCTCCTTCCTCCTCCCCCACTTCCTCCTCCTCCCCTTCCTTCCCCACTGAGTATAAGCATCATTCATACCGTCGGGCAGCGCCAGTGTGCCCAAGCCAATTCCCAAGTGTTGGGCACTCATGAATTAGTGATATGTGCCGTCAGATACATGGCATCCTTGCGAGACTGTCCTCAGCAGAGTTTTATTGTTCCGGGACAGAACCCTTGGAGTAAGACAATGACCTCTGGAGTATTCAACTGTGGGTTAATTCACAAGACAGCTAAGGAAACAAAGTAATTTGCAGTGTGCCTCCTTGCAGCTTTTTGGGCAATGCTGGTCAGCTGGAAGAGCTGGCGGGGCTCAGCAGGGGGCATTCAGCCCATCTGTTTTGTCAGGGATGGGGGAAGCCCCAGGCTGAGGTCCCCTGCCTCAGTGGCTCCCAGGGCAGGAAGCCCCCAGCTTCCGGAGCTGGGGGAGGCAGCAGAGCTGTGAACTCGGTGCAGCAGCCTGCGTCCGGCTCCCAAGCCAGTCACCCTCCTCCCAGTCCCCGCCGTGTTCCGTGTGCTGTGCACGTGCACCTACCCCCAGCCCCAGGACGCACCATCATTTGCACTTCTTCTTTGCTTCTCCTGTGCTCAGCCTCCACGGCGGGCCCATCAGCAAAGCCTCCGCAGTTCCACTTCTGGCAAGCATCCGGACCGTCTGCACCCCCTCCACCCGTATGTGCCAGTGAAATCCCAGGGCCCCTGGTCTCCTCCGTGCCCTCCTCTGGTCTCCCTGCTCTCACTCCTGCCTCCCCTGATGGGTTCTTCACATTTCAGGAATCAGCCAGAGGGGACTTGGGAAGGTACAAACCAGATCCCATCACTCCCTGCTCGGAACACTTCACAGCTTCCGTGGGCACTGGGGTCGGAGCCATGGCCCTCCTCCAGCTATCTCTTTGGCCTCTGCCCAACGCTGTTCTTCCGGTCTCAGCCCCACAGGTCTCTTTCCTGAATACACCAAGCTCTTGCCTGCCCCAGGACCTTTGCACTTGCTGTCTGTGCTGCCCAGGTTGCCCTTCCTCCAGCTGTGGCATGGGCGGCTCCTTCTCATTGTTCAGGTCTCAGGTTCAATGACATCTACTCAGGGCAGCCTTCTGGCTAAAATAGGCCGCTTTCCCGGGATCCTATCATCTACTCTTCCACCACCCTTCCCTGTCACTTCCTTCACGTCCCTTTTAGGATCCGACTTTGCACCTGTTTACTTGGTGTCTTCTCTCACGGCAGCGTGAGCCCCAGCTGAGCAAGGACCTGGTTCCCGGTTCCCCATGGTGTCACGGGGACACCACAGGCCAGCAATCCGTATTTGGTCAAGGAGCAAATGCACTGAGAGTCGCTGGGCAAGGTGCGGTCTGCTGTGGAAATGGGAGCCGAATCCGGAAGCACAAAAGCCTCCCTGTGACCGTCCCTGCCACCTTGCTAGAGATGTGCACACGAGGTCATGCTCTGCGGCTGTTTTCTAGAAGCTTCTAGAAGCTTCCGCTACATTAAGGAGCCGAACACAGCACATTGTCCTACGCTGTGTGACGGGGTCATGCAGTTGTTTTGTGACATGACGTGACGTGGCAGTGTGGGCTGCACCTGGCGTAGCCACCCCCTCATTCATGGAAAGTGTTTCTGGTACGTCCTCTACAGAACAGCACACACTGTAGGATCCCGCTCTTGGAAAAGGCGAGGCAGGGGTTACCAGAGTGGCCGCTGGGCTCTCCCGGGCGTGACGCTTATTCTTGGTTTTCATTATCCATCAGGTCCTTTTCTGGGTTCCTTCAAAGGCTGCGATGGTTTGTGTTGCATCCGACATCTGTGGAACCGAAACTCACGTCCCGGCTGACTTGCGCTTCCCAAGCATGGGAGCGGCAGGGAGAAGCTGAGGCCTGGAACTCAGCCAACCGGGGGCTTTCCCAAGCCACCCAGGGCACCGGGGAGGGTGCTGGCCAGGGTGTGAGCCCCCAGGAACCAGGACTGGCCCTGGAACGCGCAGGCTGTGCCTCGGGCACTGCTGACCACTGTGACCCTGGTGGGGGGCCATCCCTTGGTGACCAGGTCCATGCGGCGAGATCTGCCCCTTCCTCGTTTGCCCCTGCGTTGTCTCCCCCTGTCTTCAGCATCCTTCCTAACTTGGGGGTTCCTTTCTAGCTTCTGCCCTCGTGGACCCACAGGTGTCAAGTGGGGGCAGGTGCCACTGGCGTTCCTAGCGTGAGCTGCCGGCCCCTCCCTCCTGGAGCGTCCACGTGACTCAGATGGGGTCCCCTTAGGGCAGCCACAGCATCAGGCATGGATGCCAGCGTAGACTCGGGGCAGTAAATGCCTGGATGAAAGCCAGGCCGGATCCAGGGCTGGGGAGGTCCGGGGCGGATCCAGTGTACAGATTACAGTGTAAGGGACCCTCTCAAATGACGAGAAGAGATGCTGGCAGATTGCTAAGGCCCCTGCCGGGACTCCGGAAGAGGCTTTTCCAGGTGAGGAGCTCCCAGCGTTAGCTTCCTCGGCTTCCTGGTGTGGTCGTCATGGTTGTCCAGAGACATGGAACCAGTAATACATATGTTGACTGGTTCTGCTTTGGAGATATGTGTATATGTGTGTATCTGTATTGGTTCTCTACGTGTATATATTTCTATCTGCATAGGTGGTGTGTGTGTGTGTGTATTTCACTCACATCCAATATTGACATTTACTCTAAGGATTTAGGTCACATACTGTGGCAGGTGGCAAGCTCAAAATCTGCAGGGTGGACCTGGGTGTGGACCTGCTGTGGCTGGGGATGAGTGATGGTGATGGCGCGCAGATATCTCTCCTGCGCCGGCTAAGGCATTCTTGTGTTCTGTTCAGGCCTCGCCCGACTGCATGGAGCCCACCCACAGCATGGACGATCTGCTTTCTTCAAAGCCCTCCAACTTAAATTTAAATAGCCCCAGGCACCCTCACAGGAACATCTAGAGCAGTGTTTGAGCGTATCCCTGGGTACTGTGGCCCAGCCAAGATGGTGCATAAAAGTAGCCGTGTCACCCAGCACCGGGCAGATCCACCTCTGTGTGTGAGGTCAGCAGAGGGCAGCAGTGCAGGGGACAGCTGGTCAGAGAAGGCTACTTGGGAGAGGTCCGGTGACCCAGCCTTGGTGGGCGGATTGGCCTCGTGGCACCTGCCGTCCTGGCATAATGAGTTGAGATGTCCTGGGGAACCTGCCCCGTGGCTGTCTCCCAGCAGCCTCCCTGGAGGCTGGGAGGATTCTGGGATAGGGTAAGGGGTTGGAAGCCTTTGGCCCAAGGGGTCCTTGAGGTTGTTGCCCCTTTGCTTTCCCCGGGGGCACCTGCTTTGCCTTTGTTCTGACCCTCTCCTCTCCCCCCACCTTTCTTGCGGTCTCTGCGCTCCTCCCTCAAGGTTAAGCCTGGAGCCAGACAAGGAAGTCCCCTGGGCTGCAGCAGATGAGCCTCATTCCAGTCCTCAGAGGGGACCGCGGCCTCCGTCACGCACCCGCATCTCCGTGATGTGAAGGAGGCCTTGCCGCGCAGTCCCCGACCCTGCGCCAGTGTTAATCACCCTGCCATGTCCTTCGTCACGCAGGTGTCGTTCCCAGGGGAGCCGGCTCCTGGCTGTCCACAGCCCCCATCAGTCTGCAAGACAAATACGTGTTTTCACTGGGCCTTGGAACGAAAGTGGGGAGGGAGCGCCTGCCACTTCAGGGTTGGGCCTCCCTGGTCGCCTTGGCTGAGTGGCCTCCATTCCAGTACCTGTGTGTTTCCTCCGCTGGGTCCTAACCCGACCCCCATCCAAGGGGAGGTTCTGAAAGCCAGAAGCTGACAACCGTCCTCTTGGGGGGCACAATGAACAGCGATGGCCCAGGGGGGCCATAAGCACTCCTTAGTGGAGTGTTCCCTCCTTGCCACCACCAGCTGCTGGGTTGGCCTGGGCTCTGGAGGGAGGAGAGGCACCAGCTGCGTTTCCTGCTCCCTGCAAGGTGCAGCCCTGAGGCCCTGATTTGGAACCAGTGCCAAAATGCCCATCGCTGGGTTCTCATCACACCAGGGTGTCTGTGGAGCTGGTTCATTGCTGCATTTAGTGCCTGCCCCGTCCAGCACGCTTCCTCCCAGCAACCCACGAGGGAGGGTGAGGCCTGTGTTGCCCCATTTTACAGAGGTGAGGCCCGGGGCCCAATGTGCACAGACCCATTCTCCCGCCGCTGGGGAGATGGTACAGAGTGCAAGGCCTCGGTTGGCCATGAACTTGAGTGGTATTTGCAGGCCATGCTGGAGATCTGGCTGGCTGGGGTCCTCTCCTGGTTTGCTGGAGCCTGAGGGGAGAGTCTGAGCCAGCTTTGATGACAGCAGCCTGTTCCCTGATGTGTGTGCCTCCCAGGGCCCGGGAGGGAGTAGGAGTCGGCATGAAACAGACTGGGAGAGGCGATCGGGGCGTTCTCTCCGAGCAGAGGAAACAGACTTAGTCACCAGGGAACCAGCTCCCACCCGGCCACCCCCAGCCATCTGTCCCCCGTGGTGACTCCCTCAGAGGCTGGGGCCGGGGCCGGCTCTGTTCCCGCTGCAGCTCTCTGCAGATGCCAGTGGCAGCTAGCACAGCTAATTGGCAAAAAAAAAAAAAAAAAAAAAAAAAAAAAAAGCAAGAATAGTGAAAATCTGTGAATTAGTAAAATAGCCTTGAAGCAAGCACCAAAATGTGTACAAATCATGAAGTAATTAGAAGTGTGAGGAATCCTATCGGGGCGGCTGTTTCCAAATCCAGCATCTGACAGCTTTGGGAGGCCAGGGGCTTGGCACGCCGTGGGGAGCAGACATTCTTTCCACCACATTCTGATCTCGCCTCCCTGGGGCCCGAGTGCCCTGGGAACTCAGCGTTTCCTTGGGCCCTGCGAGACTCCAGCGCGGGCCTTCCGGGGGCCCTGGGCACCTGCAGCACCTTGTCCCATCAGCACCCTGTGGTTCAGAATCGAGCCGTAAGGTGCTGCACACTGCTTGTGGGTGCTTGGTCTCATTTCATCTCACGATCACCAAATATTTTTATGTCCACATGCAGAGAAGGAAACCAAGGCCCAGAGCGTGATGTGATGTAAACCCAACCCCAAGAGCATCAGCTTCATAACTGAGCCTAGGACAAGAATCTCCCGACAGCCCTTCCAATCCCTACTTCTCGTACAGTCTTCCTCTGGACCCTGTGCGCCTCTAGATATTTGCATATTACGGTTCTCATAGAGGACAGCCAGCCACACTCGGTCTGGTCATGTATTACACATAGAGAAGATGATCAGCCCATTTGGTTGATCAATATACTGAGGCTCGAGCCCACTTAGTTATTTGTTGATTTTCATTTCATTTTATACCCAGATTGGTCTGTGGAGGAGAAGTGTGCCCATTTTCCTTAGCCTTCCAGAAACGCATCACTGAAAGAGGTGTCAGGATTTGCCATTTGCCTGGAGTAGAAAAGCAGAGACTGCAGCAGCGTGCGCATAGAGTTTCGTGGTTGGCTTTGCACTTGCCGACCCGGAGGCTCGTCCAAGGTTAGGTGCTCACATTTGTTAATGGGTGAAGGCGTCGCTGGGGGCTGAAATAGAGTGCGCTAAGCGTTAGGCATCCTGAGAGCAGAAAGCAGAGCAGGACCTGGAGAGACTCGGGGAACACGTGCTTGATGCATGTTGTCAGTTCCCTGGGCACCGTGGAGGGCACACAGCTGACAGCCGAGCAAGCAAACCACAGTGGGGTCAGGTCACACGCCTGCCTTGGCCCTGTAAGCGCTGTGGAAGTGTCTGTGTTAACTCGGGCTGCAAAGTTTTCTACAAAGCAGTTCCGACTTGTGCAGACTTGTCCCTGGTCCTCCAGATCGGCTGTGGACAAGGAGATGGGGGCGTCAGGCAGGATGTGATTTGTGGGGCTCAAGTGCAAAATGAGGATGGGGGCCCCTTGTTCAAAAATTATTAAGAATTTCAAGAGGGCGACTGCAGAGTATCAGACGCAATGGGCTGTCCTTCCCGGCACGGATGGGATGCTGCGTGACCTGGAGACTGGCCCACGTGACCTGGAGACTGGCCCACGGCGGAAGCCGCCCAAGAAAGGGGGCTAGGAGCCTCCTCTGGGAGGTCAGAGGTGAAAGCCGCTCCACTTATAGCCATGGGATCGGTCCGAGGCCCAGACTGTCCCCCGCGCCACAGGGATGTGGCAGTCAGCAAGCCAGGGCTACCGTGAAGCGAGAAGGTCGACTTGTGAATTAAGAATTTCTTCAAAGGATGAGCTTCTAGGTGTCAGGGAGCCTAGGAATCCCTCAAAGCCAGCCGGTGCTCTGTGGCCTCGTGCCCGGCCCGGGCCAGCCGGTGCTTTCTCTGTGTGGTCAGTTCATTCTGCACCAGTGCCTGCCCGTTTGGTTTGATATTCACCCTGACTCTGCCCTCAGTGATGAGAGCTCTTCAGGTGTGGCCTCAGATGGACAATAATGTCCTTTGAGGGCAGAAGGCCGTCAGCCTTTGCAGTGTCCTTCCTGGGGATGGGGTGCCGAAGCCACTATGGAGAAACTGAACAGACATCAAACCCAGTAGGATATCATACAGCAGCAAGAAAGATGTGCAGGGTGGCTGTGAGAACAGAGGCGTTGGCAAAAGCACAGCAGGACCTTGCAAGGTGCCGTGTGTGTGTGTGTGTGTGTGTGTAGGATGTTGGTTGTTGATGCTTCTAGCTGGGACCCCAGAATGCCAGGCCCATCAGGTATTTTAAGCTGCTGAGGGGGGAGGGAGAGGCAGTTCAGGGGGCCCTGGGTAGATGCAAGCAGAGGCCGGGTATTTTCCCAGGAGCCTTTGCGTGGCCAGGAGTGCGGCAGGGCAGGGCTCAGCTGCCCGGTCACTGTGAGCATTCCCAGGAGCCGGAAGCCCGCCTGAGGGTTGCAGAGCGCACGCGCCTGTGTCTCTTCTCTTCAACTGGAGAAGCCAAGTTTCTTGTCTTTGTTTGATTTCCACAGGATTAGATTTGCGAGGCTTTTCTTTGTGTTTTGTCAGAGCCTGTCATTCCAGGACCCAAACTCACGTGTCACCTTTGTTTAATCACTGTCCCCAATTCTTCCTTTCCCTGCCTGTAGCACTTCCTCAACATTGTCTCTCGTGTTCTGTCGTGTTCCGGCTGTTAGCAGGATATTTGTGAATTATATTAAACTCCTCTGGACTTTAGTCATTTCTTAAGGATAGAGACCAGGTCTGGTTTGATTTTTTTTAATATATATATACCACTGTGCCTAGTACAAAATGACTTTGAAAGTTCATGGACAATGGAAATAAAATAATTTTTGGAATCTGAATCGTTTCTTCACAATACACATTTCCATGAAATTTCTGAAGTTCTCTTGAACCGTTCCCAGAATGTCATAGCTTTTTAAAAATATTTTACTTATGTATTTATTTGAAAATCAGAAAGAGAGAGAGAGAGAGAGAGAGGTCTTCCATCTGCTGATTCACTCCCCAAAATGGCCACAATGGCCAGGGCTAGGCCAGGTCAAAGCCAGGAGCCAGAAGCCTTCTCTGGGTCTCCCTGTCGGGTGCAGGGGCCCAAGCGCCTGGGCCATCCTCTGCTACCTTCCCAGGCGCATCAGCAGGGTGCTGGATCAGAAGTGGAGCAGCTGTGGCTAGAACCGGCGCCCATATGGGATGCCAGCACTGCAGGCAGCAGCTTTACCCACTACGCCACAGCCCCGGCCCCTGCCACGGCGTGTTTATACTGTTGTTATCTGTTGGGCTGGGGGAGTGATTTAATGAAAGGCTCTTTAGGGGTTACAGGTCCACATCCAGTCCCTGGAGCAATACGGAAACGGGTGCTCTCTGGGTGCTCTCCACCCTCACTCAGGCCCGATGTCTCACGTGGCAGTGGGGGATCGGCTCAGCTCCGCTCTGCTCTTGCTGCGGCACTAGAGACCTGGGACGGACACACAGAGTCCCTCTAGAGTCTTGGGGCTCCTCACAGGCTCTGGGGAGTCGCTTCTGGAAATTCTTGGGGAAGAGCCGCAGCATCTGCCTGGAATGGTTGCCTGGAGACAGGGGCCTGGCGGCTCATCCAGCCACGGAAGGCCTGGCCCCTGCAGGCAGAGCCGACTGAGAGAGCCCCGCGTCCTGCAGTGGTGAGCAGTGGGCGGGTCCTGGCTCAGAGAACGTTCCAGGGCATCTCTGGTATAGGTGTCAACACCACGGCTCCGAGGGCTTGGCTCTTCCCAGGGGCCCCCCTTCACTGAGTGCTGCCCCACCTCAGCCACCGGGCTCGCTGCTGCCGGCTTAGTCTTGCTACCCACCCTGCTCTGCGGTCCGAAGTCCAAGTGCCTTCCCATCAGCTGCAGGATAGGATCTAAACCCCGAGGTCTCCCCCTAAGGTCCCTGAGGGCCAGGGCTCCTGATGACCTGGTCCAGGATGCAAGGCTACGTGAGGGTGGGTCTTGGTCACGGCCACTTCCCGAATTCAGGAGACGATGGAGTTTTCCATCAGCTGGCTGGTCCTGCCCCCTCAGGCAGGAAGCACGGTCCCCTGGGGCCAGGCCTTTCCTGTGGTGCGTCCCTCTGCTTGTACTTAGCTGGAGATGTTAGGAAGACCCGACGAACACCGCGGGGCACGTTTGAATGGGGGCGGGAACGGCGTCCAGGGGACTGCGGTTTTGTTGGAGGCTGAGGTTCCAGATGTGTTTTTGTTCCAGATCCGTGCCTGTCCTCAGACAGAAATGCCTTTTTGTATCTCTCAGGGGCACTATTTCTCTCCTTTTTCAATGAGCTTATCGGCCGTGGGCTGCCCCTCCCGCCCGCCTGTGGGTGTGTTCTGAGCACCGCTTGGCTGTGCTCCTGGCGGCGTAGGATGGGAGCACCTGGCATAGTGGTTCAAGTGTAGCCTGCCTGGCACGTGCAGCTGTTTCTAGCATGACTGGCAGGTGTATTTTCCCCTTTCTTTCTTTCCAGGAAAAGTGGGGAAGGTGTGCCCTCAGACTGGGTTCAAGTTCAAGGAGTGCCCAATCTGGTCCACGGTAGTGACTTGGAAAAGGTTTCCAAACACAAGTAGCCTCCTGCCTCTCTGAAATTCCTTGATGTGGATTTTATTCTCTCCTCACACCAGCTTTGACTTCCATCTTTCATTAGAGCAGCAACTCTTTTAGAGTAGGGCTCACCTGTCATCCAGTTTTTATTCCCCCATAGGCTCAGGAGATGCTTCCGTAGATCATGAAGGAATTCTACCATCTGAGAAGCCAGGCTCAGTTCTGAATTAGGGAGCCAGGGAACAACCAGGAACCCTGGATTTTGAAGGATGAAAATAGATCGGTTGAATATCCAATGATGTTATTCCCACGTGCCTTAGTAGTTGTGCTCTGAGTTCCCAAGGCTACCACTTCTGTGACTTCCCCTTTCCATGTGAGCAGATGCCACGCAGGCCTGGCCCACCCCAGAGCTATGGTTCTCAGCCCTGACTGCATGTGACAGTCACGGGGCGGGGGGCACTCATGAGTCCTGATGCCCTGATGTCCTGGGCTCTCCAGACCGACCCCTCTGGGGCTGGGATCCAGGCGTCAGTGTTTGTCCAACTGCCCAGGGGAGTCCAGGGTGCAGCCAGGCGACGTGTGAAGCTATCTGAGGGCCAGGGAACGTGTTTCATGAGTCGTGTGATCTCTAGGGCCTTATGCAGTGCTTGGCACCCGGTGGATTCTCAGTAGCTTTCAGTGCCTTCCCAGCAACATCTCCCTGGGGATGGCCAGCAACTTCAAACAGCGACTGTCAGTCCAAACCCAGAGCCTGACCCTCCTCCCGCCTTCCCTGGCCTGCTGGGTGCATCCCCGTCCATCCAGTAGCATGATCCAGAAAGTTAGGACCTGTGTCTCGTGCCCCTTGCTGGCCTTCTCGGCTTCACCTGCTTGATGACCTCACATCCTGGATATCTCTTCTGTCTGCCTTCATTTCTACCCACTCCGGCACCATCCAAATCCCAGGCAGCGTCCTCAATCCCCTGGACTTTCACAAAAGCTCCTGGGCCAGGCTGGCTCTGTGTGGCCCATGCATTCTCCACACCGTGG